>NC_137115.1:140000-290728 GCF_949357685.1 Gobio gobio | reverse complement strand
AACTCAGTTTGGCTGCAAGGAGATCAGTTCAAAATGGTCAAAACTAATCGATGAAGGCCGGACAACTGAAGGGTCAGACAAACCAGGTTTGATCCGAGATGTAATATCAGAAATCTTTTGAACAAAATAATCCAAAAGTCTTCAAGTGATAATCAGAGGGTCAGGAAGCAAATGAGATGTTGGACTAGTCACAGAATGTATTATATTAAAAAGACTTGTGGCTTACTACTATTTTTTGGTAATTAATTCTGCACAATAGTTTCCTTTAGCCATCTTTACGGCATTCTGATAATTGGCTAGAGACATTTCCTTATAATGCAGTCTGCCAGAACATCTCAAGGGTAAAGCGACAGCCAGGAGAATGACACATAACGTCTGTAATCTTCTTTACATTCTGCTTTCTGAAGGCTCTGTTCTGAGAATGCCTTTGTGAAATATTTCAGTCTTTAAGATGCCTGGTTCACCCTCACTCAAACACACGCTCTCGATTCCCCCAAAACACAACATCTAACTCTTCTCAAATCAAAATGAGTTTAAAGGGATTCAATGCTTCTCATGCATCTGTGTCTTCATTAGTGGTGAAAGGGCTTTGATGCGATGCTGGTGAATTGAGCACTGATCATCACTGCAGAGTTTCTGTACAAATAATCTTGTGCTTTGTGAACGCAGTTATTGATCGAGCCACTAGGATGTTCTTCAATAAATAAAGCATGAATAAAAGGTCCCAGAAAACAAATGAATAACATCAAGCTACAATAACCTAAATTACTTAAATATTATTGAACTGAAGACCACGTGAACCAAAGTAAGCATGTTTGAGGCACTAAATAAATCAGAAAGCCCTAAAAATAATTTCTTGAGCTGATTCTGATCTGATGAGCCACAACTGAAGTCATTAGTTTCGCTCACATGTAAATAATGTAATGTCAAGCTGTACTGCAATATATCTACAGTATATCGTGTGTGTCAGAGCAGAGTCAGTCTCCACTGGTCGACACACTTCGCTTGTTTGACGTCAGTGAATCACACCGACTCTCGGCCTGAATCTGATGATGGAGAAGCCACAGCTCCTGGGGTCTGGATCTGTTCCTGCACGTCTCCTTCTCTCTCCAGCACCTGCTGCTCATACACCTGTTCTTCTGGCTCTTCCTCTCTCTCACTTCTTTCATCCCTTCATCGTTTCATTCACGCAGTTCACACAGACTCTCTTTCTACACGCTCATGCCTTGTTAGCGGACAGTGCGGCGCATTGTGTCATCATTAGCGGCTGCTAACTCGCTTATGCAGGTGTGAGACGTGTTTGTCGTACTGATTTGGGTCACTCGCTCCCCGGGGTCCGGTGCAGTATTTACACAGAGCTGTTAGCGGAACGGCCTGGATCTGATGAGCACAGACAGTCCAGGCTCTTAGTTTTGAGTCCTTTGTGTCTTCACTTCACCCTCGTCTGCTGTCCATCTGTCGTCAGAACGAGGCTTTGTTCTCCTGCGTGAGATGGAGGGTATCCCAATCTACTCAATCTTTCAGTAGTCCATTCAAAATCCATAAACACATTCACGTAATTTTGTTTTTGAATGCATTCATTTTTGATATGACATAAACATAAAACATTTAGTTACACACTCACACTCACACTCACACTCACACACACATCTGGTTTCACTCTTTATGGGGACTCTCCGTAGACATAATGGTTATACAGTACAAACCGTTTATTCTCTCTCCTTACACTAACCCTACCCCTAAATCTACCCAACACACACACACACACTTCTTAGCTGTCCATTGTGTTCCATGATGACGCTTGCTCCAGGGATGGAGGGTGGGTTCATCGACATTGCCGCTGGTGCCACTTCTCGTGGGCGCTGAGTCCGATCCTTGAGCCACACTCTTCCGCAGATGGAGCAAGGGAAACAGACACCAGGGTACCAGCCGCCCGCCGTGTCTCCTGATGCGTCTCTCAGATCGTCTGTCTTGGTTGGTTTGGTGTATTTGAGAGACTGCAGTGGCACAGGTGATCTGCCAGCTGATCTGTCGAGTGCCAGAGATTCGAGCTGCGTGAGGGGAATGTTCGCTAGCTTTAGAAGGTCTCTGGTGTGGTCCTTTAAACGCAGCTTTGGCCCTCCAGCGGAACACTTTGCGCCCATTAGTGGACTGTGGGATTCGATGTTCCCAGGACAAATTGAGGATCTTCTGAAGGCAGCGGATATGGAAGGCCTTTAGGTTGGTGACGTGCTGGCGGTATGGGGTCCATGACTCTGCCCCATAAAGCAGAGTGGAGAGACTGCCCTGTAGACACCACCTTGGTCTGACCTTCAGGTTACGGTTTTCAAAAAGATGATGAAGCTTTATTTATCCGGGTGTGTATTTCTGTATCAAGGGAGCAGCATGAGGACAAATTGGAGCCACGGTAGGTGAAGTGGTTTTAAGTGGAACAGTGTTTATGTGAAAACTGGGGTATGGGGGCAGGGGGTGGTGAGATGGGACATGACCTCGGTTTGAGTGTTAACCTGTTGGCCAAAAGATTGGTACAGACTGGATGTTGTGTTACTGTGGTACGACGGCACAGTCTTCATCATCCTGAAGCTCACAGGCGGGTCTGTGTGGGCCTGCAGGCGACCGATGTTGAAGAGGCTTCCGTCAAGTCGGTTTTCCACATGGACACCGTCTTCATGCCCGATGACATGAAGGAAAAGGCCGGTGATGACAGAAAGGAGGATGTTAAAGAGCACCAGAGCAACACAGCCTTGTCTCACCTCAACGTTTACCTCGAAAGATTCTGACTAGAGTTCTCCCATGAGATGCAGATGCTGTAGGATACTGAGAACCCCAAGTTTAGAGATGTCCATCACACACACACACTCACACACACCCACACCTCACACACACACACACACACACACACACACACACACACACACACACACACACACACACACACACACACACACACACACACACCTCACACTCGCACACACACACACACACACACACACACACACACACACACACACACACACACACACACACACACACACACACACACACACACACACACACACACACCACACCTCACACTCACACACACACACACACACACACACACACACACACACACACACACACACACACACACACACACACACACACACACACACACACACATGTTGGGTTTTCATGTTTAATGGGGACTTTCCATAGGCGTAATGGTTTTTATACCGTATATACTGTATATTCTATCCCCCTACACTGCACTGCCCCTAAACCTACCCATCACAGGAGACATTCTGCATTTTTACATTTTCAAAAAACATCACTTCGTCTGATTTATAAGATGTTTTCCTCATGGAGACCAAAAAATGTCCCCACAAGGATGAGGATTTTGGATATTGCCATCTTTGTGGGGACATTTTTGTCCCCATAACGTAGGGATTACCAGTCCACACACACACACACACACACACACACACACACACACTAACACTCAAACACACCCACAATCACAATCACACTCGCCCACACACACACACACACACACACACACACACACACACACACACACACACACACACACACACACACACTCACACTCACCCACACTCACACACACACACACACACACACACACACACACACACACACACACACACACACACACACACACAGGCAATGCATTGTTTGTCATGCATGTCTATTTCTTGAATTTGAGTTGTCTCTCATACGGACGCCATAGTTCATTTTTTTCATTGAATGAACTATATTTATATTCAATGTTCTTCTCGACTCGTCCACCATCTTGGAGTTTGTCAGTATGGGATTTACTTCTCTTCAAAGAATATATGGGATGAATATTGAATGCCTTCAACACTGCCTTCAGTAAAACCACATTCACACACAGCAGAAGGGTTTCCCGTGCCATCTTTATACAGCCCAGATTTGTGTGTGTGTGTGTGTGTGTGTTGACTGACTAGGGAAGCCATCGACATACTGACACAGATTGATCAGTTGAGCAGCTCATCGTCAGTGTGTGTGTCAGGTTAATGTCGTGCTTGGCGGTCAGGGAGTGTGTCGTTCAGTGTATTCTGGTTCATCTCAATGGCTTCATCAGGCGTGACTGTTATCCAGCTGATCCGGACGCTCAAACCACAGTCACAGTGTTGAGCAGAGATTCTTCCGTCTGAAATCTTTGAAAGGAAGGGTTAGAAGTACGCTTAGCTCGGCTTTGAGTCAATTTTCTTGCCATGTTTCCAGGGATTTCTGCTCAGTTGACGTCCAGTGGAGGAACATTGATCTAAACAGCTTTCCCAAAGCCAAGAGAATCACACAGCATCCAAAATCCTGACACACACATGCGCACACACACACACACACACACACACACACACACACACACACACTCACGCACACACTCACTCGCACATACACATGTTGGTGCAACAGCATTATGAGGACTCTCCATAGGCGTAAAGGTTTTTATATTGTACAAACCATATTTTCTATCCCCCTAAACTGCCCCTGCCCCTAACCCTACCCGTCACAGGAGACATTTTGCATTTTTACATTTTTAATAAAACATTGTTTAGTATGTTTTTAAAGCTATTTGATTTACGGGGACAAATGAAATGTCCTCATAAACCACTTTTATGTTGTAATACCAGTGTAATACCCATGTCATTATACAAATTTGTGTCCTCATAAATCACATAAACAAGCACACTCACACACACACACTCACACACACACACACACACACACACACACACACACACACACACACACACACACACACACACACACACACACACACACACACACACACACACACACACACACACACACACACACACACACACACACACACACACACACACACACACGAGCAGATATTTGATGTGTGCTGATGAATGCTGATATGTAAATTAAATCTGCTCATCAATATAAAGCAAACGCGTCTCTTCAGAAGATGGGGAGGAAATCACTCGATTCTTATGGATTACAAGGAACATTTTGCATTGTGAAAGTTTTGGTGGATTGGAGGAACAGAAATAAAAATAACTTAATTTGTGAACAAAAGTCTTACGGGTGTGGATCGAGTGAATGCTGACCAGATGGGATGGAGTTAGGGTTAGGGTTAGGGTCTGGATGACGAGGGTTAGGGTTAGGGTTAGGGTCTGGATGACAAGGGTTAGGGTTAGGGTTAGGGTCTGGATGACAAGGGTTAGGGTTAGGGTTAGGGTCTGGATGACAAGGGTTAGGGTTAGGGTCTGTATGACGAGGGTTAGGGTTAGGGTCTGGATGACGAGGGTTAGGGTTAGGGTCTGTATGACGAGGGTTAGGGTTAGGGTCTGTATGACGAGGGTTAGGGTTAGGGTCTGGATGACAAGGGTTAGGGTTAGGGTCTGTATGACGAGGGTTAGGGTTAGGGTCTGGATGACGAGGGTTAGGGTCTGGATGACGAGGGTTAGGGTTAGGGTCTGGATGACGAGGGTTAGGGTTAGGGTCTGGATGACAAGGGTTAGGGTTAGGGTCTGTATGACGAGGGTTAGGGTTAGGGTCTGGATGACGAGGGTTAGGGTCTGGATGACGAGGGTTAGGGTTAGGGTCTGGATGACGAGGGTTAGGGTTAGGGTCTGGATGACGAGGGTTAGGGTCTGGATGACGAGGGTTAGGGTTAGGGTCTGGATGACGAGGGTTAGGGTTAGGGTCTGGATGACGAGGGTTAGGGTTAGGGTCTGGATGACGAGGGTTAGGGTTAGGATTAGGGTCTGGATGACGAGCGTTAGGGTCTGGATGACGAGGGTTAGGGTTAGGATTAGGGTCTGGATGACGAGGGTTAGGGTCTGGATGACGAGGGTTAGGGTTAGGGTCTGGATGACGAGGGTTAGGGTTAGGATTAGGGTCTGGATGACGAGGGTTAGGGTTAGGATTAGGGTCTGGATGACGAGGGTTAGGGTTAGGGTTAGGGTCTGGATGACGAGGGTTAGGGTTAGGGTTAGGGTCTGGATGACGAGCGTTAGGGTTAGGGTTAGGGTCTGGAGGACGAGGGTTAGGGTTAGGGTCTGTGTCTGGAGGATGAGGGTCAGGGTCAGGGTTAGGGTCTGTGTCTGGAGGATGAGGGTCAGGGTTAGGGTTAGGGTCTGTGTCTGGAGGATGAGGGTCAGGGTTAGGGTCAGGGTCTGTGTCTGGAGGGCGAGGGTTAGGGTCTGGAAGACGAGGGCTGGTCTCCTGCGGTCAGAAGGCACACGAGCTCTGCTACTGGACACTACAGACACGATTTAGTCCTGGTGCTCAGATGAGCTGCTAGTGCTGCTGGGAAATACTTTAATGAACAACAGTTGCCATGGCAATAATGCCAGCGGCTGCCGTATGAAAGGAGCGTCCAGCGCTGTGGCCATAGATCAGGCGTTATCGCTGTATTTAGATGTGCAGTATTTTTATATTTGAATTGTAATAAAGTTTGTCAAAGTGATTCGATCCGAGACTGATGTAAACCGGTCACGCGGCTCCATCCAAATATGAATAATATCTCAGGCTGTTAGATTTATAGTTATTTTGACCAGAACCAGTCAATATTTCTGAACATCTGTGTGATGACATCACGTGTGTTTACTTCAGTGTTTAGACACTAATCGCTCTTTATATCACATTTACTCAAACGACAGGAGATATGATCACACACCGCCGGGAAATGAGCACTTCTGTTTCAGAGTGTGTGTGTGTGCGTTTATGTGTGTGTGTGTGTGTGTGTGTGTGTGTGTGTGTGTGTGTGTGTGTGTGTGTGTGTGTGTGTGTGTGTGTGTGTGTGTGTGGGCATGTTTTTGTGAAATATCAGGACACAAATGTGTATAATGACATGGGTATGACATAGGTATTACAAAAAGAGGGTGAAATATGAGGACGTTCCCCATGTCCTCACTTTTCAAAATGCTTATAAATCACAGAACAAGTTTTTTTTCACAGAAAGTGAACTGCACAGTCTCCTGTGAGGGCTAGGTTTAGGGGCAGGGTCAGTGTAAGGGGATAGAAAATACGGTTTGTACGGTATAAAAACCATTACGCCTATGGAATGTCCTCACATTTCACAAAAACAAACATGTGTGTGTGTGTGTGTGTGTGCGCGTATGTGTGTGTCAGGATTTTGGATGCTGTGTGATTCTCTTGGCTTTGGGAAAGCTGTTTAGATAAATTTTCCTCCACTGGACTGAGCAGAAATCCCTGGAAACATGGCACGAAAATCAACTCAAAGCCGAGCTAAGCGGACTTCAAACCCTGCATTCCCTTGTGACAAAGAAGTGTGCGTAATTGTATTAAATGCACACTTGCACTTTAAATCTTTAAAAGTGTATTTTTAATCTGCAGATTATATAATATTAATGAAATAAATGCAGTTAGAGAGAGACAGCACATTTTCATGACAATGTTTCAACACATTTAAAGGGTCAGTTCAGCCATAAATGATCCTGTCATTAATTCCTCATGTCAAACCCGTCGACCCTTCGTTCATCTTCAGACACAGGTGGAGATATTTCTGATGACCCCAGAGCTCTCTGACCCCTCCATAGACAGCAGTGAGATGAACACTTTCAAGGGCCAGAAAGGAAGACATGGTTACAATAGCCAAGAATAGTGTGTGTGCACTAAAGTATTCTCATCTCTTCATCACATTAAGGCTAAACCGCTGGAGTCACATGGGCTATAGTAACCATGTCTTTACTTCCTTTATAATATGATAACTATAACGATAACTATATCAGCGTTCACACCAAGAACAATAACAATAACTATAACGATAACTATATCAGCATTCACACCAAGAACAATAACAATAACTATAACGATAACTATATCAGCATTCACACCAAGAACAATAACAATAACTATAACGATAACTATAAGTATAACTATAACTATAACTATAACTATAACTATAACTATAACGATAACTATATCAGCATTCACACCAAGAACAATAACTATAACTATAACTATAACTATAACTATAACTATAACTATAACTATAACTATAACTATAACTATAACTATAACTTTAACTATAACGATAACTATATCAGCATTCACACCAAGAACAATAACTATAACTATAACTATAACTATAACTATAACTATAACGATAACTATATCAGTGTTCACACCAAGAACAATAACTATAACTATAACTATAATGATAACGATAACGATAACTATAACTATAACGATAACGATAACGATAACTATAACTATAACTATAACTATAACTATAACTATAACTTTAACTATAACTATATCAGCGTTCACACCAAGAACAATAACTATAACTATAACTATAACTATAACTATAACTATAACTATAACAGCGTTCACACCAAGAACAATAACTATAACGATAACGAGAACGATAACTATAATGTTAACTATATCAGCGTTCACACCAAGAACAGTAACTATAACTATAACTATAACAGCGTTCACACCAAGAACAAGAACAATAACTATAACTATAACTATAACTATAACTATAACTATAACTATAACTATAACTATAAAAACTATAACAGCGTTCACACCAAGAACAATAACTATAACCATAACTATAACTATAACTATAACTATAACTATAACTATAACTATAACAGCGTTCACACCAAGAACAATAACTATAACTATAACTATAACAGCGTTCACACCAAGAACAATAACTATAACTATAACTATAACAGCGTTCACACCAAGAACAATAACTATAACTATAACTATAACAGCGTTCACACCAAGAACAATAACTATAACTATAACTATAACAGCGTTCACACCAAGAACAAGAACAATAACTATAACTATAACTATAACAGCGTTCACACCAAGAACAATAACTATAACTATAACTATAACTATAACTATAACTATAACTATAACTATAACTATAACTATAACTATAACAACTATAACAGCGTTCACACCAAGAACAATAACTATAACCATAACTATAACTATAACTATAACTATAACTATAACTATAACTATAACTATAACTATAACTATAACTATAACTATAACTATAACTATAACAGCATTCACACCAAGAACAATAACTATAACCATAACTATAACTATAACTATAACGATAACGATAACGATAACGATAACGATAACGATAACAATAACGATAACGATAACGATAACGATAACGATAACGATAACTATAACTATAACTATAACAGCGTTCACACCAAGAACAATAACTATAACTATAACTATAACTATAACTATAACTATAACTATAACTATAACAGCATTCACACCAAGAACAATAACTATAACCATAACTATAACTATAACGATAACGATAACAATAACGATAACGATAACGATAACGATAACGATAACGATAACGATAACGATAACGATAACGATAACTATAACTATAACAGCGTTCACACCAAGAACAACAACTATAACTATAACTATAACTATAACAACTATAACTATAACTATAACTATAACAACTATAACAGCGTTCACACCAAGAACAATAACTATAACCATAACTATAACAATAACGATAACGATAACGATAACTATAACTATAACTATAACTATAACAACTATAACTATAACTATAACTATAACTATAACTATAACTATAACTATAACAACTATAACAGCGTTCACACCAAGAACAATAACTATAACCATAACTATAACTATAACGATAACGATAACGATAACTATAACTATAACTATAACTATAACTATAACTATAACTATAACTATAACTATAACTATAACAACTATAACTATAACAGCGTTCACACCAAGAACAATAACTATAACCATAACTATAACTATAACGATAACGATAACTATAACTATAACTATAACTATAACTATAACTATAACTATAACTATAACTATAACTATAACTATAACAACTATAACTATAACTATAACTATAACAACTATAACTATAACTATAACTATAACTATAACTATAACTATAACTATAACTATAACTATAACTATAACTATATCAGCGTTCACACCAGAGGATGATATTGTTCTGTTTATTATAAGGCTGGGACAAACCAAGCATCGGTCGCTCCATTTGTCTGGTGTGTTCTGAACCGTTAGCTCTAGTTGGACGCCGGCGGGTTTCAGCATGTCGGGCCGTCGGTGAGAGAGAGCGCTCTGATTGGATGTTCAGCTTAGCCAACGCAAAAGAATAAAAGCAGAAGTGATGATAGCGAGGACGAAGTGAAGATGGCACAGACAGAAGGCTGGAATAATTGTGTGTTATCTTACCTCTGCATTCGAATGCATGAATATTTTCATAATAACATGAACCGACTGGAGTGAAGAAAGTGATCAGCGTTATTAATATTCTAACGGTTTGTCTCTGCAGTCCTAGTTTTGTTTCCCCTTTTGAATGACTGTTGACTATAGGGTATAGATCCCTGCTGATATAGACAGATATTCCCCCAGGAGCAGAACGCACGGCTGGCTGAAGAGACTGCGGCCCGTTTGTTGTGTCCAAGCTCAGTTTCTGGCCGAGAGGCGACACAGCCAGCTTTCATCACCGCTAGTTCTCTGACGTCGGCTTGGCCTGCCCGGGCTATGAGCGCTGCCGTTTGTCGTCTGTAGCTTTAAATGCTCGAGCTGTTTAAAGCAGGGTGGATGCTGATTGGCTGTCCATGTTTTTATCGTTCATCAACAGGAAAAAATCCCTCTGAAAGGGTCGTTATCGTTACAGTGCTGTGAACTCTGCTATTCTTTTAGAGTTAGAAAGATTTTTAGAACTATATCTTTATCGTAATTTTTTGTGTGAATGAGCCTTACACACTCTCTCTCTCTCTCTCTCTCTCTCTCTCTCACACACACACACACACACACATGCGCACTCACACACACACAAACACAGACACACACAAATTATACGATAGGGGGCGCTGTTACTTCTAAAAGAGTGCAGAATCTCCTGATCTAAACACAGGAGAAGCAGAAACGAGCGATAGAAGCTGCTGACGCACATGATCATCAAACATTAAACAGTGTTTAACTCTAAACTGCTGAACGTCACTGAATGAACTGATGAACCCATGAGGAGGAAACGCCTGAAGCTTAGAGGTGTTGATGGACTCGATCGACTCTGTGTTTGTTCATCGCTCTCAATCACATCCGGAACAACACACCCGGACAAAAACACGGTTCATACAGCTTTTTCTTCAAAATGTTGTTTTTTATTAAACTTACCCACATTCAAGTGTTGATAGAAAAAGGGATTTTGTTTAAAAGCACAGTGTTGCTTAATGCTGAGGAGTTTGTCTCAGGTAAAACTTGAATGAACAAAAACAACAGAAGGATTGGAGAGCACCAGACCGGCTGCCATCCACAGCGCCATCTTGAACATTTCTTCAGTTTCAGTTCCTCTATTGAACATTGGATATGAAATTAAACTAAACTGAAGAAGTTTTGTTTCTGTTTATTTGTACATGGTGTTTACCAAGCTAGTGAAGCTATATGTTTATTTACAGTTGTTTCACTGGTGCACAATTATTAAATTAATAATTCACTACATTTATGTCTGTTTGCTATTTTGTTTTATAAAGTAATGTTTGTCAAGCCTGATGTCCTGCACAAAAGAATGATCCCAGTCTATTCCAGTTTATTGGGTCTTTTTTATTATTTTAGTATCAGATCGGTACTCGTATTGGACAATACTGAATCCCAGGTATCGTATGTGACACTTTTATGGTGTTTTGGTCATTTTTGGAGCATCACAGAACGTGTTCACTAGGGGAAGAGAAGCTCAACATTCAGCTGAACGTCTGCTGTGTTTCAAGGAAGGAAGGAAGTCATGCAGGTTTGGAACAAACACGAGTAAATACTGAGCATTTTCTTGACGTTCTCCCTCATTTGAACAGAAAAACAGAAGATCTGTACAGGACTCACCCAGAAGAGCAGATTGAAGAAGACCATCCCGTATCTCAGGGCCCTCAGGCAGCCCTCGGCCATCCTGCAGCGCCGCAGCTCTAGGAGGAAGATGAAGGACAGGTCCAGGTAAAACACCACGTACTTCCTGCCCTGTGCTGTGGTGTAGCTGGCTTTCGCTTTCTTTGACCCCGGTGTGGTGCGAATGCCGAAGACGAAGGGTGAGCTGTGGTACTCGTACTCGCCGCTGTAGCGCAGAGGCGGCGACCCCGGCTTGCTGTCCAGAGAGGGACTGCGGCGGTACGGGGTTTCGTCGGTGCTCGAGCGCCGCATCTTTGGGTTGGGGGCCGGGGCTGGGGCCGGAGCCCGGACCCCCAGGGGCCAAATGATCCCCACTTTTACAAGACAAGTCAAACAGTTGGAAACGTAAAAAACTAGCCAGTTAGAAAGCACAAGTCCTTAAAACATGGACATTATTTGTTTTTTTGATGAAAAGGAGTTCGCATTTTTTAAAACAGGAACTTGACGAGATGCAACAGCCTTTGGTCCACAAGCCAGCGAAGACATTCGAGGAATCAAGTCCGACGAAAGGTCCGCCCACAGTCCTAATCAGTGTTTAATCACTTTAACTGCTGATTCAATATCTTCCAGACGCACTTCAGTAATTTCCTTGCAATTAATCCTGACTGGACCTTTAATCAAAGGGTTAGATTAGCACAAACACACACTGGACCAGACTCGCCTTGACCTGACCTCCTGACGGACGACCAACCCTCGGCACACCTGAACGCGCACGGGCAGGTCTGCTGGACGCCTACAGGACAAACCAGAAGTCCCTCTCACGACTGGACTGTGCAAAATATACAGGATTTTCTTGACCTCCAAACCAGCCGAAGGTTTCCCAGACAGCATGAACACAGAGGAACTGACTCATTCTAATACACACACGCTTGCACTGCCTGGCCAATCAGGGTTTCAATCCTAAGCATCCTCTCTTCAACCTGCCTCTCGTGCTGCTGCTTTAATCGGCTTCCCTTTATCCACTTCTTTCTGCTTCTACCTCAGCCTCTGCGTCTTTCTCCCTGTGGTCTTCCGGATTCAGAGGTCCAGCAGAGCTTCAGTCCATCTGTTCTGTCCTCTACCCTTCACTCCAGGTCTAACGCAGAGACGGCAGCCTGAGCCCTTTCAGATGCTAGAAGCCAGCAGCTACCGCAGAACAGGATCTCCTGTGTCTCTCCTGCGCTCTTACACCCCCTCACACACACACACACACACACACATGCGCTGAATGCACAGTCTCTCGCCTCCTCTTTCCCTGGTAAATGTCGCACAAATCATTGACTCTGGCCACGCCCCCTCCCGGCTCATCCAATCGCCTCGCGCTGCTCGCCATCTTCCTCCAGCACACAGCTTCTGTTATCTCACATCTTCTCTCCATCCACACTAGTTATTACAGCCGCGTGATGCAGAATATCTGCTCTGCAACACGCTTTCATCTCTCCTCCTCTCTCTCTCTCTCGCTCTCCTGTGTTCATGAGCTGCTGGTGTGTGTCAGCATGAAACGGGCTCGCTGCATTCATCACGATTATAGGAAAAGTCAGTGTGTGTCTTTGTTTTGACACTGTGATGCACAAATAACATTTCATAATTAAGATTCTTTTGCATTTAGGATCTGAGTTAATTAACCCGCTAACACAACGGTTCAGTTTTCCACAGTTTGTTTAAATCAATTCCTTCCACATATTTCTTCTTATGACACGATACAGCAATGTGTTTTCAGGTTATTTTTTTCTTGTCATGTTTTACCTGTCAACCAACATGCTGCAGTTTGACACTGCCGTCGGGTCATACAGCTGTTAGAGCAAGGGTTAAACTGAGCATTCATACAGGAGTGTGTGTTAAACACTGAGATCTGTGCATTCATACAGGAGTGTGTGTTAAACACTGAGATCTGTGCATTCATACAGGAGTGTGTGTTAAACACTGAGATATGTTCATTCATACAGGAGTGTGTGTTAAACACTGAGATCTGTTCATTCATACAGGAGTGTGTGTTAAACACTGAGATCTGAGCGTTCATACAGGAGTGTGTGTTAAACACTGAGATCTGAGCATTCGTACAGGAGTGTGTGTTAAACACTGAGATCTGTTCATTCATACAGGAGTGTGTGCTAAACACTGAGATATGTGCATTCATACAGGAGTGTGTGCTAAACACTGAGATATGTTCATTCATACAGGAGTGTGTGTTAAACACTGAGATCTGAGCATTCGTACAGGAGTGTGTGTTAAACACTGAGATCTGTGCATTCATACAGGAGTGTGTGTTAAACACTGAGATCTGTGCACTCATACAGGAGTGTGTGTTAAACACTGAGATATGTTCATTCATACAGGAGTGTGTGTTAAACACTGAGATCTGTGCATTCGTACAGGAGTGTGTGTTAAACACTGAGATCTGAGCATTCGTACAGGAGTGTGTGTTAAACACTGAGATATGTTCATTCATACAGGAGTGTGTGTTAAACACTGAGATATGTTCATTCATACAGGAGTGTGTGTTAAACACTGAGATCTGAGCATTCATACAGGAGTGTGTGTTAAACACTGAGATATGTTCATTCATACAGGAGTGTGTGTTAAACACTGAGATCTGTTCATTCATACAGGAGTGTGTGTTAAACACTGAGATCTGAGCATTCATACAGGAGTGTGTGTTAAACACTGAGATCTGTGCACTCATACAGGAGTGTGTGTTAAACACTGAGATATGTTCATTCATACAGGAGTGTGTGTTAAACACTGAGATCTGAGCATTCATACAGGAGTGTGTGTTAAACACTGAGATATGTTCATTCATACAGGAGTGTGTGTTAAACACTGAGATCTGAGCATTCATACAGGAGTGTGTGTTAAACACTGAGATCTGAGCACTCATACAGGAGTGTGTGTTAAACACTGAGATATGTTCATTCATACAGGAGTGTGTGTTAAACACTGAGATCTGAGCATTCATACAGGAGTGTGTGTTAAACACTGAGATCTGAGCACTCATACAGGAGTGTGTGTTAAACACTGAGATATGTTCATTCATACAGGAGTGTGTGTTTATATATTTTAGAAGACTATATGTCGATGTAAAAACACATATGCAACCAAATGCATGCAAACAATGTGCATGATTTAAGCCTAATTTATACTTCTGCGTCGGACCTATGCCGTATCGTCTATGCCGTTAGTTACGCGTAGGTTTTGATTTATACTTCTGCGTTCTTGTCCGCGTCAATGTGCAATTACACATGCAGACGCTGGTAGGCAGTGTCCACGGGCATGTTGATGGTAACCCACAGTATCAATGCAAAAGCTGAAGAAGAAGCGGCTTGTTTACATTGTCATTGCATGCGTCTCAATCAGCTCCTGGTTCAGTAGTCAGGGCACTGATCAGGACACAAGGCAATGGGCTGATCCCTGATCAGAGCCCTGACTACTGAACTAGGGAGCTGATTGAGACGCACCCGAAGTATCAGCAGCAGTGATGGCGGCAGATAGTGGCTTTTCTTGTGTCTTGAGTTGTTGTATGTAATACAAATTAAGCATCTCTAACGTTAGTTGATTAGTAGAGTTACATAAGAGGCGATCTGGTGCTGGAGTGTGTTTGTGAAATCCTTTTCAGTATCGGCATCTCGTGCACAGGCTATAGCGATTCAATCGATTGCTGTTGCGGAGACTTTATTCGTTCCGTTGAAATCACAAAACGAAATGCACCCATTGTGATGTGTCCCTGTTCTTGATTTACAATCACTGATTAACATCTTTGGTTTTAATGAGAAAATAAGTAAAGTATACACAGCGGATCTACGTTTTTATTCAGTAACATAAAGAATCTCTGCACTACAAAATATTGTGTTATATAGCAGATGTAAGGATTAAACTATCATCCAATTTCTGGACACACACACTCCTATCACAGATTTATTTATTTATTGACCTGAGGAAGGGGTTCTGGCAGACCAATCACAGCACTTGCGGTCAGCGTAGAATTGACGCGTTGTTACATTTTTGGAGAGGTGCGCGTCAGGGTACGGCGTAGGGTACGCGCGCATCACACAGCCTACAACGTAGCTTAGCGTACACTCGACGCAGAAGAATAAATTGGCCTTTACACTGTCACAGAAAAAGAGCCAAAGCTCCTGATTCTGGCTTCTGCCCGCCGGCTCAAGCTCTTTACTATCCTCACTCCTCACTGCTACCCTCACTCCTCCTCACTCCTCACTGCTATCCTCACTCCTTACTGCTATCCTCACTCCTAACTGATATCCTCACTCCTCACTGCTATCCTCACTCCTCACTGCTATCATCACTCCTCACTGCTATCCTCACTCCTCACTGCTATCCTCACTCCTCACTGCTATCATCACTCCTCACTGCTATCCTCACTCCTCACTGCTATCCTCACTCCTCATACCTATCCTCACTCCTCACTGCTATCCTCACTCCTCACTGCTATCCTCACTCCTCACTGCTATCCTCACTCCTCACTGCTATCCTCACTCCTCATACCTATCCTCACTCCTCACTGCTATCCTCACTCCTCACTGCTATCCTCACTCCTCACTGCTATCCTCACTCCTCACTGCTATCATCACTCCTCACTGCTATCATCACTCCTCACTGCTATCCTCACTCCTCACTGCTATCCTCACTCCTCACTGCTATCATCACTCCTCACTGCTATCCTCACTCCTCACTGCTATCCTCACTCCTCATACCTATCCTCACTCCTCACTGCTATCATCACTCCTCACTGCTATCCTCACTCCTCATACCTATCCTCACTCCTCACTGCTATCCTCACTCCTCACTGCTATCCTCACTCCTCACTGCTATCCTCACTCCTCACTGCTATCCTCACTCCTCACTGCTATCCTCACTCCTCATACCTATCCTCACTCCTCACTGCTATCCTCACTCCTCACTGCTATCCTCACTCCTCACTGCTATCCTCACTCCTCACTGCTATCATCACTCCTCACTGCTATCATCACTCCTCACTGCTATCCTCACTCCTCACTGCTATCCTCACTCCTCACTGCTATCATCACTCCTCACTGCTATCCTCACTCCTCACTGCTATCCTCACTCCTCATACCTATCCTCACTCCTCACTGCTATCCTCACTCCTCACTCCTCACTGCTATCCTCACTCCTCACTGCTATCATCACTCCTCACTGCTATCCTCACTCCTCACTGCTATCCTCACTCCTCATACCTATCCTCACTCCTCACTGCTATCCTCACTCCTCACTGCTATCCTGACTCCTCACTACTATCCTCACTCCTCACTGCTATCCTCACTCCTCACTGCTATCCTCACTCCTCACTGCTATCCTCACTCCTCACTGCTATCCTCACTCCTCATACCTATCCTCACTCCTCACTGCTATCCTCACTCCTCACTGCTATCCTCACTCCTCACTGCTATCCTCACTCCTCACTGCTATCCTCACTCCTCATACCTATCCTCACTCCTCACTGCTATCCTCACTCCTCATACCTATCCTCACTCCTCACTGCTATCCTCACTCCTCATTACTATCCTCACTCCTCACTGCTATCCTCAATCCTCACTGCTATCCTCACTCCTCACTGCTATCCTGACTCCTCACTACTATCCTCACTCCTCACTGCTATCCTCACTCCTCATACCTATCCTCACTCCTCACTGCTATCCTCACTCCTCACTGCTATCCTCAATCCTCACTGCTATCCTCACTCCTCCCTGCTATCCTCACTCCTCACTGCTATCCTCAATCCTCACTGCTATCCTGACTCCTCACTACTATCCTCACTCCTCACTGCTATCCTCACTCCTCACTGCTATCCAGACTCCTAACTGCTATCCTCACTCCTCACTGCTATCCTCACTCCTCACTGCTATCCTCACTGCTATCCACACTCCTCACTGCTATCCTCACTCCTCACTGCTATCCTCAATCCTCACTGCTATCCTCACTGCTATCCTCACTCCTTACTGCTATCCTCACTCCTAACTGATATCCTCACTCCTCACTGCTATCCTCACTCCTCACTCCTCACTGCTATCCTCACTCCTCACTGCTATCCTCACTCCTCACTGCTATCATCACTCCTCACTGCTATCCTCACTCCTCACTGCTATCCTCACTCCTCACTGCTATCATCACTCCTCACTGCTATCCTCACTCCTAACTGATATCCTCACTCCTCACTGCTATCCTCACTCCTCACTCCTCACTGCTATCATCACTCCTCACTGCTATCATCACTCCTCACTGCTATCCTCCCTCCTCACTGCTATCATCACTCCTCACTGCTATCCTCACTCCTCACTGCTATCCTCACCGCTATCCTCACTCCTTACTGCTATCCTCACTCCTAACTGATATCCTCACTCCTCACTGCTATCCTCACTCCTCCCTACTCACTGCTATCCTCACTCCTCACTGCTATCCTCACTCCTCACTGCTATCCTCACTCCTCACTCCTCACTGCTATCCTCACTCCTCACTGCTATCCTCACTCCTCACTCCTCACTGCTATCCTCACTGCTATCCACACTCCTCACTGCTATCCTCACTCCTCACTGCTATCCTAACTCCTCACTGCTATCCTCACTCCTCACTGCTATCATCACTCCTCACTGCTATCATCACTCCTCACTGCTATCCTCACTCCTCACTGCTATCCTCACTGCTATCCACACTCCTCACTGCTATCCTCACTCCTCACTGTTATCCTCACTCCTCACTGCTATCCTCACTGCTATCCACACTCCTCACTGCTATCCTCACTCCTCACTGCTATCCTCACTCCTCACTGCTATCCTCACTCCTCACTGCTATCCAGACTCCTAACTGCTATACTCACTCCTCACTGCTATCCTCACTCCTCACTGCTATCCTCACTGCTATCCACACTCCTCACTGCTATCCTCACTCCTCACTGCTATCCTCAATCCTCACTGCTATCCTCACTCCTCACTGCTATCATCACTCCTCACTGCTATCCTCACTCCTCACTGCTATCATCACTCCTCACTGCTATCCTCACTCCTCACTGCTATCCTCACTGCTATCCACACTCCTCACTGCTATCCTCACTCCTCACTGCTATCCTCACTCCTCACTGCTATCCTCACTCCTCACTGCTATCCTCACTGCTATCCTCACTCCTTACTGCTATCCTCACTCCTAACTGATATCCTCACTCCTCACTGCTATCCTCACTCCTCACTGCTATCCTCACTGCTATCCTCACTCCTTACTGCTATCCTCACTCCTAACTGATATCCTCACTCCTCACTGCTATCCTCACTCCTCACTCCTCACTGCTATCCTCACTCCTCACTGCTATCATCACTCCTCACTGCTATCCTCACTCCTTACTCCTCACTGCTATCCTCACTCCTCACTGCTATCCACACTCCTCACTGCTATCCTCACTCCTCACTGCTATCCTCACTCCTCACTGCTATCCTCACTCCTCACTGCTATCCTCACTGCTATCCTCACTCCTTACTGCTATCCTCACTCCTAACTGATATCCTCACTCCTCACTGCTATCCTCACTCCTCACTCCTCACTGCTATCCTCACTCCTCACTGCTATCCTCACTCCTCACTGCTATCCTCAATCCTCATTGATATCCTCACTCCTCACTGCTATCCTCACTCCTCACTGCTATCCTCACTCCTCACTGCTATCATCACTCCTCACTGCTATCCTCACTGCTATCCACACTCCTCACTGCTATCCTCACTCCTCACTGCTATCCTCAATCCTCACTGCTATCCTCACTGCTATCCTCACTCCTTACTGCTATCCTCACTCCTAACTGATATCCTCACTCCTCACTGCTATCCTCACTCCTCACTCCTCACTGCTATCCTCACTCCTCACTGCTTTCCTCACTCCTCACTGCTATCCTCACTCCTCACTGCTATCATCACTCCTCACTGCTATCCTCACTCCTCACTGCTATCATCACTCCTCACTGCGATCATCACTCCTCACTGCTATCCTCCCTCCTCACTGCCATCATCACTCCTCACTGCTATCCTCACTCCTCACTGCTATCCTCACCGCTATCCTCACTCCTTACTGCTATCCTCACTCCTAACTGATATCCTCACTCCTCACTGCTATCCTCACTCCTCCCTCCTCACTGCTATCCTCACTCCTCACTGCTATCCTCACTCCTCACTGCTATCATCACTCCTCACGGCTATCCTCACTCCTCACTGCTATCCTCACTGCTATCCACACTCCTCACTGCTATCCTCACTCCTCACGGCTATCCTCACTCCTCACTGCTATCCTCACTCCTCACTGCTATCATCACTCCTTACTGCTATCATCACTCCTCACTGCTATCCTCACTCCTCACTGCTATCCTCACTGCTATCCACACTCCTCACTGCTATCCTCACTCCTCACTGCTATCCTCACTCCTCACTGCTATCCTCACTGCTATCCACACTCCTCACTGCTATCCTCACTCCTCACTGCTATCCTCACTCCTCACTGCTATCCTCACTGCTATCCACACTCCTCACTGCTATCCTCACTCCTTACTGCTATCCTCACTCCTAACTGATATCCTCACTCCTCACTGCTATCCTCACTCCTCCCTCCTCACTGCTATCCTCCCTCCTCACTGCTATCCTCACTCCTCACTGCTATCCTCACTCCTCACTGCTATCCTCACTCCTTACTGCTATCCTCACTCCTTACTGCTATCCTGACTCCTCACTGCTATCCTCACTCCTCACTGCTATCCTCACTCCTTACTGCTATCCTCACTCCTCACTGCTATCCTCACTCCTCACTGCTATCCTCACTCCTCACTGCTATCCTCACTCCTTACTGCTATCCTCACTCCTTACTGCTATCCTGACTCCTCACTGCTATCCTCACTCCTCACTGCTATCCTCACTCCTTACTGCTATCCTCACTCCTCACTGCTATCCTCACTCCTCACTGCTATCCTCACTCCTCACTCCTCATTGCTATCCTCACTCCTCACTGCTATCCTCACTCCTCACTGCTATCCTCACTCCTCACTGCTATCCTCACTCCTTACTGCTATCCTCACTCCTAACTGATATCCTCACTCCTCACTGCTATCCTCACTCCTCACTCCTCATTGCTATCCTCACTCCTCACTGCTATCCTCACTCCTCACTGCTATCATCACTCCTCACTGCTATCCTCACTCCTAACTGATATCCTCACTCCTCACTGCTATCCTCACTCCTCACTCCTCACTGCTATCCTCACTCCTCACTGCTATCATCACTCCTCACTGCTATCATCACTCCTCACTGCTATCCTCCCTCCTCACTGCTATCATCACTCCTCACTGCTATCCTCACTCCTCACTGCTATCCTCACCGCTATCCTCACTCCTTACTGCTATCCTCACTCCTAACTGATATCCTCACTCCTCACTGCTATCCTCACTCCTCCCTCCTCACTGCTATCCTCACTCCTCACTGCTATCCTCACTCCTCACTGCTATCCTCACTCCTCACTCCTCACTGCTATCCTCACTCCTCACTGCTATCCTCACTCCTCACTCCTCACTGCTATCCTCACTGCTATCCACACTCCTCACTGCTATCCTCACTCCTCACTGCTATCCTCACTCCTCACTGCTATCCTCACTCCTCACTGCTATCATCACTCCTCACTGCTATCATCACTCCTCACTGCTATCCTCACTCCTCACTGCTATCCTCACTGCTATCCACACTCCTCACTGCTATCCTCACTCCTCACTGCTATCCTCACTCCTCACTGCTATCCTCACTGCTATCCACACTCCTCACTGCTATCCTCACTCCTCACTGCTATCCTCACTCCTCACTGCTATCCTCACTCCTCACTGCTATCCAGACTCCTAACTGCTGTCCTCACTCCTCACTGCTATCCTCACTCCTCACTGCTATCCTCACTGCTATCCACACTCCTCACTGCTATCCTCACTCCTCACTGCTATCCTCAATCCTCACTGCTATCCTCACTCCTCACTGCTATCATCACTCCTCACTGCTATCCTCACTCCTCACTGCTATCATCACTCCTCACTGCTATCCTCACTCCTCACTGCTATCCTCACTGCTATCCACACTCCTCACTGCTATCCTCACTCCTCACTGCTATCCTCACTCCTCACTGCTATCCTCACTCCTCACTGCTATCCTCACTGCTATCCTCACTCCTTACTGCTATCCTCACTCCTAACTGATATCCTCACTCCTCACTGCTATCCTCACTCCTCACTGCTATCCTCACTCCTCACTGCTATCCTCACTGCTATCCTCACTCCTTACTGCTATCCTCACTCCTAACTGATATCCTCACTCCTCACTGCTATCCTCACTCCTCACTCCTCACTGCTATCCTCACTCCTCACTGCTATCCTCACTCCTCACTGCTATCCTCACTCCTTACTCCTCACTGCTATCCTCACTCCTCACTGCTATCCACACTCCTCACTGCTATCCTCACTCCTCACTGCTATCCTCACTCCTCACTGCTATCCTCACTCCTCACTGCTATCCTCACTGCTATCCTCACTCCTTACTGCTATCCTCACTCCTAACTGATATCCTCACTCCTCACTGCTATCCTCACTCCTCACTCCTCACTGCTATCCTCACTCCTCACTGCTATCCTCACTCCTCACTGCTATCCTCAATCCTCATTGATATCCTCACTCCTCACTGCTATCCTCACTCCTCACTGCTATCCTCACTCCTCACTGCTATCATCACTCCTCACTGCTATCCTCACTGCTATCCACACTCCTCACTGCTATCCTCACTCCTCACTGCTATCCTCAATCCTCACTGCTATCCTCACTGCTATCCTCACTCCTTACTGCTATCCTCACTCCTAACTGATATCCTCACTCCTCACTGCTATCCTCACTCCTCACTCCTCACTGCTATCCTCACTCCTCACTGCTATCCTCCCTCCTCACTGCCATCATCACTCCTCACTGCTATCCTCACTGCTATCCACACTCCTCACTGCTATCCTCACTCCTCACTGCTATCCTCACTCCTCACTGCTATCCTCACTCCTCACTGCTATCATCACTCCTCACTGCTATCATCACTCCTCACTGCTATCCTCACTCCTCACTGCTATCCTCACTGCTATCCACACTCCTCACTGCTATCCTCACTCCTCACTGCTATCCTCACTCCTCACTGCTATCCTCACTGCTATCCACACTCCTCACTGCTATCCTCACTCCTCACTGCTATCCTCACTCCTCACTGCTATCCTCACTCCTCACTGCTATCCAGACTCCTAACTGCTGTCCTCACTCCTCACTGCTATCCTCACTCCTCACTGCTATCCTCACTGCTATCCACACTCCTCACTGCTATCCTCACTCCTCACTGCTATCCTCAATCCTCACTGCTATCCTCACTCCTCACTGCTATCATCACTCCTCACTGCTATCCTCACTCCTCACTGCTATCATCACTCCTCACTGCTATCCTCACTCCTCACTGCTATCCTCACTGCTATCCACACTCCTCACTGCTATCCTCACTCCTCACTGCTATCCTCACTCCTCACTGCTATCCTCACTCCTCACTGCTATCCTCACTGCTATCCTCACTCCTTACTGCTATCCTCACTCCTAACTGATATCCTCACTCCTCACTGCTATCCTCACTCCTCACTGCTATCCTCACTCCTCACTGCTATCCTCACTGCTATCCTCACTCCTTACTGCTATCCTCACTCCTAACTGATATCCTCACTCCTCACTGCTATCCTCACTCCTCACTCCTCACTGCTATCCTCACTCCTCACTGCTATCCTCACTCCTCACTGCTATCCTCACTCCTTACTCCTCACTGCTATCCTCACTCCTCACTGCTATCCACACTCCTCACTGCTATCCTCACTCCTCACTGCTATCCTCACTCCTCACTGCTATCCTCACTCCTCACTGCTATCCTCACTGCTATCCTCACTCCTTACTGCTATCCTCACTCCTAACTGATATCCTCACTCCTCACTGCTATCCTCACTCCTCACTCCTCACTGCTATCCTCACTCCTCACTGCTATCCTCACTCCTCACTGCTATCCTCAATCCTCATTGATATCCTCACTCCTCACTGCTATCCTCACTCCTCACTGCTATCCTCACTCCTCACTGCTATCATCACTCCTCACTGCTATCCTCACTGCTATCCACACTCCTCACTGCTATCCTCACTCCTCACTGCTATCCTCAATCCTCACTGCTATCCTCACTGCTATCCTCACTCCTTACTGCTATCCTCACTCCTAACTGATATCCTCACTCCTCACTGCTATCCTCACTCCTCACTCCTCACTGCTATCCTCACTCCTCACTGCTATCCTCCCTCCTCACTGCCATCATCACTCCTCACTGCTATCCTCACTCCTCACTGCTATCCTCACCGCTATCCTCACTCCTTACTGCTATCCTCACTCCTAACTGATATCCTCACTCCTCACTGCTATCCTCACTCCTCCCTCCTCACTGCTATCCTCACTCCTCACTGCTATCCTCACTCCTCACTGCTATCATCACTCCTCACGGCTATCCTCACTCCTCACTGCTATCCTCACTGCTATCCACACTCCTCACTGCTATCCTCACTCCTCACGGCTATCCTCACTCCTCACTGCTATCCTCACTCCTCACTGCTATCCTCACTCCTTACTGCTATCCTCACTCCTCACTGCTATCCTCACTCCTCACTGCTATCCTCACTCCTCACTCCTCATTGCTATCCTCACTCCTCACTGCTATCCTCACTCCTCACTGCTATCCTCACTCCTCACTGCTATCCTCACTCCTTACTGCTATCCTCACTCCTAACTGATATCCTCACTCCTCACTGCTATCCTCACTCCTCACTCCTCATTGCTATCCTCACTCCTCACTGCTATCCTCACTCCTCACTGCTATCATCACTCCTCACTGCTATCCTCACTCCTAACTGATATCCTCACTCCTCACTGCTATCCTCACTCCTCACTCCTCACTGCTATCCTCACTCCTCACTGCTATCATCACTCCTCACTGCTATCATCACTCCTCACTGCTATCCTCACTCCTAACTGATATCCTCACTCCTCACTGCTATCCTCACTCCTCACTCCTCACTGCTATCCTCACTCCTCACTGCTATCCTCACTCCTCACTGCTATCCTCACTCCTTACTCCTCACTGCTATCCTCACTCCTCACTGCTATCCACACTCCTCACTGCTATCCTCACTCCTCACTGCTATCCTCACTCCTCACTGCTATCCTCACTCCTCACTGCTATCCTCACTGCTATCCTCACTCCTTACTGCTATCCTCACTCCTAACTGATATCCTCACTCCTCACTGCTATCCTCACTCCTCACTCCTCACTGCTATCCTCACTCCTCACTGCTATCCTCACTCCTCACTGCTATCCTCAATCCTCATTGATATCCTCACTCCTCACTGCTATCCTCACTCCTCACTGCTATCCTCACTCCTCACTGCTATCATCACTCCTCACTGCTATCCTCACTGCTATCCACACTCCTCACTGCTATCCTCACTCCTCACTGCTATCCTCAATCCTCACTGCTATCCTCACTGCTATCCTCACTCCTTACTGCTATCCTCACTCCTAACTGATATCCTCACTCCTCACTGCTATCCTCACTCCTCACTCCTCACTGCTATCCTCACTCCTCACTGCTTTCCTCACTCCTCACTGCTATCCTCACTCCTCACTGCTATCATCACTCCTCACTGCTATCCTCACTCCTCACTGCTATCATCACTCCTCACTGCGATCATCACTCCTCACTGCTATCCTCCCTCCTCACTGCCATCATCACTCCTCACTGCTATCCTCACTCCTCACTGCTATCCTCACCGCTATCCTCACTCCTTACTGCTATCCTCACTCCTAACTGATATCCTCACTCCTCACTGCTATCCTCACTCCTCCCTCCTCACTGCTATCCTCACTCCTCACTGCTATCCTCACTCCTCACTGCTATCATCACTCCTCACGGCTATCCTCACTCCTCACTGCTATCCTCACTGCTATCCACACTCCTCACTGCTATCCTCACTCCTCACGGCTATCCTCACTCCTCACTGCTATCCTCACTCCTCACTGCTATCATCACTCCTTACTGCTATCATCACTCCTCACTGCTATCCTCACTCCTCACTGCTATCCTCACTGCTATCCACACTCCTCACTGCTATCCTCACTCCTCACTGCTATCCTCACTCCTCACTGCTATCCTCACTGCTATCCACACTCCTCACTGCTATCCTCACTCCTCACTGCTATCCTCACTCCTCACTGCTATCCTCACTGCTATCCACACTCCTCACTGCTATCCTCACTCCTTACTGCTATCCTCACTCCTAACTGATATCCTCACTCCTCACTGCTATCCTCACTCCTCCCTCCTCACTGCTATCCTCCCTCCTCACTGCTATCCTCACTCCTCACTGCTATCCTCACTCCTCACTGCTATCCTCACTCCTTACTGCTATCCTCACTCCTTACTGCTATCCTGACTCCTCACTGCTATCCTCACTCCTCACTGCTATCCTCACTCCTTACTGCTATCCTCACTCCTCACTGCTATCCTCACTCCTCACTGCTATCCTCACTCCTCACTGCTATCCTCACTCCTTACTGCTATCCTCACTCCTTACTGCTATCCTGACTCCTCACTGCTATCCTCACTCCTCACTGCTATCCTCACTCCTTACTGCTATCCTCACTCCTCACTGCTATCCTCACTCCTCACTGCTATCCTCACTCCTCACTCCTCATTGCTATCCTCACTCCTCACTGCTATCCTCACTCCTCACTGCTATCCTCACTCCTTACTGCTATCCTCACTCCTAACTGATATCCTCACTCCTCACTGCTATCCTCACTCCTCACTCCTCATTGCTATCCTCACTCCTCACTGCTATCCTCACTCCTCACTGCTATCATCACTCCTCACTGCTATCCTCACTCCTAACTGATATCCTCACTCCTCACTGCTATCCTCACTCCTCACTCCTCACTGCTATCCTCACTCCTCACTGCTATCATCACTCCTCACTGCTATCATCACTCCTCACTGCTATCCTCCCTCCTCACTGCTATCATCACTCCTCACTGCTATCCTCACTCCTCACTGCTATCCTCACCGCTATCCTCACTCCTTACTGCTATCCTCACTCCTAACTGATATCCTCACTCCTCACTGCTATCCTCACTCCTCCCTCCTCACTGCTATCCTCACTCCTCACTGCTATCCTCACTCCTCACTGCTATCCTCACTCCTCACTCCTCACTGCTATCCTCACTCCTCACTGCTATCCTCACTCCTCACTCCTCACTGCTATCCTCACTGCTATCCACACTCCTCACTGCTATCCTCACTCCTCACTGCTATCCTCACTCCTCACTGCTATCCTCACTCCTCACTGCTATCATCACTCCTCACTGCTATCATCACTCCTCACTGCTATCCTCACTCCTCACTGCTATCCTCACTGCTATCCACACTCCTCACTGCTATCCTCACTCCTCACTGCTATCCTCACTCCTCACTGCTATCCTCACTGCTATCCACACTCCTCACTGCTATCCTCACTCCTCACTGCTATCCTCACTCCTCACTGCTATCCTCACTCCTCACTGCTATCCAGACTCCTAACTGCTGTCCTCACTCCTCACTGCTATCCTCACTCCTCACTGCTATCCTCACTGCTATCCACACTCCTCACTGCTATCCTCACTCCTCACTGCTATCCTCAATCCTCACTGCTATCCTCACTCCTCACTGCTATCATCACTCCTCACTGCTATCCTCACTCCTCACTGCTATCATCACTCCTCACTGCTATCCTCACTCCTCACTGCTATCCTCACTGCTATCCACACTCCTCACTGCTATCCTCACTCCTCACTGCTATCCTCACTCCTCACTGCTATCCTCACTCCTCACTGCTATCCTCACTGCTATCCTCACTCCTTACTGCTATCCTCACTCCTAACTGATATCCTCACTCCTCACTGCTATCCTCACTCCTCACTGCTATCCTCACTCCTCACTGCTATCCTCACTGCTATCCTCACTCCTTACTGCTATCCTCACTCCTAACTGATATCCTCACTCCTCACTGCTATCCTCACTCCTCACTCCTCACTGCTATCCTCACTCCTCACTGCTATCATCACTCCTCACTGCTATCCTCACTCCTCACTGCTATCCTCACTCCTTACTCCTCACTGCTATCCTCACTCCTCACTGCTATCCACACTCCTCACTGCTATCCTCACTCCTCACTGCTATCCTCACTCCTCACTGCTATCCTCACTCCTCACTGCTATCCTCACTGCTATCCTCACTCCTTACTGCTATCCTCACTCCTAACTGATATCCTCACTCCTCACTGCTATCCTCACTCCTCACTCCTCACTGCTATCCTCACTCCTCACTGCTATCCTCACTCCTCACTGCTATCCTCAATCCTCATTGATATCCTCACTCCTCACTGCTATCCTCACTCCTCACTGCTATCCTCACTCCTCACTGCTATCATCACTCCTCACTGCTATCCTCACTGCTATCCACACTCCTCACTGCTATCCTCACTCCTCACTGCTATCCTCACTGCTATCCTCACTCCTTACTGCTATCCTCACTCCTAACTGATATCCTCACTCCTCACTGCTATCCTCACTCCTCACTCCTCACTGCTATCCTCACTCCTCACTGCTTTCCTCACTCCTCACTGCTATCCTCACTCCTCACTGCTATCATCACTCCTCACTGCTATCCTCACTCCTCACTGCTATCATCACTCCTCACTGCTATCATCACTCCTCACTGCTATCCTCCCTCCTCACTGCCATCATCACTCCTCACTGCTATCCTCACTCCTCACTGCTATCCTCACCGCTATCCTCACTCCTTACTGCTATCCTCACTCCTAACTGATATCCTCACTCCTCACTGCTATCCTCACTCCTCCCTCCTCACTGCTATCCTCACTCCTCACTGCTATCCTCACTCCTCACTGCTATCATCACTCCTCACGGCTATCCTCACTCCTCACTGCTATCCTCACTGCTATCCACACTCCTCACTGCTATCCTCACTCCTCACGGCTATCCTCACTCCTCACTGCTATCCTCACTCCTCACTGCTATCATCACTCCTTACTGCTATCATCACTCCTCACTGCTATCCTCACTCCTCACTGCTATCCTTACTGCTATCCACACTCCTCACTGCTATCCTCACTCCTCACTGCTATCCTCACTCCTCACTGCTATCCTCACTGCTATCCACACTCCTCACTGCTATCCTCAGTCCTCACTGCTATCCTCACTCCTCACTGCTATCCTCACTGCTATCCACACTCCTCACTGCTATCCTCACTCCTTACTGCTATCCTCACTCCTAACTGATATCCTCACTCCTCACTGCTATCCTCACTCCTCCCTCCTCACTGCTATCCTCCCTCCTCACTGCTATCCTCACTCCTCACTGCTATCCTCACTCCTCACTGCTATCCTCACTCCTTACTGCTATCCTCACTCCTTACTGCTATCCTGACTCCTCACTGCTATCCTCACTCCTCACTGCTATCCTCACTCCTTACTGCTATCCTCACTCCTCACTGCTATCCTCACTCCTCACTGCTATCCTCACTCCTCACTGCTATCCTCACTCCTTACTGCTATCCTCACTCCTTACTGCTATCCTGACTCCTCACTGCTATCCTCACTCCTCACTGCTATCCTCACTCCTTACTGCTATCCTCACTCCTCACTGCTATCCTCACTCCTCACTGCTATCCTCACTCCTCACTGCTATCATCACTCCTCACTGCTATCCTCACTCCTTACTGCTATCCTCACTCCTTACTGCTATCCTGACCCTTACTGCTATCCTCACTCCTCACTGCTATTCTCACTCCTTACTGCTATCCTCACTCCTCACTGCTATCCTCACTCCTCACTGCTATCCTCACTCCTCACTGCTATCATCACTCCTCACTGCTATCCTCACTCCTCACTGCTATCCTCACTGCTATCCTCACTCCTCACTGCTATCATCACTCCTCACTGCTATCCTCACTCCTTACTGCTATCCTCACTCCTAACTGATATCCTCACTCCTCACTGCTATCCTCACTCCTCCCTCCTCACTGCTATCCTCCCTCCTCACTGCTATCCTCACTCCTCACTGCTATCCTCACTCCTCACTGCTATCCTCACTCCTTACTGCTATCCTCACTCCTTACTGCTATCCTGACTCCTCACTGCTATCCTCACTCCTCACTGCTATCCTCACTCCTTACTGCTATCCTCACTCCTCACTGCTATCCTCACTCCTCACTGCTATCCTCACTCCTCACTGCTATCCTCACTCCTTACTGCTATCCTCACTCCTTACTGCTATCCTGACTCCTCACTACTATCCTCACTCCTCACTGCTATCCTCACTCCTTACTGCTATCCTCACTCCTCACTGCTATCCTCACTCCTCACTGCTATCCTCACTCCTCACTGCTATCATCACTCCTCACTGCTATCCTCACTCCTTACTGCTATCCTCACTCCTTACTGCTATCCTGACCCTTACTGCTATCCTCACTCCTCACTGCTATTCTCACTCCTTACTGCTATCCTCACTCCTCACTGCTATCCTCACTCCTCACTGCTATCCTCACTCCTCACTGCTATCATCACTCCTCACTGCTATCCTCACTCCTCACTGCTATCCTCACTGCTATCCTCACTCCTCACTGCTATCATCACTCCTCACTGCTATCCTCACTCCTCACTGCTATCCTCACTCCTCACTGCTATCCTCACTGCTATCCTCACTCCTTACTGCTATCCTCACTCCTAACTGATATCCTCACTCCTCACTGCTATCCTCACTCCTCACTCCTCACTGCTATCCTCACTCCTCACTGCTATCCTCACTCCTCACTGCTATCCTCACTCCTCACTGCTATCCTCACTCCACACTGCTATCCTCACTCCTCACTGCTATCCTCACTGCTATCCACACTCCTCACTGCTATCCTCACTCCTCACTGCTATCCTCACTCCCCACTGCTATCCTCACTCCTCACTACTATCCTCACTGCTATCCTCACTCCTCACTGCTTTCCTCACTCCTCACTGCTATCCTCACTCCTCACTACTATCCTCACTGCTATCCTCACTCCTCACTGCTATCCTCACTCCTCACTGCTATCCTCACTCCTCACTGCTATCCTCAATCCTCACTGCTATCCTCACTCCTCACTGCTATCCTCACTCCTCACTGCTATCCTCACTCCTCACTGCTATCCTCACTCCTCACTGCTATCCTCACTGCTATCCTCACTCCTTACTGCTATCCTCACTCCTAACTGATATCCTCACTCCTCACTGCTATCCTCACTCCTCACTCCTCACTGCTATCCTCACTCCTCACTGCTTTCCTCACTCCTCACTGCTATCCTCACTCCTCACTGCTATCATCACTCCTCACTGCTATCCTCACTCCTCACTGCTATCATCACTCCTCACTGCTATCATCACTCCTCACTGCTATCCTCCCTCCTCACTGCCATCATCACTCCTCACTGCTATCCTCACTCCTCACTGCTATCCTCACCGCTATCCTCACTCCTTACTGCTATCCTCACTCCTAACTGATATCCTCACTCCTCACTGCTATCCTCACTCCTCCCTCCTCACTGCTATCCTCACTCCTCACTGCTATCCTCACTCCTCACTGCTATCATCACTCCTCACGGCTATCCTCACTCCTCACTGCTATCCTCACTGCTATCCACACTCCTCACTGCTATCCTCACTCCTCACGGCTATCCTCACTCCTCACTGCTATCCTCACTCCTCACTGCTATCATCACTCCTTACTGCTATCATCACTCCTCACTGCTATCCTCACTCCTCACTGCTATCCTCACTGCTATCCACACTCCTCACTGCTATCCTCACTCCTCACTGCTATCCTCACTCCTCACTGCTATCCTCACTGCTATCCACACTCCTCACTGCTATCCTCACTCCTCACTGCTATCCTCACTGCTATCCACACTCCTCACTGCTATCCTCACTCCTTACTGCTATCCTCACTCCTAACTGATATCCTCACTCCTCACTGCTATCCTCACTCCTCCCTCCTCACTGCTATCCTCCCTCCTCACTGCTATCCTCCCTCCTCACTGCTATCCTCACTCCTCACTGCTATCCTCACTCCTTACTGCTATCCTCACTCCTTACTGCTATCCTGACTCCTCACTGCTATCCTCACTCCTCACTGCTATCCTCACTCCTTACTGCTATCCTCACTCCTCACTGCTATCCTCACTCCTCACTGCTATCCTCACTCCTCACTGCTATCCTCACTCCTTACTGCTATCCTCACTCCTTACTGCTATCCTGACTCCTCACTGCTATCCTCACTCCTCACTGCTATCCTCACTCCTTACTGCTATCCTCACTCCTCACTGCTATCCTCACTCCTCACTGCTATCCTCACTCCTCACTGCTATCATCACTCCTCACTGCTATCCTCACTCCTTACTGCTATCCTCACTCCTTACTGCTATCCTGACCCTTACTGCTATCCTCACTCCTCACTGCTATTCTCACTCCTTACTGCTATCCTCACTCCTCACTGCTATCCTCACTCCTCACTGCTATCCTCACTCCTCACTGCTATCATCACTCCTCACTGCTATCCTCACTCCTCACTGCTATCCTCACTGCTATCCTCACTCCTCACTGCTATCATCACTCCTCACTGCTATCCTCACTCCTCACTGCTATCCTCACTCCTCACTGCTATCCTCACTGCTATCCTCATTCCTTACTGCTATCCTCACTCCTAACTGATATCCTCACTCCTCACTGCTATCCTCACTCCACACTCCTCACTGCTATCCTCACTCCTCACTGCTATCCTCACTCCTCACTGCTATCCTCACTCCACACTGCTATCCTCACTCCTCACTGCTATCCTCACTGCTATCCACACTCCTCACTGCTATCCTCACTCCTCACTGCTATCCTCACTCCCCACTGCTATCCTCACTCCTCACTACTATCCTCACTGCTATCCTCACTCCTCACTGCTATCCTCACTCCTCACTGCTATCCTCACTCCTCACTACTATCCTCACTGCTATCCTCACTCCTCACTGCTATCCTCACTCCTCACTGCTATCCTCACTCCTCACTGCTATCCTCAATCCTCACTGCTATCCTCACTCCTCACTGCTATCCTCACTCCTCACTGCTATCCTCACTCCTCACTGCTATCCTCACTCCTCACTGCTATCCTCACTGCTATCCACACTCCTCACTGCTATCCTCACTCCTCACTGCTATCCTCAATCCTCACTGCTATCCTCACTGCTATCCTCACCCCTTACTGCTATCCTCACTCCTCACTGCTATCCTCACTCCTCACTGCTATCATCACTCCTCACTGCTATCCTCACTCCTCACTGCTATCCACACTCCTCACTGCTATCATCACTCCTCACTGCTATCATCACTCCTCACTGCTATCCACACTCCTCACTGCTATCATCACTCCTCACTGCTATCCTCACTCCTCACTGCTATCCTCACTCCTCAGTGCTATCATCACTCCTCACTGCTATCCTCACTCCTCACTGCTATCCTCACTCCTCACTGCTATCATCACTCCTCACTGCTATCCTCACTCCTCACTGCTATCATCACTCCTCACTGCTATCATCACTCCTCACTGCTATCCTCCCTCCTCACTGCTATCATCACTCCTCACTGCTATCCTCACTCCTCACTGCTATCCTCACTCCTCACTGCTATCCTGACTCCTCACTGCTATCCTCACTGCTATCCTCACTCCTTACTGCTATCCTCACTCCTAACTGATATCCTCACTCCTCACTGCTATCCTCACTCCTCACTGCTATCCTCACTCCTCACTGCTATCCTCACTCCTCACTGCTATCCTCACTGCTATCCACACTCCTCACTGCTATCCTCACTCCTCACTGCTATCCTCAATCCTCACTGCTATCCTCACTGCTATCCTCACCCCTTACTGCTATCCTCACTCCTCACTGCTATCCTCACTCCTCACTGCTATCATCACTCCTCACTGCTATCCTCACTCCTCACTGCTATCCACACTCCTCTCTGCTATCATCACTCCTCACTGCTATCATCACTCCTCACTGCTATCCACACTCCTCACTGCTATCATCACTCCTCACTGCTATCCTCACTCCTCACTGCTATCCTCACTCCTCAGTGCTATCATCACTCCTCACTGCTATCCTCACTCCTCACTGCTATCCTCACTCCTCACTGCTATCATCACTCCTCACTGCTATCCTCACTCCTCACTGCTATCATCACTCCTCACTGCTATCATCACTCCTCACTGCTATCCTCCCTCCTCACTGCTATCATCACTCCTCACTGCTATCCTCACTCCTCACTGCTATCCTCACTCCTCACTGCTATCCTGACTCCTCACTGCTATCCTCACTGCTATCCTCACTCCTTACTGCTATCCTCACTCCTCACTGCTATCCTGACTCCTCACTGCTATCCTCACTCCTCACTGCTATCCTCACTCCTTACTGCTATCCTCACTCCTCACTGCTATCCTCACTCCTCACTGCTATCCTCACTCCTCACTGCTATCATCACTCCTCACTGCTATCCTCACTCCTTACTGCTATCCTCACTCCTTACTGCTATCCTGACCCTTACTGCTATCCTCACTCCTCACTGCTATTCTCACTCCTTACTGCTATCCTCACTCCTCACTGCTATCCTCACTCCTCACTGCTATCCTCACTCCTCACTGCTATCCTCACTCCTCACTGCTATCCTCACTCCTCACTGCTATCCTCACTCCTTACTGCTATCCTCACTCCTTACTGCTATCCTGACTCCTCACTGCTATCCTCACTCCTCACTGCTATCCTCACTCCTTACTGCTATCCTCACTCCTCACTGCTATCCTCACTCCTCACTGCTATCCTCACTCCTCACTGCTATCATCACTCCTCACTGCTATCCTCACTCCTTACTGCTATCCTCACTCCTTACTGCTATCCTGACCCTTACTGCTATCCTCACTCCTCACTGCTATTCTCACTCCTTACTGCTATCCTCACTCCTCACTGCTATCCTCACTCCTCACTGCTATCCTCACTCCTCACTGCTATCATCACTCCTCACTGCTATCCTCACTCCTCACTGCTATCCTCACTGCTATCCTCACTCCTCACTGCTATCATCACTCCTCACTGCTATCCTCACTCCTCACTGCTATCCTCACTCCTCACTGCTATCCTCACTGCTATCCTCACTCCTTACTGCTATCCTCACTCCTAACTGATATCCTCACTCCTCACTGCTATCCTCACTCCTCACTCCTCACTGCTATCCTCACTCCTCACTGCTATCCTCACTCCTCACTGCTATCCTCACTCCTCACTGCTATCCTCACTCCACACTGCTATCCTCACTCCTCACTGCTATCCTCACTGCTATCCACACTCCTCACTGCTATCCTCACTCCTCACTGCTATCCTCACTCCCCACTGCTATCCTCACTCCTCACTACTATCCTCACTGCTATCCTCACTCCTTACTGCTATCCTCACTCCTCACTGCTATCCTCACTCCTCACTACTATCCTCACTGCTATCCTCACTCCTCACTGCTATCCTCACTCCTCACTGCTATCCTCACTCCTCACTGCTATCCTCACTCCTCACTGCTATCCTCACTCCTCACTGCTATCCTCACTCCTCACTGCTATCCTCACTGCTATCCACACTCCTCACTGCTATCCTCACTCCTCACTGCTATCCTCAATCCTCACTGCTATCCTCACTGCTATCCTCACCCCTTACTGCTATCCTCACTCCTCACTGCTATCCTCACTCCTCACTGCTATCATCACTCCTCACTGCTATCCTCACTCCTCACTGCTATCCACACTCCTCACTGCTATCATCACTCCTCACTGCTATCATCACTCCTCACTGCTATCCACACTCCTCACTGCTATCATCACTCCTCACTGCTATCCTCACTCCTCACTGCTATCCTCACTCCTCAGTGCTATCATCACTCCTCACTGCTATCCTCACTCCTCACTGCTATCCTCACTCCTCACTGCTATCATCACTCCTCACTGCTATCCTCACTCCTCACTGCTATCATCACTCCTCACTGCTATCATCACTCCTCACTGCTATCCTCCCTCCTCACTGCTATCATCACTCCTCACTGCTATCCTCACTCCTCACTGCTATCCTGACTCCTCACTGCTATCCTCACTGCTATCCTCACTCCTTACTGCTATCCTCACTCCTAACTGATATCCTCACTCCTCACTGCTATCCTCACTCCTCACTGCTATCCTCACTCCTCACTGCTATCCTCACTCCTCACTGCTATCCTCACTGCTATCCTCACTCCTTACTGCTATCCTCACTCCTAACTGATATCCTCACTCCTCACTGCTATCCTCACTCCTCACTCCTCACTGCTATCCTCACTCCTCACTGCTATCATCACTCCTCACTGCTATCCTCACTCCTCACTGCTATCCTCACTCCTTACTCCTCACTGCTATCCTCACTCCTCACTGCTATCCACACTCCTCACTGCTATCCTCACTCCTCACTGCTATCCTCACTGCTATCCTCACTCCTCACTGCTATCCTCACTCCTTACTGCTATCCTCACTCCTAACTGATATCCTCACTCCTCACTGCTATCCTCACTCCTCACTCCTCACTGCTATCCTCACTCCTCACTGCTATCATCACTCCTCACTGCTATCCTCACTCCTCACTGCTATCCTCACTCCTTACTCCTCACTGCTATCCTCACTCCTCACTGCTATCCACATTCCTCACTGCTATCCTCACTCCTCACTGCTATCCTCACTGCTATCCTCACTCCTTACTGCTATCCTCACTCCTAACTGATATCCTCACTCCTCACTGCTATCCTCACTCCTCACTGCTATCCTCACTCCTCACTGCTATCCTCACTCCTCACTGCTATCCTCAATCCTCATTGATATCCTCACTCCTCACTGCTATCCTCACTCCTCACTGCTATCCTCACTCCTCACTGCTATCATCACTCCTCACTGCTATCCTCACTGCAATCCACACTCCTCACTGCTATCCTCACTCCTCACTGCTATCCTCAATCCTCACTGCTATCCTCACTCCTCACTGCTATCCTCACTCCTCACTGCTATCCTCACTTCTCACTGCTATCCTCACTCCTCACTGCTATCCTCTCTGCTATCCACACTCCTCACTGCTATCCTCACTCCTCACTGCTATCCTCAATCCTCACTGCTATCCTCACTGCTATCCTCACTCCTTACTGCTATCCTCACTCCTAACTGATATCCTCACTCCTCACTGCTATCCTCACTCCTCACTCCTCACTGCTATCCTCACTCCTCACTGCTATCATCACTCCTCACTGCTATCCTCACTCCTCACTGCTATCATCACTCCTCACTGCTATCATCACTCCTCACTGCTATCCTCCCTCCTCACTGCTATCATCACTCGTCACTGCTATCCTCACTCCTCACTGCTATCCTCACCGCTATCCTCACTCCTTACTGCTATCCTCACTCCTAACTGATATCCTCACTCCTCACTGCTATCCTCACTCCTCCCTCCTCACTGCTATCCTCACTCCTCACTGCTATCCTCACTCCTCACTCCTCACTGCTTTCCTCACTCCTTACTGCTATCATCACTCCTCACTGCTATCCTCACTTCTCACTGCTATCCTCACTCCTCACTGCTATCCTCTCTGCTATCCACACTCCTCACTGCTATCCTCACTCCTCACTGCTATCCTCAATCCTCACTGCTATCCTCACTGCTATCCTCACTCCTTACTGCTATCCTCACTCCTAACTGATATCCTCACTCCTCACTGCTATCCTCACTCCTCACTCCTCACTGCTATCCTCACTCCTCACTGCTATCATCACTCCTCACTGCTATCCTCACTCCTCACTGCTATCATCACTCCTCACTGCTATCATCACTCCTCACTGCTATCCTCCCTCCTCACTGCTATCATCACTCCTCACTGCTATCCTCACTCCTCACTGCTATCCTCACCGCTATCCTCACTCCTTACTGCTATCCTCACTCCTAACTGATATCCTCACTCCTCACTGCTATCCTCACTCCTCCCTCCTCACTGCTATCCTCACTCCTCACTGCTATCCTCACTCCTCACTCCTCACTGCTTTCCTCACTCCTTACTGCTATCATCACTCCTCACTGCTATCCTCACTCCTCACTGCTATCCTCACTCCTCACTGCTATCCTCACTCCTCACTGCTATCATCACTCCTCACTGCTATCCTCACTCCTCACTGCTATCATCACTCCTCACTGCTATCATCACTCCTCACTGCTATCCTCCCTCCTCACTGCTATCATCACTCCTCACTGCTATCCTCACTCCTCACTGCTATCCTCACTCCTCACTGCTATCCTGACTCCTCACTGCTATCCTCACTGCTATCCTCACTCCTTACTGCTATCCTCACTCCTCACTGCTATCCTGACTCCTCACTGCTATCCTCACTCCTCACTGCTATCCTCACTCCTTACTGCTATCCTCACTCCTCACTGCTATCCTCACTCCTCACTGCTATCCTCACTCCTCACTGCTATCATCACTCCTCACTGCTATCCTCACTCCTTACTGCTATCCTCACTCCTTACTGCTATCCTGACCCTTACTGCTATCCTCACTCCTCACTGCTATTCTCACTCCTTACTGCTATCCTCACTCCTCACTGCTATCCTCACTCCTCACTGCTATCCTCACTCCTCACTGCTATCCTCACTCCTCACTGCTATCCTCACTCCTCACTGCTATCCTCACTCCTTACTGCTATCCTCACTCCTTACTGCTATCCTGACTCCTCACTGCTATCCTCACTCCTCACTGCTATCCTCACTCCTTACTGCTATCCTCACTCCTCACTGCTATCCTCACTCCTCACTGCTATCCTCACTCCTCACTGCTATCATCACTCCTCACTGCTATCCTCACTCCTTACTGCTATCCTCACTCCTTACTGCTATCCTGACCCTTACTGCTATCCTCACTCCTCACTGCTATTCTCACTCCTTACTGCTATCCTCACTCCTCACTGCTATCCTCACTCCTCACTGCTATCCTCACTCCTCACTGCTATCATCACTCCTCACTGCTATCCTCACTCCTCACTGCTATCCTCACTGCTATCCTCACTCCTCACTGCTATCATCACTCCTCACTGCTATCCTCACTCCTCACTGCTATCCTCACTCCTCACTGCTATCCTCACTGCTATCCTCACTCCTTACTGCTATCCTCACTCCTAACTGATATCCTCACTCCTCACTGCTATCCTCACTCCTCACTCCTCACTGCTATCCTCACTCCTCACTGCTATCCTCACTCCTCACTGCTATCCTCACTCCTCACTGCTATCCTCACTCCACACTGCTATCCTCACTCCTCACTGCTATCCTCACTGCTATCCACACTCCTCACTGCTATCCTCACTCCTCACTGCTATCCTCACTCCCCACTGCTATCCTCACTCCTCACTACTATCCTCACTGCTATCCTCACTCCTTACTGCTATCCTCACTCCTCACTGCTATCCTCACTCCTCACTACTATCCTCACTGCTATCCTCACTCCTCACTGCTATCCTCACTCCTCACTGCTATCCTCACTCCTCACTGCTATCCTCAATCCTCACTGCTATCCTCACTCCTCACTGCTATCCTCACTCCTCACTGCTATCCTCACTCCTCACTGCTATCCTCACTCCTCACTGCTATCCTCACTGCTATCCACACTCCTCACTGCTATCCTCACTCCTCACTGCTATCCTCAATCCTCACTGCTATCCTCACTGCTATCCTCACCCCTTACTGCTATCCTCACTCCTCACTGCTATCCTCACTCCTCACTGCTATCATCACTCCTCACTGCTATCCTCACTCCTCACTGCTATCCACACTCCTCACTGCTATCATCACTCCTCACTGCTATCATCACTCCTCACTGCTATCCACACTCCTCACTGCTATCATCACTCCTCACTGCTATCCTCACTCCTCACTGCTATCCTCACTCCTCAGTGCTATCATCACTCCTCACTGCTATCCTCACTCCTCACTGCTATCCTCACTCCTCACTGCTATCATCACTCCTCACTGCTATCCTCACTCCTCACTGCTATCATCACTCCTCACTGCTATCATCACTCCTCACTGCTATCCTCCCTCCTCACTGCTATCATCACTCCTCACTGCTATCCTCACTCCTCACTGCTATCCTCACTCCTCACTGCTATCCTGACTCCTCACTGCTATCCTCACTGCTATCCTCACTCCTTACTGCTATCCTCACTCCTAACTGATATCCTCACTCCTCACTGCTATCCTCACTCCTCACTGCTATCCTCACTCCTCACTGCTATCCTCACTCCTCACTGCTATCCTCACTGCTATCCTCACTCCTTACTGCTATCCTCACTCCTAACTGATATCCTCACTCCTCACTGCTATCCTCACTCCTCACTCCTCACTGCTATCCTCACTCCTCACTGCTATCATCACTCCTCACTGCTATCCTCACTCCTCACTGCTATCCTCACTCCTTACTCCTCACTGCTATCCTCACTCCTCACTGCTATCCACACTCCTCACTGCTATCCTCACTCCTCACTGCTATCCTCACTGCTATCCTCACTCCTCACTGCTATCCTCACTCCTTACTGCTATCCTCACTCCTAACTGATATCCTCACTCCTCACTGCTATCCTCACTCCTCACTCCTCACTGCTATCCTCACTCCTCACTGCTATCATCACTCCTCACTGCTATCCTCACTCCTCACTGCTATCCTCACTCCTTACTCCTCACTGCTATCCTCACTCCTCACTGCTATCCACATTCCTCACTGCTATCCTCACTCCTCACTGCTATCCTCACTGCTATCCTCACTCCTTACTGCTATCCTCACTCCTAACTGATATCCTCACTCCTCACTGCTATCCTCACTCCTCACTCCTCACTGCTATCCTCACTCCTCACTGCTATCCTCACTCCTCACTGCTATCCTCAATCCTCATTGATATCCTCACTCCTCACTGCTATCCTCACTCCTCACTGCTATCCTCACTCCTCACTGCTATCATCACTCCTCACTGCTATCCTCACTGCAATCCACACTCCTCACTGCTATCCTCACTCCTCACTGCTATCCTCAATCCTCACTGCTATCCTCACTCCTCACTGCTATCCTCACTCCTCACTGCTATCCTCACTTCTCACTGCTATCCTCACTCCTCACTGCTATCCTCTCTGCTATCCACACTCCTCACTGCTATCCTCACTCCTCACTGCTATCCTCAATCCTCACTGCTATCCTCACTGCTATCCTCACTCCTTACTGCTATCCTCACTCCTAACTGATATCCTCACTCCTCACTGCTATCCTCACTCCTCACTCCTCACTGCTATCCTCACTCCTCACTGCTATCATCACTCCTCACTGCTATCCTCACTCCTCACTGCTATCATCACTCCTCACTGCTATCATCACTCCTCACTGCTATCCTCCCTCCTCACTGCTATCATCACTCCTCACTGCTATCCTCACTCCTCACTGCTATCCTCACCGCTATCCTCACTCCTTACTGCTATCCTCACTCCTAACTGATATCCTCACTCCTCACTGCTATCCTCACTCCTCCCTCCTCACTGCTATCCTCACTCCTCACTGCTATCCTCACTCCTCACTCCTCACTGCTTTCCTCACTCCTTACTGCTATCATCACTCCTCACTGCTATCCTCACTTCTCACTGCTATCCTCACTCCTCACTGCTATCCTCTCTGCTATCCACACTCCTCACTGCTATCCTCACTCCTCACTGCTATCCTCAATCCTCACTGCTATCCTCACTGCTATCCTCACTCCTTACTGCTATCCTCACTCCTAACTGATATCCTCACTCCTCACTGCTATCCTCACTCCTCACTCCTCACTGCTATCCTCACTCCTCACTGCTATCATCACTCCTCACTGCTATCCTCACTCCTCACTGCTATCATCACTCCTCACTGCTATCATCACTCCTCACTGTTATCCTCCCTCCTCACTGCTATCATCACTCCTCACTGCTATCCTCACTCCTCACTGCTATCCTCACCGCTATCCTCACTCCTTACTGCTATCCTCACTCCTAACTGATATCCTCACTCCTCACTGCTATCCTCACTCCTCCCTCCTCACTGCTATCCTCACTCCTCACTGCTATCCTCACTCCTCACTCCTCACTGCTTTCCTCACTCCTTACTGCTATCATCACTCCTCACTGCTATCCTCACTCCTCACTGCTATCCTCACTGCTATCCACACTTCTCACTGCTATCCTCACTCCTCACTGCTATCCTCACTCCTCACTGCTATCCTCACTCCTCACTGCTATCATCACTCCTCACTGCTATCATCACTCCTCACTGCTATCCTCACTCCTCACTGCTATCCTCACTGCTATCCACACTCCTCACTGCTATCCTCACTCCTCACTGCTATCCTCACTCCTCACTGCTATCCTCACTGCTATCCTCACTCCTTACTGCTATCCTCACTCCTAACTGATATCCTCACTCCTCACTGATATCCTCACTCCTCCCTCCTCACTGCTATCCTCCCTCCTCACTGCTATCCTCACTCCTCACTGCTATCCTCACTCCTCACTGCTATCCTCACTCCTCACTGCTATCCTCACTCCTCACTGCTATCCTCACTGCTATCCTCACTTCTTACTGCTATCCTCACTCCTAACTGATATCCTCACTCCTCACTGCTATCCTCACTCCTCACTCCTCACTGCTATCATCACTCCTCACTGCTATCCTCACTCCTCACTGCTATCCTCACTCCTTACTCCTCACTGCTATCCTCACTCCTCACTGCTATCCACACTCCTCACTGCTATCCTCACTCCTCACTGCTATCCTCACTCCTCACTGCTATCCTCACTCCTCACTGCTATCCTCACTCCTCACTCCTCACTGCTATCCTCACTCCTCACTGCTATCCTCACTCCTCACTGCTATCCTCAATCCTCATTGATATCCTCACTCCTCACTGCTATCCTCACTCCTCAGTGCTATCCTCACTCCTCACTGCTATCATCACTCCTCACTGCTATCCTCACTGCTATCCACACTCCTCACTGCTATCCTCACTCCTCACTGCTATCCTCAATCCTCACTGCTATCCTCACTCCTCACTGCTATCCTCACTCCTCACTGCTATCCTCACTCCTCGCTGCTATCCTCACTCCTCACTGCTATCCTCACTGCTATCCACACTCCTCACTGCTATCCTCACTCCTCACTGCTATCCTCACTCCTCACTGCTATCCTCACTCCTCACTACTATCCTCACTGCTATCCTCACTCCTTACTGCTATCCTCACTCCTAACTGATATCCTCACTCCTCACTGCTATCCTCACTCCTCACTGCTATCCTCACTCCTCACTGCTATCTTCACTCATCACTGCTATCCTCACTCCTCACTGCTATCCTCACTCCTCACTGCTATCCTCACTCCTCACTGCTATCCTCACTCCTCACTGCTATCCTCACTCCTTACTGCTATCCTCACTCCTTACTGCTATCCTGACTCCTCACTGCTATCCTCACTCCTCACTGCTATCCTCACTCCTTACTGCTATCCTCACTCCTCACTGCTATCCTCACTCCTCACTGCTATCCTCACTCCTCACTGCTATCCTCACTCCTTACTGCTATCCTCACTCCTTACTGCTATCCTGACTCCTCACTGCTATCCTCACTCCTCACTGCTATCCTCACTCCTTACTGCTATCCTCACTCCTCACTGCTATCCTCACTCCTCACTGCTATCCTCACTCCTTACTGCTATCCTCACTCCTCACTGCTATCCTCACTCCTCACTGCTATCCTCACTCCTCACTGCTATCCTCACTCCTCACTGCTATCCTCACTCCTCACTGCTATCCTCACTCCTTACTGCTATCCTCACTCCTCACTGCTATCCTCACTCCTCACTGCTATCCTCACTCCTCACTGCTATCCTCACTCCTTACTGCTATCCTCACTCCTTACTGCTATCCTGACTCCTCACTGCTATCCTCACTCCTCACTGCTATCCTCACTCCTTACTGCTATCCTCACTCCTCACTGCTATCCTCACTCCTCACTGCTATCCTCACTCCTCACTGCTATCATCACTCCTCACTGCTATCCTCACTCCTTACTGCTATCCTCACTCCTTACTGCTATCCTGACCCTTACTGCTATCCTCACTCCTCACTGCTATCCTCACTCCTTACTGCTATCCTCACTCCTCACTGCTATCCTCACTCCTCACTGCTATCCTCACTCCTCACTGCTATCCTCACTCCTCACTGCTATCCTCACTCCTCACTGCTATCCTCACTGCTATCCTCACTCCTTACTGCTATCCTCACTCCTAACTGATATCCTCACTCCTCACTGCTATCCTCACTCCTCACTCCTATCCTCACTGCTATCCTCACTCCTTACTGCTATCCTCACTCCTAACTGATATCCTCACTCCTCACTGCTATCCTCACTCCTCACTCCTCACTGCTATCCTCACTCCTCACTGCTATCCTCACTCCTCACTGCTATCCTCACTCCTCACTGCTATCCTCACTCCTCACTGCTATCCTCACTGCTATCCACGCTCCTCACTGCTATCCTCACTCCTCACTGCTATCCTCACTCCTCACTCCTCACTACTATCCTCACTCCTCACTGCTATCCTCACTCCTCACTGCTATCCTCACTCCTCACTGCTATCCTCACTCCTCACTGCTATCCTCACTGCTATCCTCACTCCTCACTGCTATCCTCACTCCTTACTCCTCACTGCTATCCTCACTCCTCACTGCTATCCACACTCCTCACTGCTATCCTCACTCCTCACTGCTATCCTCACTCCTCACTGCTATCCTCACTCCTCACTGCTATCCTCACTGCTATCCTCACTCCTTACTGCTATCCTCACTCCTAACTGATATCCTCACTCCTCACTGCTATCCTCACTCCTCACTCCTCACTGCTATCCTCACTCCTCACTGCTATCCTCACTCCTCACTGCTATCCTCAATCCTCATTGATATCCTCACTCCTCACTGCTATCCTCACTCCTCACTGCTATCCTCACTCCTCACTGCTATCATCACTCCTCACTGCTATCCTCACTGCTATCCACACTCCTCACTGCTATCCTCACTCCTCACTGCTATCCTCACTGCTATCCTCACTCCTTACTGCTATCCTCACTCCTAACTGATATCCTCACTCCTCACTGCTATCCTCACTCCTCACTCCTCACTGCTATCCTCACTCCTCACTGCTTTCCTCACTCCTCACTGCTATCCTCACTCCTCACTGCTATCATCACTCCTCACTGCTATCCTCACTCCTCACTGCTATCATCACTCCTCACTGCTATCATCACTCCTCACTGCTATCCTCCCTCCTCACTGCCATCATCACTCCTCACTGCTATCCTCACTCCTCACTGCTATCCTCACCGCTATCCTCACTCCTTACTGCTATCCTCACTCCTAACTGATATCCTCACTCCTCACTGCTATCCTCACTCCTCCCTCCTCACTGCTATCCTCACTCCTCACTGCTATCCTCACTCCTCACTGCTATCATCACTCCTCACGGCTATCCTCACTCCTCACTGCTATCCTCACTGCTATCCACACTCCTCACTGCTATCCTCACTCCTCACGGCTATCCTCACTCCTCACTGCTATCCTCACTCCTCACTGCTATCATCACTCCTTACTGCTATCATCACTCCTCACTGCTATCCTCACTCCTCACTGCTATCCTTACTGCTATCCACACTCCTCACTGCTATCCTCACTCCTCACTGCTATCCTCACTCCTCACTGCTATCCTCACTGCTATCCACACTCCTCACTGCTATCCTCAGTCCTCACTGCTATCCTCACTCCTCACTGCTATCCTCACTGCTATCCACACTCCTCACTGCTATCCTCACTCCTTACTGCTATCCTCACTCCTAACTGATATCCTCACTCCTCACTGCTATCCTCACTCCTCCCTCCTCACTGCTATCCTCCCTCCTCACTGCTATCCTCACTCCTCACTGCTATCCTCACTCCTCACTGCTATCCTCACTCCTTACTGCTATCCTCACTCCTTACTGCTATCCTGACTCCTCACTGCTATCCTCACTCCTCACTGCTATCCTCACTCCTTACTGCTATCCTCACTCCTCACTGCTATCCTCACTCCTCACTGCTATCCTCACTCCTCACTGCTATCCTCACTCCTTACTGCTATCCTCACTCCTTACTGCTATCCTGACTCCTCACTGCTATCCTCACTCCTCACTGCTATCCTCACTCCTTACTGCTATCCTCACTCCTCACTGCTATCCTCACTCCTCACTGCTATCCTCACTCCTCACTGCTATCATCACTCCTCACTGCTATCCTCACTCCTTACTGCTATCCTCACTCCTTACTGCTATCCTGACCCTTACTGCTATCCTCACTCCTCACTGCTATTCTCACTCCTTACTGCTATCCTCACTCCTCACTGCTATCCTCACTCCTCACTGCTATCCTCACTCCTCACTGCTATCATCACTCCTCACTGCTATCCTCACTCCTCACTGCTATCCTCACTGCTATCCTCACTCCTCACTGCTATCATCACTCCTCACTGCTATCCTCACTCCTTACTGCTATCCTCACTCCTAACTGATATCCTCACTCCTCACTGCTATCCTCACTCCTCCCTCCTCACTGCTATCCTCCCTCCTCACTGCTATCCTCACTCCTCACTGCTATCCTCACTCCTCACTGCTATCCTCACTCCTTACTGCTATCCTCACTCCTTACTGCTATCCTGACTCCTCACTGCTATCCTCACTCCTCACTGCTATCCTCACTCCTTACTGCTATCCTCACTCCTCACTGCTATCCTCACTCCTCACTGCTATCCTCACTCCTCACTGCTATCCTCACTCCTTACTGCTATCCTCACTCCTTACTGCTATCCTGACTCCTCACTACTATCCTCACTCCTCACTGCTATCCTCACTCCTTACTGCTATCCTCACTCCTCACTGCTATCCTCACTCCTCACTGCTATCCTCACTCCTCACTGCTATCATCACTCCTCACTGCTATCCTCACTCCTTACTGCTATCCTCACTCCTTACTGCTATCCTGACCCTTACTGCTATCCTCACTCCTCACTGCTATTCTCACTCCTTACTGCTATCCTCACTCCTCACTGCTATCCTCACTCCTCACTGCTATCCTCACTCCTCACTGCTATCATCACTCCTCACTGCTATCCTCACTCCTCACTGCTATCCTCACTGCTATCCTCACTCCTCACTGCTATCATCACTCCTCACTGCTATCCTCACTCCTCACTGCTATCCTCACTCCTCACTGCTATCCTCACTGCTATCCTCACTCCTTACTGCTATCCTCACTCCTAACTGATATCCTCACTCCTCACTGCTATCCTCACTCCTCACTCCTCACTGCTATCCTCACTCCTCACTGCTATCCTCACTCCTCACTGCTATCCTCACTCCTCACTGCTATCCTCACTCCACACTGCTATCCTCACTCCTCACTGCTATCCTCACTGCTATCCACACTCCTCACTGCTATCCTCACTCCTCACTGCTATCCTCACTCCCCACTGCTATCCTCACTCCTCACTACTATCCTCACTGCTATCCTCACTCCTCACTGCTTTCCTCACTCCTCACTGCTATCCTCACTCCTCACTACTATCCTCACTGCTATCCTCACTCCTCACTGCTATCCTCACTCCTCACTGCTATCCTCACTCCTCACTGCTATCCTCAATCCTCACTGCTATCCTCACTCCTCACTGCTATCCTCACTCCTCACTGCTATCCTCACTCCTCACTGCTATCCTCACTCCTCACTGCTATCCTCACTGCTATCCTCACTCCTTACTGCTATCCTCACTCCTAACTGATATCCTCACTCCTCACTGCTATCCTCACTCCTCACTCCTCACTGCTATCCTCACTCCTCACTGCTTTCCTCACTCCTCACTGCTATCCTCACTCCTCACTGCTATCATCACTCCTCACTGCTATCCTCACTCCTCACTGCTATCATCACTCCTCACTGCTATCATCACTCCTCACTGCTATCCTCCCTCCTCACTGCCATCATCACTCCTCACTGCTATCCTCACTCCTCACTGCTATCCTCACCGCTATCCTCACTCCTTACTGCTATCCTCACTCCTAACTGATATCCTCACTCCTCACTGCTATCCTCACTCCTCCCTCCTCACTGCTATCCTCACTCCTCACTGCTATCCTCACTCCTCACTGCTATCATCACTCCTCACGGCTATCCTCACTCCTCACTGCTATCCTCACTGCTATCCACACTCCTCACTGCTATCCTCACTCCTCACGGCTATCCTCACTCCTCACTGCTATCCTCACTCCTCACTGCTATCATCACTCCTTACTGCTATCATCACTCCTCACTGCTATCCTCACTCCTCACTGCTATCCTCACTGCTATCCACACTCCTCACTGCTATCCTCACTCCTCACTGCTATCCTCACTCCTCACTGCTATCCTCACTGCTATCCACACTCCTCACTGCTATCCTCACTCCTCACTGCTATCCTCACTGCTATCCACACTCCTCACTGCTATCCTCACTCCTTACTGCTATCCTCACTCCTAACTGATATCCTCACTCCTCACTGCTATCCTCACTCCTCCCTCCTCACTGCTATCCTCCCTCCTCACTGCTATCCTCCCTCCTCACTGCTATCCTCACTCCTCACTGCTATCCTCACTCCTTACTGCTATCCTCACTCCTTACTGCTATCCTGACTCCTCACTGCTATCCTCACTCCTCACTGCTATCCTCACTCCTTACTGCTATCCTCACTCCTCACTGCTATCCTCACTCCTCACTGCTATCCTCACTCCTCACTGCTATCCTCACTCCTTACTGCTATCCTCACTCCTTACTGCTATCCTGACTCCTCACTGCTATCCTCACTCCTCACTGCTATCCTCACTCCTTACTGCTATCCTCACTCCTCACTGCTATCCTCACTCCTCACTGCTATCCTCACTCCTCACTGCTATCATCACTCCTCACTGCTATCCTCACTCCTTACTGCTATCCTCACTCCTTACTGCTATCCTGACCCTTACTGCTATCCTCACTCCTCACTGCTATTCTCACTCCTTACTGCTATCCTCACTCCTCACTGCTATCCTCACTCCTCACTGCTATCCTCACTCCTCACTGCTATCATCACTCCTCACTGCTATCCTCACTCCTCACTGCTATCCTCACTGCTATCCTCACTCCTCACTGCTATCATCACTCCTCACTGCTATCCTCACTCCTCACTGCTATCCTCACTCCTCACTGCTATCCTCACTGCTATCCTCATTCCTTACTGCTATCCTCACTCCTAACTGATATCCTCACTCCTCACTGCTATCCTCACTCCACACTCCTCACTGCTATCCTCACTCCTCACTGCTATCCTCACTCCTCACTGCTATCCTCACTCCACACTGCTATCCTCACTCCTCACTGCTATCCTCACTGCTATCCACACTCCTCACTGCTATCCTCACTCCTCACTGCTATCCTCACTCCCCACTGCTATCCTCACTCCTCACTACTATCCTCACTGCTATCCTCACTCCTCACTGCTATCCTCACTCCTCACTGCTATCCTCACTCCTCACTACTATCCTCACTGCTATCCTCACTCCTCACTGCTATCCTCACTCCTCACTGCTATCCTCACTCCTCACTGCTATCCTCAATCCTCACTGCTATCCTCACTCCTCACTGCTATCCTCACTCCTCACTGCTATCCTCACTCCTCACTGCTATCCTCACTCCTCACTGCTATCCTCACTGCTATCCACACTCCTCACTGCTATCCTCACTCCTCACTGCTATCCTCAATCCTCACTGCTATCCTCACTGCTATCCTCACCCCTTACTGCTATCCTCACTCCTCACTGCTATCCTCACTCCTCACTGCTATCATCACTCCTCACTGCTATCCTCACTCCTCACTGCTATCCACACTCCTCACTGCTATCATCACTCCTCACTGCTATCATCACTCCTCACTGCTATCCACACTCCTCACTGCTATCATCACTCCTCACTGCTATCCTCACTCCTCACTGCTATCCTCACTCCTCAGTGCTATCATCACTCCTCACTGCTATCCTCACTCCTCACTGCTATCCTCACTCCTCACTGCTATCATCACTCCTCACTGCTATCCTCACTCCTCACTGCTATCATCACTCCTCACTGCTATCATCACTCCTCACTGCTATCCTCCCTCCTCACTGCTATCATCACTCCTCACTGCTATCCTCACTCCTCACTGCTATCCTCACTCCTCACTGCTATCCTGACTCCTCACTGCTATCCTCACTGCTATCCTCACTCCTTACTGCTATCCTCACTCCTAACTGATATCCTCACTCCTCACTGCTATCCTCACTCCTCACTGCTATCCTCACTCCTCACTGCTATCCTCACTCCTCACTGCTATCCTCACTGCTATCCACACTCCTCACTGCTATCCTCACTCCTCACTGCTATCCTCAATCCTCACTGCTATCCTCACTGCTATCCTCACCCCTTACTGCTATCCTCACTCCTCACTGCTATCCTCACTCCTCACTGCTATCATCACTCCTCACTGCTATCCTCACTCCTCACTGCTATCCACACTCCTCTCTGCTATCATCACTCCTCACTGCTATCATCACTCCTCACTGCTATCCACACTCCTCACTGCTATCATCACTCCTCACTGCTATCCTCACTCCTCACTGCTATCCTCACTCCTCAGTGCTATCATCACTCCTCACTGCTATCCTCACTCCTCACTGCTATCCTCACTCCTCACTGCTATCATCACTCCTCACTGCTATCCTCACTCCTCACTGCTATCATCACTCCTCACTGCTATCATCACTCCTCACTGCTATCCTCCCTCCTCACTGCTATCATCACTCCTCACTGCTATCCTCACTCCTCACTGCTATCCTCACTCCTCACTGCTATCCTGACTCCTCACTGCTATCCTCACTGCTATCCTCACTCCTTACTGCTATCCTCACTCCTCACTGCTATCCTGACTCCTCACTGCTATCCTCACTCCTCACTGCTATCCTCACTCCTTACTGCTATCCTCACTCCTCACTGCTATCCTCACTCCTCACTGCTATCCTCACTCCTCACTGCTATCATCACTCCTCACTGCTATCCTCACTCCTTACTGCTATCCTCACTCCTTACTGCTATCCTGACCCTTACTGCTATCCTCACTCCTCACTGCTATTCTCACTCCTTACTGCTATCCTCACTCCTCACTGCTATCCTCACTCCTCACTGCTATCCTCACTCCTCACTGCTATCCTCACTCCTCACTGCTATCCTCACTCCTCACTGCTATCCTCACTCCTTACTGCTATCCTCACTCCTTACTGCTATCCTGACTCCTCACTGCTATCCTCACTCCTCACTGCTATCCTCACTCCTTACTGCTATCCTCACTCCTCACTGCTATCCTCACTCCTCACTGCTATCCTCACTCCTCACTGCTATCATCACTCCTCACTGCTATCCTCACTCCTTACTGCTATCCTCACTCCTTACTGCTATCCTGACCCTTACTGCTATCCTCACTCCTCACTGCTATTCTCACTCCTTACTGCTATCCTCACTCCTCACTGCTATCCTCACTCCTCACTGCTATCCTCACTCCTCACTGCTATCATCACTCCTCACTGCTATCCTCACTCCTCACTGCTATCCTCACTGCTATCCTCACTCCTCACTGCTATCATCACTCCTCACTGCTATCCTCACTCCTCACTGCTATCCTCACTCCTCACTGCTATCCTCACTGCTATCCTCACTCCTTACTGCTATCCTCACTCCTAACTGATATCCTCACTCCTCACTGCTATCCTCACTCCTCACTCCTCACTGCTATCCTCACTCCTCACTGCTATCCTCACTCCTCACTGCTATCCTCACTCCTCACTGCTATCCTCACTCCACACTGCTATCCTCACTCCTCACTGCTATCCTCACTGCTATCCACACTCCTCACTGCTATCCTCACTCCTCACTGCTATCCTCACTCCCCACTGCTATCCTCACTCCTCACTACTATCCTCACTGCTATCCTCACTCCTTACTGCTATCCTCACTCCTCACTGCTATCCTCACTCCTCACTACTATCCTCACTGCTATCCTCACTCCTCACTGCTATCCTCACTCCTCACTGCTATCCTCACTCCTCACTGCTATCCTCACTCCTCACTGCTATCCTCACTCCTCACTGCTATCCTCACTCCTCACTGCTATCCTCACTGCTATCCACACTCCTCACTGCTATCCTCACTCCTCACTGCTATCCTCAATCCTCACTGCTATCCTCACTGCTATCCTCACCCCTTACTGCTATCCTCACTCCTCACTGCTATCCTCACTCCTCACTGCTATCATCACTCCTCACTGCTATCCTCACTCCTCACTGCTATCCACACTCCTCACTGCTATCATCACTCCTCACTGCTATCATCACTCCTCACTGCTATCCACACTCCTCACTGCTATCATCACTCCTCACTGCTATCCTCACTCCTCACTGCTATCCTCACTCCTCAGTGCTATCATCACTCCTCACTGCTATCCTCACTCCTCACTGCTATCCTCACTCCTCACTGCTATCATCACTCCTCACTGCTATCCTCACTCCTCACTGCTATCATCACTCCTCACTGCTATCATCACTCCTCACTGCTATCCTCCCTCCTCACTGCTATCATCACTCCTCACTGCTATCCTCACTCCTCACTGCTATCCTGACTCCTCACTGCTATCCTCACTGCTATCCTCACTCCTTACTGCTATCCTCACTCCTAACTGATATCCTCACTCCTCACTGCTATCCTCACTCCTCACTGCTATCCTCACTCCTCACTGCTATCCTCACTCCTCACTGCTATCCTCACTGCTATCCTCACTCCTTACTGCTATCCTCACTCCTAACTGATATCCTCACTCCTCACTGCTATCCTCACTCCTCACTCCTCACTGCTATCCTCACTCCTCACTGCTATCATCACTCCTCACTGCTATCCTCACTCCTCACTGCTATCCTCACTCCTTACTCCTCACTGCTATCCTCACTCCTCACTGCTATCCACACTCCTCACTGCTATCCTCACTCCTCACTGCTATCCTCACTGCTATCCTCACTCCTCACTGCTATCCTCACTCCTTACTGCTATCCTCACTCCTAACTGATATCCTCACTCCTCACTGCTATCCTCACTCCTCACTCCTCACTGCTATCCTCACTCCTCACTGCTATCATCACTCCTCACTGCTATCCTCACTCCTCACTGCTATCCTCACTCCTTACTCCTCACTGCTATCCTCACTCCTCACTGCTATCCACATTCCTCACTGCTATCCTCACTCCTCACTGCTATCCTCACTGCTATCCTCACTCCTTACTGCTATCCTCACTCCTAACTGATATCCTCACTCCTCACTGCTATCCTCACTCCTCACTGCTATCCTCACTCCTCACTGCTATCCTCACTCCTCACTGCTATCCTCAATCCTCATTGATATCCTCACTCCTCACTGCTATCCTCACTCCTCACTGCTATCCTCACTCCTCACTGCTATCATCACTCCTCACTGCTATCCTCACTGCAATCCACACTCCTCACTGCTATCCTCACTCCTCACTGCTATCCTCAATCCTCACTGCTATCCTCACTCCTCACTGCTATCCTCACTCCTCACTGCTATCCTCACTTCTCACTGCTATCCTCACTCCTCACTGCTATCCTCTCTGCTATCCACACTCCTCACTGCTATCCTCACTCCTCACTGCTATCCTCAATCCTCACTGCTATCCTCACTGCTATCCTCACTCCTTACTGCTATCCTCACTCCTAACTGATATCCTCACTCCTCACTGCTATCCTCACTCCTCACTCCTCACTGCTATCCTCACTCCTCACTGCTATCATCACTCCTCACTGCTATCCTCACTCCTCACTGCTATCATCACTCCTCACTGCTATCATCACTCCTCACTGCTATCCTCCCTCCTCACTGCTATCATCACTCGTCACTGCTATCCTCACTCCTCACTGCTATCCTCACCGCTATCCTCACTCCTTACTGCTATCCTCACTCCTAACTGATATCCTCACTCCTCACTGCTATCCTCACTCCTCCCTCCTCACTGCTATCCTCACTCCTCACTGCTATCCTCACTCCTCACTCCTCACTGCTTTCCTCACTCCTTACTGCTATCATCACTCCTCACTGCTATCCTCACTTCTCACTGCTATCCTCACTCCTCACTGCTATCCTCTCTGCTATCCACACTCCTCACTGCTATCCTCACTCCTCACTGCTATCCTCAATCCTCACTGCTATCCTCACTGCTATCCTCACTCCTTACTGCTATCCTCACTCCTAACTGATATCCTCACTCCTCACTGCTATCCTCACTCCTCACTCCTCACTGCTATCCTCACTCCTCACTGCTATCATCACTCCTCACTGCTATCCTCACTCCTCACTGCTATCATCACTCCTCACTGCTATCATCACTCCTCACTGCTATCCTCCCTCCTCACTGCTATCATCACTCCTCACTGCTATCCTCACTCCTCACTGCTATCCTCACCGCTATCCTCACTCCTTACTGCTATCCTCACTCCTAACTGATATCCTCACTCCTCACTGCTATCCTCACTCCTCCCTCCTCACTGCTATCCTCACTCCTCACTGCTATCCTCACTCCTCACTCCTCACTGCTTTCCTCACTCCTTACTGCTATCATCACTCCTCACTGCTATCCTCACTCCTCACTGCTATCCTCACTCCTCACTGCTATCCTCACTCCTCACTGCTATCCTCACTGCTATCCTCACTCCTTACTGCTATCCTCACTCCTAACTGATATCCTCACTCCTCACTGCTATCCTCACTCCTCACTGCTATCCTCACTCCTCACTGCTATCTTCACTCATCACTGCTATCCTCACTCCTCACTGCTATCCTCACTCCTCACTGCTATCCTCACTCCTCACTGCTATCCTCACTCCTCACTGCTATCCTCACTCCTTACTGCTATCCTCACTCCTTACTGCTATCCTGACTCCTCACTGCTATCCTCACTCCTCACTGCTATCCTCACTCCTTACTGCTATCCTCACTCCTCACTGCTATCCTCACTCCTCACTGCTATCCTCACTCCTCACTGCTATCCTCACTCCTTACTGCTATCCTCACTCCTTACTGCTATCCTGACTCCTCACTGCTATCCTCACTCCTCACTGCTATCCTCACTCCTTACTGCTATCCTCACTCCTCACTGCTATCCTCACTCCTCACTGCTATCCTCACTCCTCACTGCTATCATCACTCCTCACTGCTATCCTCACTCCTTACTGCTATCCTCACTCCTTACTGCTATCCTGACCCTTACTGCTATCCTCACTCCTCACTGCTATCCTCACTCCTTACTGCTATCCTCACTCCTCACTGCTATCCTCACTCCTCACTGCTATCCTCACTCCTCACTGCTATCCTCACTCCTCACTGCTATCCTCACTCCTCACTGCTATCCTCACTCCTTACTGCTATCCTCACTCCTCACTGCTATCCTCACTCCTCACTGCTATCCTCACTCCTCACTGCTATCCTCACTCCTTACTGCTATCCTCACTCCTTACTGCTATCCTGACTCCTCACTGCTATCCTCACTCCTCACTGCTATCCTCACTCCTTACTGCTATCCTCACTCCTCACTGCTATCCTCACTCCTCACTGCTATCCTCACTCCTCACTGCTATCATCACTCCTCACTGCTATCCTCACTCCTTACTGCTATCCTCACTCCTTACTGCTATCCTGACCCTTACTGCTATCCTCACTCCTCACTGCTATCCTCACTCCTTACTGCTATCCTCACTCCTCACTGCTATCCTCACTCCTCACTGCTATCCTCACTCCTCACTGCTATCCTCACTCCTCACTGCTATCCTCACTCCTCACTGCTATCCTCACTGCTATCCTCACTCCTTACTGCTATCCTCACTCCTAACTGATATCCTCACTCCTCACTGCTATCCTCACTCCTCACTCCTATCCTCACTGCTATCCTCACTCCTTACTGCTATCCTCACTCCTAACTGATATCCTCACTCCTCACTGCTATCCTCACTCCTCACTCCTCACTGCTATCCTCACTCCTCACTGCTATCCTCACTCCTCACTGCTATCCTCACTCCTCACTGCTATCCTCACTCCTCACTGCTATCCTCACTGCTATCCACGCTCCTCACTGCTATCCTCACTCCTCACTGCTATCCTCACTCCTCACTCCTCACTACTATCCTCACTCCTCACTGCTATCCTCACTCCTCACTGCTATCCTCACTCCTCACTGCTATCCTCACTCCTCACTGCTATCCTCACTGCTATCCACACTCCTCACTGCTATCCACACTCCTCATTGCTATCCTCACTCCTCACTGCTATCCTCAATCCTCACTGCTATCCTCACTCCTCACTGCTATCCTCACTCCTCACTGCTATCCTCAATCCTCACTGCTATCCTCACTCCTCACTGCTATCCTCACTGCTATCCTCACTCCTCACTGCTATCCTGACCCTTTTTCATTGGTGGCTGTGGAAGGCCCTCCCTGACCATCTGAGGGCCCTACAGACTACAGATTTTATTAAACAAAACCTAAAAACATATCTTTTTAAAGCAGCTAATCACTGAATGTGCTTTAATTGACCTGGATTTTAATTGTATCACTAGATGCCCTGTAGCACTTTGAGATTTCTGTAATATAAAGTGTGATACAAATAAAATGTATTATTATTATTATAATTACTCTCATGAGGGCAACCAAAGTTTCTGACATGTCAGAAATTCATCCCACCATCCGATTGGTTGTCAACAGAGGTTGATCGCCTCTTGTTTCCCGCTGTACACGGCCGACAAACCATTCCAGACTCAAAGAAGAGAGTCGTACGACTCCACGATCATCGCAGTGTGTGCCCGGCTGACCCATGGGTGAGCAGATGAGCAGTGTGTGCCCGGCTGACCCATGGGTGAACAGATGAGCAGTGTGTGCCCGGCTGACCCATGGGTGAACAGATGAGCAGTGTGTGCCCGTGTGTGCCCGGCTGACCCATGGGTGAGCAGATGAGCAGTGTGTGCCCGGCTGACCCATGGGTGAGCAGATGAGCAGTGTGTGCCCATGTGTGCCCGGCTGACCCATGGGTGAACAGATGAGCAGTGTGTGCCCGGCTGACCCATGGGTGAACAGATGAGCAGTGTGTGCCCGGCTGACCCATGGGTGAACAGATGAGCAGTGTGTGCCCGGCTGACCCATGGGTGAGCAGATGAGCAGTGTGTGCCCGGCTGACCCATGGGTGAACAGATGAGCAGTGTGTGCCCGGCTGACCCATGGGTGAGCAGATGAGCAGTGTGTGCCCGGCTGACCCATGGGTGAGCAGATGAGCAGTGTGTGCCCGGCTGACCCATGGGTGAACAGATGAGCAGTGTGTGCCCGGCTGACCCATGGGTGAACAGATGAGCAGTGTGTGCCCGGCTGACCCATGGGTGAGCAGATGAGCAGTGTGTGCGCGGCTGACCCATGGGTGAATAGATGAGCAGTGTGTGCCCGGCTGACCCATGGGTGAACAGATGAGCAGTGTGTGCGCGGTTGACCCATGGGTGAACAGATGAGCAGTGTGTGAACCCATGGGTGAACTGATGAGCAGTGTGTGCCCGGTTGACCCATGGGTGAACTGATGAGCAGTGTGTGCCCGGTTGACCCATGGGTGAACTGATGAGCAGTGTGTGCGCGGCTGACCCATGGGTGAATAGATGAGCAGTGTGTGCCCGGCTGACCCATGGGTGAACAGATGAGCAGTGTGTGCCCGGCTGACCCATGGGTGAACAGATGAGCAGTGTGTGAACCCATGGGTGAACTGATGAGCAGTGTGTGCCCGGCTGACCCATGGGTGAGCAGATGAGCAGTGTGTGCCCGGCTGACCCATGGGTGAGCAGATGAGCAGTGTGTGCCCGACTGACCCATGGGTGAGCAGATGAGCAGTGTGTGCCCGGCTGACCCATGGGTGAACAGATGAGCAGTGTGTGCCCGGCTGACCCATGGGTGAACAGATGAGCAGTGTGTGCCCGGCTGACCCATGGGTGAACAGATGAGCAGTGTATGCCCGGCTGACCCATGGGTGAGCAGATGAGCAGTGTGTGCCCAGCTGACCCATGGGTGAACAGATGAGCAGTGTGTGCCCGGCTGACCCATGGGTGAACAGATGAGCAGTGTGTGCCCGGCTGACCCATGGGTGAACAGATGAGCAGTGTGTGCCCGGCTGACCCATGGGTGAACTGATGAGCAGTGTGTGCCCGACTGACCCATGGGTGAGCAGATGAGCAGTGTGTGCCCAGCTGACCCATGGGTGAACAGATGAGCAGTGTGTGCCCGGCTGACCCATGGGTGAACAGATGAGCAGTGTGTGCCCGGTTGACCCATGGGTGAACTGATGAGCAGTGTGTGCCCGACTGACCCATGGGTGAACAGATGAGCAGTGTGTGCCCGGCTGACCCATGGGTGAACAGATGAGCAGTGTGTGCCCGGTTGACCCATGGGTGAACAGATGAGCAGTGTGTGCCCGGCTGACCCATGGGTGAACAGATGAGCAGTGTGTGCCCGGTTGACCCATGGGTGAACTGATGAGCAGTGTGTGCCCGACTGACCCATGGGTGAACAGATGAGCAGTGTGTGCCCGACTGACCCATGGGTGAGCAGATGAGCAGTGTGTGCCCGGCTGACCCATGGGTGAACTGATGAGCAGTGTGTGCCCGACTGAACCATGGGTGAACTGATGCGCCAGTGCTGGACGTTAACATGAGAATTGCGTCGAGCGGACACAAGCAGAACACACTCGCGTCGCGTCTGGCGTCTCATTGATCCGAGTGTGTGTGTGAGGGCCGATGTCTTACGCTCTGCCATCTTCTACTTTCACACACAATGGCCTGGAAATGAACTATAAGCAGTGACAATCTAAACTCCAGTTAATGAGATTACAGCACATTCTGACTTCTGTTCTCCTGTCTGTCAGTAAACACTCAGCAGAATGTGTCACGGTTCCTAAGAGAAGAGATTCTGCTGCACATTATCATTATATTCCTGATGAAAGAAGGGATGAAAATACGTGGCAGGATCATCAAGAAATGCAATACATTTTGAATGAGTCTCTGAGTGGCTATTCCAGTGCAATGCATACTTTAACTTTAATATTGTGAGTTAATATTTAAGTCGTGGCGTAAGGAATATCTGACGGAATAACCCCAACCCATTATCTCAATATTCATTCATATCACATTAAACTGAGCGTTTAAAAACTCATGGTGTACACTACAGTTTCTAGGGCTCACTAATATCTGAACGATATATAAAAGATGAATCATGTATTGCCTTCCTAGGAAGAAGGAAACATTTTTTATAGATAAAAACCATGACCACCGATGTGATCTTTGACCCCAAAATGCAGATACTGCACTCTGCCTTTGGATGACCTTAAACAACTAAAACACTATTGCAAAGGCAAAGTGCAGTATCTACAAACTAAATGTGTTCATCCAACTTTTTTTCATGCTTCTTAATACATGTTTATAGTAATAATAAACTGTATATAATACAGAATTTTCATTTTTGGTTGAACTATCCCTTTAATATGGCCATACATAATTTCCTAGAATTAGAGGTTAGAGAGTAAATTAACATATGCTTCTTCTCCCTTTAGCCTAACTTCTAAGCTATTCTCAAACATGTAAATTTCCTGTTTATGCTATCTACACCCTTGAAGCTATAATTAATAATTAAAATATAATTCTTATGTATTCTTAGCTAGCCTATCTGTGAAATCCAAAAAACTGATTGGCAAAACTGACTCTGACAACTGAAAAGCAGATCATTATTATTGACCTAATATGACAGGACATAAATTAAAAAGCTGACAGCTATTTCAAAACTACCCATGTTTAAAAAAAGTAGGCTACACTCCCATAATGTACTTACAGTGCTCTATTTTCACACACTAAGTTTGTACTTAATATACTAAAAATTCTTCTTAAGTATTAGCCTACTTTTTAAGCTAATCTTAAGAATATCTATTTTAAATACTATTTTGAGACATCATGAATATGAAATAAGATTTGCTTTTAACATAATATCTCTATTTAAAAAAAAAAATGAGTTACCACTTGTAGTACACGATGGGTTCAAATGTACTATAAGTGGTACCTGGCACATTTTAGTTAATTTTCACGGTGTCTCAAAATAGCACAGAGTACACATTCTTAAGATTAGCTTAACGAAGTACTAAAGTTTTTTTTTTTTTGTATATTAAGTAGCCTACAAAATTAGTGTTTGAAAATAGAGTACTTTCAGTACATTATGCAAGTGTACTTTTTCACCTAGTGCTTGCTGTCTGCCCGGCTGCGCTCGTCCGGTTGTCACCCGCTGACTGACGCCGCTAACTTTTAGAGTAACTTTGTCTAACAAGATAACTTTACCAGACCCAGCTAACTTTTGAAGGAGTAACCCCTGTCAATACAATTGGATTAGCAGCCTGAAACGGAGAGATGTCCGAATCAACAAACACCAACGTGATTAAATCGGATTATCTTTACGTTGTCAGAGGATATTGCCTTTAATAGAGCAGCACAGGTTAGTCAAAATTTGCTGGCTGGCTAGTCAATGTTAACTGATTATAAAGCTGTCAGTTGCCTTACTATGAGTTATTATTTTGCTATCGTCCTTACCAGTCTTTGGATATTTGCGTTTTAACGCAAGTTAAACCATCATTTGGCCGCGGGATTGTGCCATGGTAGGGTGTATGTTACGATCGGGGCAAACCACATACAATCCCGATCGTAACAAGGCTGAAACCGCAGTATCTGCTGTGTCAAAAACGGGGGGGGAAACAAAGCTAGAACGCAGTAACATCACTTACTGCGGTTTGCCTTTGTATTGGCTTGGATTTTGTAGTTATTGCAATTTTGACACTCTCGTTTCTCTAAAACTGGACACAATTTAACCAGCAAACTTTGTCACAAGACAGAACAGATGTCACAAAGCCCATTTCAAGTCTTAACTACATTTTGACCAAATGTGTAGTTACTGCGCTTTGCCTTTGGATGGCAGTATATATTCATCCATCCATCCAACAATCCATCAATCCATCCATCCATCCATCCATCTATCTATCTATCTATCATCCATCTATATATCCATCCATCCATCTATCTATCTATCTATCTATCTATCTATCTATCTATCTATCTATCTATCTATCTATCTATCTATCTATCTATCTATCTATCTATCTATCTATCTATCTATCTATCTATCTATCTATCTATCTATCATCCATCTATATATTCATCCATCCATCCATCCATCCATCTACATATCTATCCATCCATCCATCTATCTATCATCCATCTATATATCTGTCCATCCATCCATCCATCCATCTATCATCCATCTATATATCCATCCATCCATCCATCCATCCATCTATCTATCCATCCATCTATATATCTGTCCATCCATCTATATATCTATCCATCCATCTATATATCTATCCATCCATCTATATATCTATCCATCCATCTATATATCTGTCCATCCATCCATCCATCCATCTATCATCCATCTATATATCCATCCATCCATCCATCCATCCATCTATCTATCCATCCATCTATATATCTGTCCATCCATCCATCCATCCATCTATCATCCATCTATATATCCATCCATCTATCATCCATCTATATATCCATCCATCCATCCATCCATCCATCCATCTATCTATCCATCCATCTATATATCTGTCCATCCATCCATCCATCCATCTATCATCCATCTATATATCCATCCATCCATCCATCCATCCATCCACCCATCTATCCATCCATCCATCCATCTATCATCCATCTATATATCCATCCATCCATCCATCCATCCATCCATCCATCCATCCATCCATCCATCCATCCATCTATCATCCATCTATATATCCATCCATCCATCCATCCATCCATCCATCCATCCATCCATCCATCCATCTATCATCCATCTATATATCCATCCATCCATCCATCCATCTATCTATCTATCATCCATCTATATATCCATCCGTCCGTCCATCTGAACAGTGTGTCCATATCTCCAGTAGTGGCCGCAGCCACATGTGTATTTATTCCCTAACCCTAAGCCACTCATTCTTCAGCTCAGTGTATTTCTCTAGTTGCTCTAGAATCTCATGTTCATATCTGATAAATGCACATAAAGTAATGAAGTGTTAAATCACTGACCTCTGCTGTATAATGCAGTTCTTCAGAAGGTGTGTTTTCTCTCATGAGTCCAGCCGCTGTCTGTTCCTCTCCTGACCGGAGTGTGTGTGTCTGTTCCTCTCCTGACCGGAGTGTGTGTGTCTGTTCCTCTCCTGACCGGAGTGTGTGTGTCTGTTCCTCTCCTGACCGGAGTGTGTGTTATTCTCTGGGTTAGGGAGGGACTGACCGCCATCAGGCATGCCAGGAATGCTGGGATGTTATTCCTAACTCAGACTCTATTTATGTTCTGTGTGGACTCAGAGATGTGTTTTCTCTCAGTCTTCTCACCTCTGACTGCAGGGATGGTAATGACTGCTGTTCATATAGAGCTCATTACTCAGATTAGGAGTTTCTGTGTGTACGATCTGTCCATAATGAGGATCTGATGGAGAGATCAATGAGTCTCTGAACCTCCTAAACACTGAAACAATGGCTTTGACACGTGATCCTCTCAAACTCTCACACCATCTGCTGCTCAACGGATTGACTTGCCTTTAATCGCACACTTTCATTTCACAAAAGTGTATTTATGCTTCTATATAATTGTATTATATACACAGTTTTTTTTATTCGCTTTGGTACTATTTTCACAAGTAAGATGTCCATTTTCAAAACTCAGTGCTAAACTCCAGACGGATCACAGCTCGTCTTTCTTTCCTAACCGGATCTCATGCGTTCATTCAGCTGCACATATCTTCAGTCCACATTATCATCGTTTCAAACTCAAGAGTATTGTCATTTGTAATGAGAACATTCTCAATCGCTTTGGTACATTTCTCGAATCATCCTCGACATTTACAAAACTGTGCCTTTCTCAAAACAATCCGTACAAATACAACCCCAAATCAGAAACAGTTGGGACAGTATGGAAAACACAAATAAATAAAAAAACAAGTGATTTCTAAATTTACTTTGACTTGTATTTCATTGCAGACAATATGAACACAAAATATTTCATGTTTTGTCTGGTCAACTTCATGTCATTTGTAAATATGCATCCTTTCCTGTCATTCAGACCTGCAACACATTTCAAAAAAAGTTGGGAGAGGAACAATTTAGGGCTAGTAATGAGGTAAAATGGTTAAATAATGATGTGATTTGAAACAGGTGATGTCAACAGGTGATTGTAATTATGATTTGGGACAAAAGCAGCATCCAAGAAAGGTCTAATCCTTTAGGAGCAAAGATGGGCCGAGGATCGCCAGTTTGCCAACAAATACATGAGAAAATTATTGAAATGTTTAAAAACAATGTTCCTCAAAGAAAGATAGGAAGAGATTTGGATATTTCACATTCAACAGTGCATAACATAATTAAAAGATTCAAGGAATCTGGAGGAATTTCAGTGCGTAAAGGACAAGGGCGCAAGCCTAAGCTGAACAACCGTGATCTCCGATCCCTCAGGCGGCACTGCATCAAGAATTGTCATCATCTAGAAGCCATATCACCACATGGGCTCAGGACTACTTTGGCAAACCTTTGTCAAGTACCACAATACGTAGTTACATCCACAAATGCCAATGAAAAAAGTACTGTGCCAAAAGGAAGCCCTATAACAGTGTCCAGAAGCGCCGTCGACTTCTCTGGGCTCGAGGCATCTGGGATGGACCATCACACAGTGGAAACGTGTACTGTGGTCAGATGAAGCAGTATTTCAGGTATTTTTTGGGAGGAATGGACGCCGTGTGCTCCGGACCAAAGAAGAAAAGGATCATCCAGACTGTTACCAGCAACAAGTCCAGAAGCCAGGGTCTGTCATGGTATGGGGTTGTGTCAGTGCCCTTGGCAAAGGTAACTTGCACTTCTGTGAAGGCTCCATTAATGCTGAAAAGTACATAGAGATTTTGGAGCATAATATGCTGCCTTCAAGAAGACATCTTTTTCTTTTCATCTTATTGCTCTGGAGGGAGGTTCTGATGAGGAAACTAAAGTAGAAATGTGAACAGGACAGTCTCCTCAGGGAAACTGCAGAGCTGTAGGGATTACAGAGCAGTTCTACACCTCCTGCCGTCCTGTCTGATGGACCAAATCACATCCACATCATCAATATCTTTAGAAAAAAGATCTAATGGAAATGTCTAGAAATATGCTTGACATATAATGACAGCTTGTTCAACCATTTTGAATGTAAAGACTTATGCTATGAACTAATGCCTAAATGATGTGAAGATCGAACAGGTGGTTAGAGAATTTCAATTCTGATCTGAGAAATGTCCCAAATGCCCGAGGAAAACTGTAATCAGCGAAACACAACTGTGTGATCTTCTGTCAGTTTAACCCTTTTAACAATCAGTTCATGCAACAGCAAACGATGGCAGATCCATGTTTCAGATCTCCCTCATCTACTGTATGTACAGTAACACAGACGCCTCATTAGAAACATAACCTGACTTATGGCACTGAATCATGATGTCTGTAATAGCCTTCAGTGTGTTATCAGGAGTGATGAAGGTACGGTGGCCATGAGGTTCTGGGCTATATCAGAGTTTGCTGGCAGTAAATGTTCTCACTGGATCTACTGTAGTTGAGCTTTATAAGGGTGAGGTACAGTAATGACGTCCAGCTGTGTACAGTATCCCATGGCAGACACACTGTAATGTAAAATGCTGTATTTGATCCCATCTGTCTCTCTTCATCTGATTTCTGATCAGTCATATTTCCACTCTCTTCCACTCTATTCTGCTCTACCCAGCGGCCGCCCAAGGCTCTTTACTCCACGTTGCTCCAGGGGATTGTGCCTGTAATAAGGCCACTGTACGTCACTTTGGATAAAAGCGTCTGCCAAATGCATAAATGTAAATGTAAATGTACCCCCCCCACACACACACACACTCCATAGACATTATGATTTTATACTGTGTAAACTCTATATTAGTTCCCCTTACACCAACCCTAACCCATCACAGAAACATTTCTGCATTTTTACATTTTCAAAAAAACTAATTCTGTATGATTTATAAGCTTGACCAAAATATGTCCTGCAAGGACAAGGATTTAAGATATTGCCATCTTTATGGGGACATTATGTAGAGTTTACAAGGCCACACACACTCACACACACACACACACACACACACACACAAACGCACGCACGCACACACACACGCATACACACACACACACACACACACACACCTTATAATCTAAGATAAATCGCTAATGTAAAAATAATTCATTACATATGGTTATCCATATCGGAAATTGCAAACAAAGTAGAAACTATGTCTATATAATCAATATCTATATAATCTACAGGTGATTGATGATCAGTGGATTAATAACAGACACATGTGAACGAGATCAGATCAGAAGTGTGACAGTCAGAGCTTTATCTGTGAATGAAACTTTATAAAGATGAAACTCTTATTTTGTGAAGTGAAAAGGACACGTTATGGTTTTGAGTATTTTACTCACACAATTAAAATATGCTGAAATGTTAGAGAAAAGCACTTTTGATGATCTGTGAGTTCTGAACACCTCGCTTGTGAAAATAGTCCCAAAGCAAAAAAAAAAACTAATATAATTTGTGCTTCTATATTTTTTTCTTTGAAATAGACAAATAAAAGAATTATGATATATACATTTGCAGAAATAACACCAACATGTCTTTCAAAATACAGTTTTTGTGTTTAGTGAGTTCTGTAATGTTAGACAGCTCCGTCTGTCCTGACCTGAGATCAGTCTGATATTGAGCTGCTACATCATCAGGAAAAGGCGCGCGTCTGTCTCCCCCTGGCGGCCGCTACGGGAACGCGCGTCTGTCTCCCCCTGGCGGCCGCTACGGGAACGCGCGTCTGTCTCCCCCTGGCCTAACACTAACCCCGACATCTAAAATTGTTGTTGCTTATTTATTAGAATGCAATGTTACATGGGTCAAACAATGCAAACAAGTATTACACATGAATCATGATATTCCTTCACAGTCTATGGACCCCTAAAGTCTCCGCCACTGAGTGAAGAGATTTCTGACAGTAAAACCTGAACATTATAATGAAACAGCATTAATGAGGGCATTCATAGCCATTAATGAGGGCATACATAACCATTAGGCACAAGAGGCCGATAATCCTGATGTGTGTGACTGATCTTTGATATGAGGAGTGTGTGTGGCTCAATCCTTCGATCGCTCGCTGGTTCTTACGCAATGGCGTCATTCGCCGTGGCCCCGCCCCCACGCAGCGCGTGCCCGCGCTCTCTCCCGTTCCCGTGCTCTCGTCAGGCTGACGGTCGTCTCTGTTCAGGCGCTGGTATAAAAGCTGTCGGTGTTTCTCGGGATCATGTCTGTGTCACCGGATAAACGGCGGAAGATGGAGTCCGCGCTGGAGCAGATCAAGAAATACACGGTGGTCGTCGCGGACACGGGCGACTTCAACGGTAACGTTAAGAGTTTTAGTAGATGTTTCCGTTACTTAATCTGTGTGAGTGAAGTGCCGTTAATTCATTAATCCCCGACCCTGTTGATAACGAGTCAACACTCGAATCCGCGAATGTCCTCTTAATTCCCCCAGAGGAAGTTTGGCCGAGGTTTGGTTAATGTTTGCTAGTGGAAGTTAATCTGCTTTGAGGAACTGCAGCTTTCGCACTTTTGCAACAGTTTTCCAGACCGTTGTCTTCATTTATCCACTTTAATGATATGCATGAGTGAGTTAGTCAGATCTGGGTAAAACATGTGATCCTCACGGTAATTAGTTTAATGTAAACCAAATCGACTGGGTCGGAAAAATACTCGCGTGGGCTCGTCATGCTGAGACCCGGAAGCGAAGTTCGGATTGGCTGGCCGAACACGGCTCATCTTATGAATATTAATCGTTCTACTTGACAGTCAGAGACAGTTTACCTGATTGGCCGAGAGGCAGAGCATAGTAATGAGCACAAGCCACCCGACGAATTACCGAATGCATTTCTTTATGAATATTAATGATCTTAATTCATATTCATGAGTTTGTCTGGTTTTTGTATTGTGCGAGAAGGAAGTTCTGAGGATGAAAACACACAAATGAAGTAATAAGACCTCAGTTAAAGTGGTTAAAACATGAGAATATTCAATCTTATAATACATGTGTTTAACTTTTAATGACACACAACCCCAAAATCAACTTCCGATCTCTAATATTGATGTGAAGCCTTATTTTCACTCACACATAGCTTTGTAAAAGTGTTTAGATTTTCACATAGACCTCCTCAGACTGGTCCAGTCCGGTCTGGAATGAGGTCGAGATGAAGGCCAGAGTCCAGTGTTCGCTGTGGGACGGGTCAGAGACGGGCCAGACTCGGCCGGATCATCAGGTCTCATTGCCTCAGACTCGGCCGGATCATCAGGTCTCATTGCCTCAGACTCGGCCGGATCATCAGGTCTCATTGCCTCAGACTCGGCCGGATCATCAGGTCTCATTGCCTCAGACTCGGCCGGATCATCAGATCTCATTGCCTCAGACTCGGCCGGATCATCAGGTCTCATTGCCTCAGACTCGGCCGGATCATCAGGTCTCATTGCCTCAGACTCGGCCGGATCATCAGGTCTCATTGCCTCAGACTCGGCCGGATCATCAGGTCTCATTGCCTCAGACTCGGCCGGATCATCAGGTCTCATTGCCTCAGACTCGGCCGGATCATCAGGTCTCATTGCCTCAGACTCGGCCGGATCATCAGATCTCATTGCCTCAGACTCGGCCGGATCATCAGGTCTCATTGCCTCAGACTCGGCCGGATCATCAGGTCTCATTGCCTCAGACTCGGCCGGATCATCAGATCTCATTGCCTCAGACTCGGCCGGATCATCAGATCTCATTGCCTCAGACTCGGCCGGATCATCAGATCTCATTGCCTCAGACTCGGCCGGATCATCAGGTCTCATTGCCTCAGACTCGGCCGGATCATCAGGTCTCATTGCCTCAGACTCGGCCGGATCATCAGATCTCATTGCCTCAGACTCGGCCGGATCATCAGATCTCATTGCCTCAGACTCTTGTGAAACGCACAGATTTCAGTGTTTGCTTTACACAAGGAAGCCAGACTGGATAAAACTCCCTTTGTGTGTTTCTGCGCTGTCATCATGATCCGCCAGTTGATCCCCATTGATGAGTTCCTGTAAACTGATGAACTCACACTCTCACACTCTCACACACACACACACACACACACTCACACACACACACACACACTCACACACACACACACACACACTCACTCTCACACACTCACACTCTCTCTCACACACTCTCTCTCACACACCTCCAGAATAAAAATGGTAAAATATTTTAATCTTTTAACTATCAGTTGAAAAGCTAAACTCCTCCATGTGTGTTTTGTAATGTTAGATGATATTTTGTCTGTGTTCTGTCAGACCTGTTGACCCTCAGATAAACTCAGATAAACCTGTTCTATCAGTTCGTCATCCGTTCTGTTCCTCATCTCTCTCCAGGATCAGGATGAGACTCGCTCAGATCTGTGTTATCCTCAGCTCATCTTCATTTATACGGCACGTTTTACACACCGATTGTGTCAAAGCAGCTTCAGTGATAACAGGAGATTAATGAGAGCGTAATGTACATCAGCTCCAGTTATTGTCCAGCTAAAGTCAGGTTAATTGAGAAATCTAATCTTCCTCAGTTTATTGAGATGTAAGCGGTCATAAAAACATCCCGTTTCAGAACTCAAACCCTTTTTGTTAATCCAGCTTTTATTGAAACCAAGTTCCGAAAACGACTCGTTTGGGATTTGGTCACATTAGTGCAGAATCAGATCAACGCCCACTTCTTTGGCCCCGCCCACTTCTTTGGCCCCGCCCACTGGCTCGTCCGTGAGATGAGAATTTTAACTTTTTGTTCCACCCCTGCCCGTCAGCTATTGCCCCGTGGCAGTTCATCATATCATGTCCCAGTCAGGTGATCATGCGGTCTCAAGCCGGACAACATTTCTAACCAGCATGCACTGCTTCAGGTCAGCCGCCGATCGATCTGTGCAGCGCAGAGCGAAGCCAAACGTGTGTGTGTGTGTGTGTGTGTGTGTGTGTGTCATCTCATGTTCCTTGGCTCAGATTATGTTCAGGCAAAGCCAAACTAGATTTGGTTGCCACAGTTCTCCAGAATATCTGGCAGAGATGCAGAACAGGCCTAGGCAGTGTCAGTTACAGTCAGATGTCCAGCCGTATGAAGGGGTAGGTTTAGGGTCAGGGTCAGGGTTAGGGTCAGGGTTAGGAACAGTCAGATGTCCAGCTGTATGAAGGGGAAGGGTTAGGGTCAGGGTTAGGGTCAGGGTTAGGAACAGGGTTAGGAACAGTCAGATGTCCAGCTGTATGAAGGGGAAGGGTTAGTGTTAGGAACAGGGTTAGGAACAGGGTTAGGGTTAGGGTCAGGGTTAGGAACAGTCAGATGTCCAGCTGTATGAAGGGGAAGGGTTAGGGTTAGGAACAGGGTCAGGGTTAGGAACAGGGTTAGGAACAGGGTTAGGGTTAGGGTCAGGGTTAGGAACAGTCAGATGTCCAGCTGTATGAAGGGTTAGGGTTAGGAACAGGGTTAGGGTAGGGCCAGTGTCAGTTACTGGTCAGGGTTAGGGTTAGGGTCAGGGTTAGGGTTAGGGTCAGGGTTAGGAACAGTCAGATGTCCAGCTGTATGAAGGGGAAGGGTTAGGGTTAGGAACAGGGTTAGGAACAGGGTTAGGAACAGGGTTAGGGTCAGGGTTAGGGTCAGGGTTAGGAACAGTCAGATGTCCAGCTGTATGAAGGGTTAGGGTTAGGAACAGGGTTAGGGTAGGGCCAGTGTCAGTTACTGGTCAGGGTCAGGGTCAGGGTCAGGGTTAGGGTTAGGAACAGTCAGATGTCCAGCTGTAGGGTTTGGGTAGATCTACTGTTGCAGTCCTTTAATCACGGATATCCGCTTCTGATTGGTTTATATATTGTTTGTATGACCGTGAACAGGAGATCATGTCCACCCTAACCCTGTTTTCTCCTCTGCAGCTATTGAAGAGTACAAGCCTCAGGATGCCACCACCAATCCGTCTCTCATCCTGGCGGCCGCTAAAATGCCCACTTACCAGCCCCTGGTGGAGCAGGCCATCAAATACGGCACGGCTAACGGCGGGTGAGCCTGGCCTTTCCTCTGGGCTAAAGTCACACCGTGGGCTAAAGTCTGCTCACTGTTGTGCACAAATATTACAGCTCTAATGTACATTTCTTCAACTTCAGGAGTGAGGAAGAACAGGTGACCAATGCCATGGACAAGCTGTTCGTGAGCTTCGGGCTGGAAATCTTAAAGAAGGTTCCCGGCCGGGTCTCCACTGAAGTCGATGCCAGGTAAGAGTCACGGGACGAGCCGCGAGAGTCACGGGACGAGCCGCGAGAGTTACGGGACGAGCCGCGAGAGTCACGGGACGAGGCGCGAGAGTCACGGGACGAGGCGCGAGAGTCACGGGACGAGGCGCGAGAGTCACGGGACGAGGCGCGAGAGTCACGGGACGAGGCGCGAGAGTCACGGGACGAGGCGCGAGAGTCACGGGACGAGGCGCGAGAGTCACGGGACGAGGCGCGAGAGTCACGGGACGAGGCGCGAGAGTCACGGGACGAGGCGCGAGAGTCACGGGACGAGGCGCGAGAGTCACGGGACGAGGCGCGAGAGTCACGGGACGAGGCGCGAGAGTCACGGGACGAGGCGCGAGAGTCACGGGACGAGGCGCGAGAGTCACGGGACGAGCCGCGAGAGTCACGGGACGAGGCGCGTACAGTCCGTGTGATCAGTGGAAGGGAACATGGTTCAAACGGTTAGGGTTACAGTGTTTTGATAAATAAACCGTGACGTTTATGATTGTATTATTCAGGGAATATCCTCCATTTAAGGATGTAGTGTTTAGGAAAAGAAAACATGTTATGCACCCAAATAACAATGAGTTGTCTTCACAGAGCTAAACTGAGCTAGCCACCCTTTACACACGTCATGCTAACAGTCCAGTGCCCGTGAAAATGTACTAAATGATGAAGAGTAAACATTTATAAACATTTAAATATAAAAATTAGTTAGTGTTGGGTACTGCAAAAACATGAACAAATAATTAATAAATGATTAGTGAAGATGTATGAATAGAAGACTGCATCTGATCAAATGACCTTTTACAGACTGAACATGAACTTCACACACACACACACACACACACACACACACACACACACTTCATCTCATGTTTCACAAAGTGCTTTAGGCAATCTATGAAGTGAAGTTTAATGACAGGAAATGATGATCTGTTAATCATTATGTAATGTTTGGTAATAATTCATTAATAGAGACAGTGTGTTTAGGCCACGCCCACAGCAGGGTGGAAGACAGTCAACCCGTCTCCATTGATTCTGTGTTGTGTGAAGCGTCTCCCTGTCATTTTCAGTCTTGTAACAAAAAACAGACCAACGTCTAAAAGCTGCTGTGACCGGTGCGGGCCGGTTCTGGGCAGGGGCTGAGCCAATCAAACGCCTGCCTTGCCCACCCAATCAGAATTTAGGAATTGATAGTGTTCATTTGTTTTTACTATTTGTGCATCGATTAAAACAATCTGAGATGGGTCTGTGTTGAATGTTTTGATGAAGGGCTGTAGAATGCCCCAAACAATCAGAAAAATAACACCAAAAATGTTTTCTTTTATTAACTGAAAATAACTGTTGTAGGCGACGCTTCAGTCTGTAGCAGAAAAGCAGAGGCTGCAGTCACGGACGGAAACCGCCAGACATATCTGCACGCTATTATGGTAATTAAGAGGAGTTGTATTCGTGAATATGTATGTAAATATTAATATGCGGCTCTGATTAGATTTTTTTTATTCATGCCAAGTTGAAATGAGCTTAAACTCGCTTATTTAAGAACGGGCATTTATTGCTTGGACAGAGCTAGAGCGTTTAATGTAGTTAAGTGTTTAAAATGCAAATGCATATTTCAGTTGAACCCTTGCCCTCTTTGGCTTGCTCTTAAAGCTGTAAACTGAAGAATCTGACGTTTAAATAACAGCACTGAAATAAAAACCTGCTGTTTATCTTTTAATCGGTTTAGGGCCACTCACGCAGTTGAACAGCTGTTAAAAACGCGATATGCAGGTGTAGAGATGCGTTTTTTTAAAAACTCTTTCTTTCTCTCTTTTTAAACGAGTGCCACGTTTATAAAGCCGCGTCATGCACAAACTCTGCAAAAGTATGGAAGAGATGCGTGCCACAGTCTAGTAGGATGGGTCGCCAGGATGATTAAAAAATATATATATTTGACTTAAATTAACAGATTAACAAAAAGAAAAAACATGAGCTGCTGAGTTTGGTTAATTTGTGAGGTGCAGCTCCTCTAATGAGTTCACTGAAAGGAAACGACACTAAGCAAAGCACATCTTGTTTTCTTTATTTTACAATAGCACAATGTAAGTTAACACTTTGCAGTTTTGAGCGATGTCCTACTCTTATTATCTCTGTATGACCAAATGACGGAGTATTTTATGTTTTCACATTTTTGGGCATGTGAAGAGGAGGGTTTTTCCATCAGTATTGGGACGCGAGTGAACGAAGTCTATAATCAATAGCCTAATCGTGAGCCTAACACTGGTTACTTTCAGATTCTCATTTATTTAGTTTTGGCTTTATAGTTATATAGGCCTAATTCTTGATCTGTTCTGAATACCGTTAAATGTAAAGGATGCTGTGTCCTTTATTCCCTGTGAAAGTCGCGTAACAGTCCGTCACTAACGCTATACCGTCCACAGCGTTACTTAATCAACAAAACAACTTGATTTGAGCAACAGAAAATAAGCCGCACATGTGAGTGCTGGAGGCGCACACACACACACACACACACACACACACACACCGCGCAGGCAGTTCAGCAGCAGCAGCTCTTAAAGGGGCCACACCATATTCCTACTCATAAAATAACCTATAGCTATGTTTGTAGTGTTTATAATGTTTGTAGTACATTATAACATTTTGCTTTATTTACCTGTATTATTTCTGAATGCAATCAAATGTGACTTATAGGTCACTTTTTTTTGTCAACTAAACAATTATTTGGTTAAAATTCTTGTTGGTTGATTAACCAGTTAATTAGCCTCCCATATATAGGTCTAACTATCAAATTAGTGCAGAATCAACTTTGTGGCGAATATGCATCAATAATCAAAAGTGTTTGTGTGGAAAAGTGCTGAGCTGAATTAGTGCCATCTAGTGGTTTAATGGAGAATAGTCACATGGCCCAGTGTATACAAGTAGGCTATTCTGATGCTTGGCTTGACTTTTTTTTTTTTAAATGTAAATGGCTGTAGGCCTATAGTATATGGGTCGCGAAAAAAAAAAAAAAGTAAACCCAACAAAAAAAAGCCGCCCACCCAGGATATCTGCTAGCCCACCCTTCTATATGTGCCTAGAACCGGCAAACAAGCTCAACAACACAGAAATAAGTGTTTATAAGCCGTCGATCCAAAGAAACGAGCGTTTAAGGACAAAGTGGAGACGGGAAAGAAGACGTGAAGCTTCAGGGACGTGTGCAGTAAACATGATGTCACTGTTAAATCTCCAAATGTCAGGTTTATAGCTAATAAACACGTCTGGGTTTCTGGTTCTGTGCTTGTTTGCTGTACACCTGTCACAGCAGCTTTTAGACGTTGTTCTTTTTTTTGTTATAAGTCTAAATGACGAGGAGGCGCTTCACGCAATGCAGAGTCAATGGAGACGGTTTGATTGATTTGGTGGGCGTGGCTTCAGATTATGACGAGAGTGTCGCTCCTTCTCTATGATGGTCATTATAAACGTGGATGTTTTTACGGCAGCTTCCGGTACACACTGGACTCCCAGCATTACTGGTGTCATAATGCACAACATCATTAGTGTGTGTTGGTCATGTGATGCTGCTTCTGATTCTCAGGCTGTCGTTTGACAAAGAGGCGATGGTGTCTCGTGCCCGGAGGCTCATCTCTCTCTATGAAGAGGCGGGAATCGGGAAAGAGCGCATTCTCATCAAGCTCTCGTCCACATGGGAGGGCATTCAGGCCGGACAGTGAGTGTGTGTGTGTGTGTGTGTGTGAGTGTGAGTGTGAGTGTGAGTGTGAGTGTGAGTGTGAGTGTGAGTGTGAGTGTGAGTGTGAGTGTGAGTGTGAGTGTGAGTGTGAGTGTGTGTGTGTGAAAGCTAATCAGACGCACCTGTTGTTAATGACCTGAGAGCGCTGACGTGTGTGTGTGTGTGTGTGTGTGTGTGTTGTCAGGGAGCTGGAGGAGAAGCACGGGATCCACTGCAACATGACTCTGCTGTTCTCCTTCGCCCAGGCGGTGGCGTGCGCTGAGGCCCGGGTCACACTCATCTCCCCGTTTGTGGGACGAATCCTGGACTGGCACAAGGAAAACACAGACCGCAAAAACTACGAGCCCCATGAAGACCCAGGCATGTTCTCAGATAATGGCTCAGAAACACATCCAACATCTCGTAGAGATCAGGGCAACAAGCACAAAGGCTAACCCATTGATTGAATTGAATATTTCACAATGCATGTCTACATCACCATTTAGAGTGATTAGTTATCAGAGACTGGGTTATGGTTTTCAGAAATGTGCATCTATAAATCTCACAGTTCGCTAACAAATTAATAAACAATGTCTTCATTTAAGGCAGAAACCATGAGCTCAATGAGGCAAGAATACATGTCGTTAATGATTAGGATGTATAGAAAAAGAAATGTAGCATCAGTGCAGGATGAGCGAACACTAGCTATAGCGAACACTAGCTATAGCGAACACTAGCTATAGCGAACACTAGCTATAGCGAACACTAGCTATAGCGAACACTAGCTATAGCGAACACTAGCTATAGCGAACACTAGCTATAGCGAACACTAGCTATAGCGAACACTAGCTATAGCGAACACTAGCTATAGCGAACACTAGCTATAGCGAACACTAGCTATAGCGAACACTAGCTATAGCGAACACTAGCTATAGCGAACACTAGCTATAGCGAACACTAGCTATAGCGAACACTAGCTATAGCGAACACTAGCTATAGCCAACACTAGCTATAGCGAACACTAGCTATAGCGAACACTAGCTATAGCGAACACTAGCTATAGCGAACACTAGCTATAGCCAACACTAGCTATAGCGAACACTAGCTATAGCGAACACTAGCTATAGCGAACACTAGCTATAGCGAACACTAGCTATAGCGAACACTAGCTATAGCGAACACTAGCTATAGCGAACACTAGCTATAGCGAACACTAGCTATAGTGACACATGTAGGACAGCGCCCAGAGAGAACACACACACACACACACACACACACACACACACACACAGGAAGGGTCAGTGTGTAGGACAGCACCCAGAGAGAACACACACACACACACACGCACACACACACAGGATGGGTCAGTGTGTAGGACAGCGCCCAGAGAGAACACACACACACACACACACAGAGGATGGGTCAGTGTGTAGGACAGCGCCCAGAGAGAGAACACACACACACACACACACAGAGGATGGGTCAGTGTGTAGGACAGCGCCCAGAGAGAACACACACACACACACACACACAGAGGATGGGTCAGTGTGTAGGACAGCGCCCAGAGAGAACACACACACACACACACACAGAGGATGGGTCAGTGTGTAGGACAGCGCCCAGAGAGAACACACACACACACACACACAGAGGATGGGTCAGTGTGTAGGACAGCGCCCAGAGAGAACACACACACACACACACACAGAGGATGGGTCAGTGTGTAGGACAGCGCCCAGAGAGAACACACACACACACACACACAGAGGATGGGTCAGTGTGTAGGACAGCGACCAGAGAGAACACACACACACACACACAGAGGATGGGTCAGTGTGTAGGACAGCGCCCAGAGAGAGAACACACACACACACACACACAGAGAGAGAGGACGGGTTCGTGTGTTCGCCTGCATAAGATCTAACCCACACACACACACAAGAGTTCAACAGCGGGTTATGGAAAAAAGGCCCAACATCAGAGAGCGATTAGGAGAAGTGAAGGATGCTGGGATATTTCCATGTGCCCTACATGTGTGTCTCTCCTCACTCCACCAGTCCAGCTTCTGTCTTGACGTCGGTCTTTCTCTCAGGTGTGCAGAGTGTGACCAAGATCTACAACTACTATAAGAAGTTCCACTACAGGACGGTGGTGATGGGCGCCTCCTTCAGGAACACTGGGGAAGTGAAGGCGCTGGCCGGCTGTGACCTGCTCACCATCTCTCCTGGGCTACTGGGCGAGCTGAGCCAGGACCACAGCGCAGTCACATGTGCCCTCACGCCGCAGGGAGGTGAGCGTCCACACACACACACACACACACACACACACACACACACACAGACACAGACACAGACACAGACACACACACACAGACACTCACACACATACACACACAGACACACACACACACACACACACGACCACAGCGCAGTCACATGTGCCCTCACGCCGCAGGGAGGTGAGCGTCCACACACACACACACACACACACACACACACACACACACACACAGACACAGACACAGACACAGACACAGACACAGACACAGACACAGACACACACACACAGACACTCACACACATACACACACAGACACACACACACACACACACACACGACCACAGCGCAGTCACATGTGCCCTCACGCCGCAGGGAGGTGAGCGTCCACACACACACACACACACACACACACACACACACAGACACAGACACAGACACACACACACAGACACTCACACACATACACACACAGACACACACACACACACACACACGACCACAGCGCAGTCACATGTGCCCTCACGCCGCAGGGAGGTGAGTGTCCACACACACACACACACACACACACACACACACACACACACACACACAGACACAGACACAGACACAAACACACAGACACACACACACACACACACGAACGACCACACCGCAGTCGCATGTGCCCTCACGCCGCAGGGAGGTGAGCGTCCACACACACACACAGACACACACAGACACACACACACACACACGACCACAGCGCAGTCACATGTGCCCTCACGCCGCAGGGAGGTGAGCGTCCACACACACACACACACACACACACACACACGACCACAGCGCAGTCACATGTGCCCTCACGCCGCAGGGAGGTGAGCGTCCACACACACACACAGACACACACACACACACACACACACACGACCACAGCGCAGTGACATGTGCCCTCACGCCGCAGGGAGGTGAGCGTCCACACACACCCACAGACACACACAGACACACACACACACACACACGACCACAGCGCAGTCACATGTGCCCTCACGCCGCAGGAAGGTGAGCGTCCACACACACACGCACAGACACACACACACGCACAGACACACACACACGCACAGACAGACACACACGCACAGACAGACACGCGCGCACAGACACACACACGCGCACAGACAGACACGCGCGCACAGACACACACACGCGCACAGGCTTGAGCGCCCGTTTCAGACTCTTTCATCAAGCGTGATCTTGCTTTCAGCAAAGGAGTGTGATCTGGAGAAGGTCCACCTGGACGAGAAGAGCTTCCGCTGGCTCCACAATGAGGACCGCATGGCAGTGGAGAAGCTCTCCGACGGGATCCGCAAGTTTGCAGCCGACGCCATTAAACTCGAGGCTATGATCAAGGTGCGGAAAACACATTCATCCACTTCCTTTGAGTCTGAGTGTTCGTGATCTGTAGAGTGACCGCATTAGCAGAATGACACTGCTTTATGACCGTTATCTCGATGGGGTTGAGGGACCTTGGGTTAGCAGATGATCTCTGCACTTGAGTTTACTCTTCAGGGTCATGTGGGTCTCTGCACATTCATCATTTTCTTCTCCTGTTTGTTTCAGGAGCGGATGTTTAATGTGAAGAACGGACAGTAGTGAAGCAGAGAGATGCTGTAGAGGACCAAGCCCTTCACTCCTGCTCTCGCCTCTGATTGGCCGGTTTAGGCCCAGCCTGTTGTTTATAAGCCATGCACATTTTAATAGAAAACTGATCCTAATGTGTGCTCAGATTAATCTGTAAACCCAGACCAGCAGCTTCTGCTCTTACTGTAGGACCAATGGCTTTGAAGATTCCTGTAGCTTCAATAGTTTATCCACTAGCTTTTACATTTCTCTATAATTCCCATGGGAACGTGCATCAGTATTTTCTGTCCAGCCACCCAAACGTTCTGATGATGAAGAATGTTGATCTTGTACCTGTCATTAAAACATCTTTCCTCATCGGAGTGCTGCTTCCCAGTTTCGTGTGTGTGTGTGTGTGTGTAAAATACGGTTAGTACGGTATAAAAACCATTACGCCTATGGAATGTCCTCACATTTCACAAAAACAAACGTGTGTCTGTGACAAGGTTTTGAATGTATAAAAATAGATTTTTTTTTTTTGAGGGCCACAAGGCCAGTTTACAAACATTAGGGTTGTCACTTCCTCGTCCAACGGGACATTCTGAAGATGAGGATGAAGAAAACTGTTTTCAGATCAGAGATTATTGTGGCCAGATCTTCTGAAGGAAATGCCAGTGTGTGCTCTACAGTTTTTGGCGTCCCAGGATCACCCAAATGGCCAAAACTAGTGCAGTCGCTTTGAGCTGTTGACAAAGAAAGGTGGAGTGAAGAACCCTCAGAGCGTCTCGAGGGCCCGGACAACAGCCAAAGCAGGCCGTCATCACTAGGGCTGGGTATCGGTACCCAACGGTACCTTTTTTCTGAACTTTTAGGATGTTTACATAAATAACTGTAAAGCACCTGTAAGTAATTTATAAAAGTGTGATTGACATTATGCCAGAGCTGCCCTGGTCGCTGTCTGTGGTGTTTGATTACTGTAATATTTACTAGTATATAGTAGTAGGCTACTAGGTACTTCATTTAATTCATAAAAACAACCATATTATAATTTTTTCTTTTTAATTTCTATGAAAAGATTTCCCACAAATTGTGTTATGTATTTTCTGGTAATCAAATGAAGACATAAAACATTCATTTCATTTATCTTTTAATTTAATTAAGCTTTTTTTTTGTCAAACAAAGTGCTGCACAACTGAGCTTTATATGGTTAAAATTAAAACATGAAGAAAGATTGTAATTTTTTTTTAACTTAAAGTTTTGATCATTTATTATTACATTAGTGTGAGTATTATTATTACATTGAGCCGTATCTAAATTCTACTTTACAACAGTAATTGATTTGTCAAATTAGCCGAACTTTTATTTTGACGGGTTGCCGTTCATTTGAGTTTGTGTGTGTTTATGATATGACGGTAGTTTTTCTGAAATGAAACGGTAAAATGCTCATGAAGTGACTCAGTGGCTCTGGAGATGACGTTCGTGCGTTCATGTTCTCATTTGAGAGGCAGAGATGGAAACATGCGACCGTCGTGTGTGTGTGTGTGTGTGTGTGTGTGTCAGTACGTTTACATGGACAACAATACTCCGATATTAATCTGATTAAGACCATACTCTGATTAAGAAACTACCATGTAAACAGCGATTTCTAATTACCTTAATCCGGTTAAAGCCATACTCGAATTAAACAAAAATCGAATTAAGACATGTGGAGTATGCCTGTTTTAGTCGCATTATCTAAGTGCATTGTAGACATGTACACACCTTAATCTAACTATTAACGTCGTGAAGGAGTTTCCGCCGCGTTTTGTGACAGGTCACACACACACACACACACACACACACACACACACACACACACACACACACACACACACACACACACACACCAGGCAAGTGCAGAGGGGAGGGCTTTGGGGGCTCGTATCAAAAGTATATAAAGTGCCCCTCTAAACAATCATCAATAATATTGTGACAAATAAAACAGAATTTGAATTATAATTAATATAACCGCACGTACAAAACAATGCGCTTAAATTCCCGTTTATCTTTTACGTACCTTTCAGTCTGAAATGTCGTTGCCATGACGTGTTGCTATGGTGCGTGACTGCGTGTCTTGCTCATAGACCGTAAAAACTCTGCTCACTCGGACACGGCCTCCTCTATATTTTTTTTCTTTGTGTTGCAATAATGCTCATTTTAAAAGTAAAATACGATCATTTTGTATCTGTAATCCCAGATTCATATTTGTCTGCTTACAACAGCGGTCGGGAACCTCTAGGCTTGCGAGCCATATGCCATTCAGTGAACGCTTTGTGGCTCGATAGCAGAAAAAAAACAATCCAAACAATCACGATTTTGAAACCTTTTCATCACATTTTCATCATTTATCAAAACTATTATTCGAAATGTAGGCTGTCAAGAAGGAGGCAAGATGGGCAGTGTCTCTTAAAAAAACCTGAAAGACAATATTTAATATTACAAAAAATAAAACTATATATATATATATATATATATAATATCATAATATCATAAAAAAAAAGTATAAAAATCACTCGTTTTTATAAAGTCACACTGTCCAACAGCGACACCCGCAGGTAAAGTTACAGTGGGTTGCCTGAGCCCATTGATTTGAACACACCCACGAAAGCCACGCTATGATTGGACCCCGGACAGCGTAGCGTGGCATGGGGACGTAATGACGTACCATTAATCAAACTATGTTCTGTAACATGTAAAACGGGAACATGAACGTAATATTCTAAAAGCAACTCATGTAAACACCTTAATCAGATTATTGCCTTATTCAGAGTAAGGTCAATAATTAGATTACTGCTGTCCATGTAAACGTAGTCTGTGTGTGGGCTAAACCCATAGACTGTAAACCGCGCGTCTATGGCATTCATTCGCACAGAGACACGCATGATTCGTATTTAAATGGTCTTTTCACGGTTTAATATTTTCAGACACTAGTCTATATCACAATATGCGTTCTCAGGTACCGAAATTTGGTACCGATTGATTTAATGTGAATCGGTACTCGGTAGTACCGACGTAATTCGGGCCCCAACCCTAGTTATCACTCAATGTCTGGCTGTCTAAGTGGTGTCTGTTATAACTCTCCTAGTTAGATTTAACTTTCATCCACCTTTTACTCTTCACTCCTGTATGTGAAGACATTGATGATGCCACATCAATACATCTCTCCTCTACTTGAATATGAACTTAACCCACTAAACAAGTACTCATTGCCATTATTTAAAACAGTTCAGTACATTCAAAACACATAAATATAAGATATATATATATATATATATATATATATATATATATATATATATATATATATATATATATATATATATATATATATATATATATATATATATATATATTAAGATATAACTTACTTTTTTTCTTGCACAACCTTTAATGTCTATGAACTCATTAAACCCAACATTAAGCTACTCCTTTTTTTATATCTCCATCTCATTTCTTTTCATCAATGCTTCTGAATTTCATCAGTCACTCAATGACATGGTCTCTAAACCTTTCTGGCAATTTGATTTGTCTCGGGCCTGCATGGTTTAAGACTCTGTTCTTCTCTCTGAATTGTTTCACCGTTCTTTTTGCATTCCTCTGCAATTCCCTTTTGCTCCTCATTGCAACTTGGCTCTTGAGCGCATTTCATTTCATCAATCACTGTTGGTGTTTCCATAGAAAGAAACTTCTTGACAAATGCCGTGTTCCGGGCATACTTGGCTCCAGTAGGTGACTGAACGACAACACTTTACCTTCTCTGCGTATGACCTTGTGAGGTGTGCTGTGAAATGTTGTGAACTTGTCTGTTTTATCCTGTTTCAAAAGCACTTGATCTCCAACCTCTATGTCTGATGTCTTCGCACCTCATCTGTGGTCTGTATATATCTTGGCTTTTCCTTTCTGCTCTGCGTCTTTGTCTCGAGCTTCAAGATCACTGTGTGGTGTTGTGATGTCTGGTAACTTTCCTCTCATCTTCCTCTGAAAAAGAAGTTCCGCTGTGCTTTTGCCCGTTGTGGCATGTTGTATGGATCTGTAAACAGTCACTTCTTTGCGAGCTCTCTTTTCCAGTCCTGGCCCTCAGCTTGAGCAATCCGTACTCGTTTCATCAGTGATGCATTTTGTCTTTCCACTTCTCCATTTGCTTGCGCCCACTTTGGAGTCGTTTTGATATGGTGGATTCCATTCTCCTGACATAATGTCTGAAACTGACTGGACTTGAATTGTGGTCCACAATCTGACCTGAGGGTTAAGGGAAGTCCGTGCCGACTGAAAATGTCTCCCAACCTGTCAATCACTTGTTCTGCCGTTGTGGACTTGAGGATTGCGTATTCGTAGTACCTGCTGTAATAGTCAACAACAACCAGAATTGAATGTCCGTCTGGTAAAGGACCAAGCAAGTCTGTGGCTAAGTTTTGCCATGGCCCTTCAGGCATTACTGTGGGCGACAGTGGTTCAGGAACATCTGGTTTTGCTACCAGCTGGCAGCCGTGACACGTCCTCACAAATCTTTCTGCGGCCTTGTCCATTCCGGGCCACCAAACCTTTGTTCTCAGGTGTTGTTTTGTTCCTACAACACCAAGATGACCCTCGTGAGCCAACTGTAATGCTCTTCCTCGCAGCAACTGTGGCAAAACAATTCTTGTTCCTCTGAGTATTATTTTGCCAATGAACCATAACTCACCTGCAATATGGCCATCATCGAAACAACCTGTTTGAATGGCCGTTCTCAGTCTCAGTCTCAGATCTGCTCGACTTCCTTTGTGGTCAGGGCCCTGGGTGTCGCACAAACAGCTGTAAACCGCACATATTCCTCTGCGTTATGTGTGTGCATCTCACTTTTGGCTGATGGGCCCAGCAGGCGTGACAAAGGATCTGCAGTGTTGTGTGTTCCAGGTATATGAATCACCCGGAAATCATAGGGCTGTAATCTCAAAACCCACCTTTCGATTCGTGCACATGGCTTTGAGCGAGGGCTATAAATTGTTTCCAATGCTTTGTGGTCTGTGACCAGATCAAACTTCCAACCATAAACGTAAGGGTGCAATCGTTCACATGCCCACACCAGAGCAAGTGCTTCAGGCTCTGTTTGCGAATACCTTTGTTCCCACTCCGTCAAGCTCCTGCTCACATAGCAGACAGGAACCATTCCTCCTCTCTGGTCCTGCACCAGTACTGCTCCGATGCGCTTTGGTCCAGCATCAGCAATGACTTTTGTTGGTGCGTCCTTGTCAAAGTAAGCCAATGTTGTGGCCTCGGCCAGCTTATTTTTGAGAGTTTCGAAAGCTTTCTTTTGATCACTTCCAAAATTAAATTGAGTGTCTTTTTTTTGTCAGTCTGTGCAAAGGTTCTGAGATACTCGCAAACTGAGGTATGAAGCGACTACTATAGCCAGCTAAACCGAGAAAACTTCTCACCTCTGAAGCATTTTCAGGCTCTCTTGCCTCTACAACTGCTCTCACCCTCTCTGCCGTCGGGCCTATGCCTTTCACTGACAACAGCATGCCCATAAACACCAGTTTGTCCATGTTAAACTGCCACTTCTCTGCATTCAGAGTCAAGCCACAGCTTTCCAGTCTCTTTAGCACTGCATCCGTTCTTTTCTCATGAGTTTCTTTGTCAGGTGCATGGATGATGATGTCATCTGATATGTTCTCTACTCCTTCGATGCCCGTTTCATCAACTCACTTGCTGATGAAACTCCAAACACCAGTCTTTTTAACCTATATATGCCATTGTGAACATTGAAAGTTGTGATGTCTCTTGATTCTGGGGTCAATTCCAGCTGATGGTACCCCCACTTCAGGTCTAGTTTGCTGAAAATGACTGACCCATTCATTCCTTGCAATAGTTCATCCCCTGTGGGAATCGGAAACCTTCCACGAATGATTGCAGTGTTTGCTTGTCTCATGTCCAGACACATCCTTATTTCCCTGTTCGCTTTGGGCACAACGACAGCGGGGTTTACTCAAGGAGTAGCTCCATTGACTTTTTCAATAATGTCCATGTGGAGCAGCTCATTTATTTTTTCCTCAACAGCCTCTCTTAGGTGGAATGGAACACGCCTAAGGAGCTGTGCAACTGGCATCACTGTGCTGTCTATGTGCAGGATAACTTGTTTTGTGTTTAGTTTGCCTACTCCACAGAACAATTTGGGGTACTGCTGTCGTATAATGGACTTCACATCACTCACCGATGCAACATTAGCTCCAATCCTCAGCACTCCTAATTTCACTGATGTGTCTTTGCCAAGCAATGGCTCTCTTCTCCCGCAAATAACTGTAAACTCAGCTGTTGTGCTGCGGTTTCCGATTCCAACCTTACACCAGAAAATTCCTTTCACAGGCAGGGGCTCACTTGACGAGAATGCATACAGTGTTTTTTATCTGATTTGGCAGAACCGCATTTGATCTTTTTTTCTTTCAGCATTTCCCACATTCCTTCATCCACTATTATCCACTATGTTGCTTGTTAATCCTGAGTAACTAACATGGGTAGCCTGACACCTCCAACTGAGAATGTTATTTTGTCCATGTTGCTCTCTTCTCTTACAACAAATGCAAACCCTTGATTTCTCTCTTCTGATTCAACTCGTTTTACTGTCTGTTTTGAGCTTTCCTTTGTTTTACACATTTTTGCAAAATTATCTCTTCCGTTGCACTTTCTGCATGATTTTCCACGTGCAGGACATTTATAATCTTTTGCAAAATGACCCGTCTGTCTGCATCTGTAGCACGTTTTGTTTGAGCCTTACTTCCTTTGCTATATTGCATTTGTTTTTTCTGATCTCTCACTCCTTTTCTGGACACTCACCATCTCTTTCACTTCAGCCTCTGGAGAAATGTGCAATGCCGCCATCTGCAGTTCGACACTGCGATTGCTAGGGTACGAGCAAGTGTCAAATCCGTTCCTTCCTCCAGCAATTTTCTACGCACGTATTCAGAGCTGCACTGACTCAAAACTGAATCCCTTATTTGATTGTCTTTATAAGCTCCGAAATCACAATCTTTTGCTGCTTGCCTTAAACATGTAGCAAACTGTTGCATGGTCTGTCCCGTTTTCTGCTTTAGCTGATAAAACGTCTGTCTTGCAAACGCCGTGTTTACCTGAGGCACAAAGTATGCATTGAGTGATGTTACTGCCTGTGTGTAGCCTGAAGGCCCTCCTGTGTCAGCGAGTGTGGAGAAAATATCCTGCACGTCTGTTTCAGCATGATTTAAAAGCAGGGCTCTCCGTCTTTGCTTTGTAGCATCGGTTGCATCGTCAGTCAGTATCTAACCCTTTTCGTCGGCAAAAAGTTCAAATGAAAAAAAGTTAATTTAGCTATCTTGTCCACCGTGGGCCTACCGTGCCTGGACCGCTGTAGCAGTCAAACATGGGAACGGTACCGTCCATCTTTAACGTGCGCCGCCTATCTCAGCAAAACTTTTAAATAAACTTAAGTTAGTCTGATCGTGACGCTCCTCTAACTCACTTTCAGATTTAACTAACGAGTAAGTCCTTGTTGAAACATCCTCGTCGCCAATGTTATAACTCTCCTAGTTATTTAGGATCGAACCACACAGACACCAGATTTTACTTTCATCCACCTTTTACTCTTGACTCCCGTACGTAAAAACGCTGATGATGTCACATCAATACGCAACAGTGTCCGCAGAATAACTGGGGTCACAGACGATTGGAAAAGCTTTTGAGGCAGACCTGACCTGTTAAAAAGAGATGGTATTCATCCCTCCTGGAGTGGTGCTGCTCTTCTCTAGTGATCTGTAGGGCTGTGTATTGCCAAGAATCTGGCGAAACATTAAGCATCACGATACAGGGGTCACGATATGATATATTCTAAACACGAGCTGCGTCTGAAAGGCAAAGGGGGAGGGGTTGCTGTAATTTATAATAATATCTTCACACATACACACTGTCAGTTTAAAGACTAACACACATCTCTTCACTGTGGCACACACACATAACATGATCAGTTTATATGTTAGTCTCTGTGATTATCCCGAGGTTTACTGCAGTCAGCCGGATCCAGATCAGATGCTGGACCTGCGCTAGACATGACCAACTCATCCCTGAAGTGTGAGAGAGACCGTGGGAATCTCCCTATGACGCCTCCTTCACTCTCACTCTGTACAGAGGAAAACACACACATGCTGTTAGGGTTAGCCCAAGCTCAGTTTAAGGGTTAGGGTTAGGGTTAGCCCAAGCTCAGTTTAAGGTGTGACATTGGTCTGGGGTTAGGGTCAGGTTAGGGTTAGGGTTAGCCCAAGCTCAGTTTAAGGTTGGACATTGGTCTGGGGTTAGGGTTAGGTTAGGGTTAGGGTTAGCCCAAGCTCAGTTTAAGGTTGGACATTGGTCTGGAGAGTCTGCTCTGTATTTTCGACTGCACAAGAGGCGTGATCAACGGGCAGCGACCCATCGCTTTCTATCCGTCATCGTGTTAAACCCGCCAATAGCGCGCCAGGTGGATAAGCCAGTCTGTGATTGGTTCCCGCAAAAGTGTAACAGATGCAGTAGAAATTAATGTACAGGTTTCCAGCCTGAGCTTCAGGGAGAAATCAAATCACGGCAGATCAGGATCAGGCTGGCTTTACCCGATCTATGGTTAGCGTTCTCCAGCCACCAAATGTGCAGATGTGGTCCGGAACGCATCGGGGGATATAAATTAACGACTTGCACCTTGCACACACACACACACACACACACACACACACACACACACACACACACACACACACACACACACACACACACACACACACACACACACACACACTGTCTCTCACACATACATACATTAAATAAACTATTCGATTAAAGGTTCCTAATAGAGGTGATGATTTGAATGGGAATTAAATCACACAATCCTGGAGTTTGTTTTAAAAAAAAGGCTCATAATTTTCTGAGTGGGTGTATGATTGTTTGATTATTTTTGTTTATTATAATTATTTGTTTATGACCCATTTCTTTATTTTTCGTGAGTTAATGACTTTTTCTCTAATTGTGTTGAGTAATGTTTGTGTTATTCCCTGTGTGTGTAATGGACTAGTCCTTTGTGTATTTAAGTTCCCCATCTGTGTCATTTATGAGGTCATGTGATTTTGTTTAGTTTGTTTGATTGCGGTTATGTTTAGTTGTTTGTGTGTGTGTGTGTGTGTGTGTGTGTGTGTGTGTGTGTGTGTGTGTGAGTGTGAGAGTGAGTGTGTGTTTCCTTTATTCAACACGGTCTGTTCCTGGCATTCACACTCCTTGACACGTAATCATTTAACAATGGAACTAAATGCCTTAACAATTCTTGCCAAGCCAGTTTGGCCTCCTTTTTTTACACAACATTTTACTTTCGCAATGACGCTAGGAAACAAGACGCTTCACACATGAGTTCTGGACATTGTCTGATCTATCCAGAATATCCACGTTACTGATCAATCAGTGAGCGCATCTGTGGAGGAAGACATCAGGAGACATCAGGAGGTTAGGGTACGTCTGATTCTCTCACTATCAGGGCAGAGATTGCCTCAGAAGTGCGTAGGGTGAGTTCAGGTAAACTGGGACAGTTTTTGCCATTGAGATGACGAGGAAACTGCCCTTGAAAAAAACACCTGTGAACAAGTTCAGAAACTTAAAGAAACATTTGAGGTTTAGCATGTGCATATGTTTATCATGATAATGAGACAAAATTCCATAGGGTGTGTTCATTAACAAATCACAGTGGACTGAGTAAGCATCCTAAGTTTACGAAGTGTGTGTTTGAAGATGTGGTGTGTGAGGCTGGATCTGTGGGCTCTGGCGGTCGTCCTGCTCTCACTGCCCCACAGCAGCGCTGGATCCATCATGGGCGCAGCCGTCAACATCGAACTGCTCCACCAGGACACATCACCACAGGTGAGACCATCCGCTCATCTGCTCCGGTGTAAAGATCCATCCGCTCATCTGCTCCGGTGTAAAGATCCATCCGCTCATCTGCTCCGGTGTAAAGATCCATCCGCTCATCTGCTCCGGTGTAAAGCCTCTGATTCAGCCTCTTTCCTCTCTTTATGGGTTAGGGTTAGTGTAATAATACACTGCCGTTCAAAAGTGTTTGATAAGTAAGATTTATGTTTATAGAAGAAGTCTCTGCTCACCAAGGCTGCATTTATAGATCATAACTCCAGTAATCAGTGAAATATTCCTCCAGTGTAGATCACACACACTCACACTCACACACACTCACTCCAGTGTAGATCAGCTGTACACACACACATACACTGTTCTCTATGTGAATATACAGTAAAGTGTGATTTATTCCTGTGATTATCATCATTACTCCAGTCTTCAGTGTCACATGACCCTTCACTGATCATTCTCATATGAGGATCTGATGATCAACACACAGTTATGATTATTATCAATAGTTCTATAAAGTTCAGAAGAACAGCATTTATCAGAAACAGAATCTTTAGTAACATTATAAATATTTTTTTTACTGACCCTAAACTTTTGAACGGTAGTATAATGTTACAAAAGCTTTCTATGTCAGATAAATACTGTTCTTTAGAACGTTCTATTCATCAAAGAATCGCCAAAAACGGTTTTCAACACTGATAATAATCATCAACAGCAAATCATCATATTATAATAATTATGTGCGCCACCTAATGGCAATTTACTTTAATATTTAAATGATCAGTTTTTTTAAAAATCATTTCATACACTATATTGCCAAAAGTTTTGGGATGCCTGCCTTTACATGCACATGAGCTTTAATGCCATCCCATTCTCAATCTGTGGGGTTTAACATGTGTCAGAACACAGAAGGGAACAGACAGCGGATGGGGTCAGAGGTGAAGTTTATGAACAGAGCAGGTTAGAGCAGACACAGCACCAGATGAACGAATGGTAGCTTGCAGATCTTGAACTTAGCTGACGAAGACTGACTGAGATGACCACAGGGACAAGGGCTGAAGGTGAAGACGAAGGTGAAGGCGAAGGGTTAGGTAAGGACTCAGGTGAGCAGGTTGGGTCTGTGTATCTGTGCTGAGATCAGCCCGTGAACAGAGGAGTGAGGATGGACAGGTGCAGACGGCATGGAGAGAGTCAATATGGAGTCGCCACCCTCTGCAGCTCTAACAGCTCCAGCTCTTCTGGGAAGGCTTTCCTCAAGGTTTAGGAGTGTGTTTATGGGGATTCTTCTAGAAGCGCATTTGTGATGTTGGACAAGAAGGTCTGGCTCTCAGTCTCCGCTCTAATTCATCCCAAAGGTGTTCTATCGGGTTGAGGTCAGGCCAGTCCAGTTCCTCCAACTCTCCTTTTGTCATTAATTGTAATAATCTAGTGAGATTTTTGTCTGCACAAGAGTCTGACAACAGTCAGTATGATCCGATCTCCCCATCATCGAGTGAAGAAACAGATCAAACTGAGACTAAATCCAGAAGAACTGAGACAACACTTGAAGAACCCTTCCTGCAAAGATACCCGAGTCCCGGGGCAGAAGCTGTTTTTAACGCAAAGGGAGCTCACGCCAAATATTGATTTGATTTAGTTAATAGAAGTTAATTAATACATAAAATCTATTTATGACATTATTTTTTGAAAGCATCCTCACTTTACAGCATTTTTACACGAGTGAATAAAACCTTTGACAGTGCTGTATCATTGCAGGAAGAGTTCTTCAGGTGCAGTTCTTCTTCATGTAATCACAGACGGACTCGATGATGGTGAGATCGGATCATACCGGCTGTTGTCAGACAAAAATCTCACTGGATTATTACAATTAATGGCAAAGGAAAAGTTTGAAAATGTAAACTGATATTTCCTGATGACACTACAGTAGAAGATATAAATAACTGTCTCAGTCGCATTGAGATGTTGATGGATGGGGTTGTTGAACAGGGTTAGAGATCTCCTGGATGGTGTTGGTGTTTGCCATCGTGTGAAAATGATGTTGTGTTTCTCAACTTCAGTGTGAACAGCCATTGAAGATCCGATCACAGCAGTGTCATCTGTCTCTCCAAACGTCAGCTCTAGTTTAAGATGCTTGTCTTTACTGCCAGACTGTCGTACGCTTTAAGAACAATTGAGCAGAAATTAACCCTGTAAAGCCTGACATATGAAATAATAATCAGATTTTTCTAAATGGAACCATTAAATTAACCTTCAGATCTTGTTTTTAAATCTAAAAAGAAGGTTTTGTACATTGAGTATATTATTAGATACATCAGGTTTTCAGGCTCTTATAGTCAGATATTGGAGATTATTGAGCTCATATTCAAGGTTGAAAAAACAGCTCAATTTTATTCAGAAGCCAGAACTGAGAAAAAAGTGAATTTGGTGCAGATTTTTATATGGACAAAAAGTAAGATGAAATTCTAATGATTGTAGTGTAAAACACTGAGATCTTTATAAGAGTTTAGCCTATACAAAACAATGTGAATGAGTGAACTATGAACAGAACAAACACAGGGTTGAAATACTCAAGGCAAACTAATCACTGAAACAAGCCACAGGTGTATAACTTAATCAAATACTATTATACTAAAAGACCACGACAGGTTTTACAGCAGAGAATATGATAGTCGGCTGTAGGGTTGAAATCTCCCGTCTCGTCTGCAGGTCAGGGCTCATTATAGTCTGGTGTCCAGCCTGCCCTGTCCATCCCTGGAGGAGCTGTGTAATGAAGGGAACTGCGTCGATCCGCTCAGCTCTTCTCCTGTGAAAGGAGTTTTGCCTTCCCCGGGCTGGTGCGTCCGTCAGTGGCAGAAAACCATCCCTCAAAACCACACCTCCACTCTTCAGCTCGGGTTAGTGATTACAGACTGGCCCAGTAAAGGACCTGTGGAGTGAGTGACTAAAGTCTCATATTGTGTTCACTCTGTAGATCTGATGGAGCCGTGTCACTGTACTCAAGAGCAGATCTCTCCGTCAGATCGGACACAAACAGGCTTAACCAGCCTCCATGTGTGTCGCTGCCTCCTCCAGTCAGGTGAAGCCCTGCACACACACTTCAGAAGCGCACGTGGAACACATACTGTGTGTCTGAAACTCTCTCTCTTTATACCAGGGTAAGAGCTGGCTGTCCTCAGGAGATCCCGGTGGATGTGATGGATTTGGATGGAGATGAGATTCGCTGTCATTATGCGAAGACTGGTCTTGGTGAATTTATGCGGCTTGATGAAGTCAGTCTCTTTACCGTTAAATATTAAATTCAATTAAATAGTTGCATGTGTTTTTTCAGTTACATTCAATATTTAATTAGAAAGTTATTATATTTTTTCTTCCAAACACCCATGTGTTTTAACCCTGACAGGAGACGTGCACACTGTTGTATGGAGGTGGAGCGTATTTGGGTCAGTATTCAGTGCAGATCATGGTGGAGGATTTTCCTTCATCTGTGAAGAACCAGATTCACAGCAAGGCAAAGCCTTTCTCCACTGTATCTGTGCATCTCCTAATAACAGGTCAGCATTTCACCTTCACAATGAACTGATGAATTACAGCACCACTGTTGTTTGAAGCCTTCAATAAACACATTTAACATATAACTATAATAGAAATACAGTATGAAATAATTCCTTTGCTTCCATAACACAAATTGAAGTATAGATATTGAATATTGATAGAATTTTAATATATTTGAATTTAAATCAAATAAAAAACGTTCCTAGATTCCAGCTTTGAACACTGTTCATTCTCCCAACCAGCTTCAGTAAACCGTATTGAAGCAGTTCCTATGAATGCCGGACACTTGCATTACAGCTCAAGCCTTAAAGATCAAAAGGTTTTTACATGTAAAACATTTAGATATGACATTAGACAATACAGGTCGATTTGGTAAGAAGAGGGATAAGATAGGGCTGTACCATGTTCAAGTTCAAGTTCAATTTTATTTGTATAGCACATTTCCAACAGCCCCCAGGCTGACCAAAGTGCTTTACAGAAGAGCAAGATAAAAATAAATAAACCACATAAAAATATAAAAACCACCTATAGAAAAGTTTAACATATCACCATAATCAATACACTAAGGAAAATAAAAAAAAGTTTTTAGCAGGGACTTGAAAATAGACAAGGAAGGGGCAAGCCTAATCTCTAAAGGCAGGGTATTCCAAAGTCGTGGCCCTGCCACCGCAAATGCACGCTCACCTCTACGCTTTAGTCTAGCGCGAGGAACGACCAACAAAGCCTGATCACAAGAACGGAGGCTTCTGGGTGGAGTATAGGAGTGAAGGAGTTCAGATAAATAGACAGGAGCTTTGTTATGTAGGGATTTATACACGAAGAGTAGAATTTTGAAGTCTATTCTCTGACAAATCGGCAACCAGTGAAGGGATCTAAGAATCGGAGTGATGTGATCATATTTACGACACTTTGAAAGCAGTCTGGCAGCAGCATTTTGGACAAGCTGAAGTCGCGCAATTTGAGATTTAGATATACCGCAATATAGGGAATTGCAATAATCTAAACGCGACGTAACAAACGCATGAACAGCCATTTCGAGTGTTTTTGGCGAGAGAAAGTTTTTAATTTTTGACAGTAGACGAAGCTGATAAAAACTGGATCCAACAACAGAGGAGATATGTCTGTCAAATTTTAAAAGCTGGTCAAAAATAATACCCAAATTCGTCACCCGTGTTGATCTAAAAGCGGATAAACTTTCTAGCTCAGGACTTATACACTGAGAGTTTTCATTTGGATTGAATACAATCACCTCAGTCTTGTCCTCGTTTAAGAAGAGGAAGTTCTGGGCTAGCCATAATTTAACCTCCTCTAAACATTGGAGAAGAGAGGTGATCGCAGTGGAGTTGTTTTTCTTTACTGGAAGATAGATTTGAGTGTCATCTGCATAGAAATGAAAGGACACACCAAGCTTTCTTAGAATAGAGCCCAAAGGCAGCATGTACAAAGAGAATAGAGAGGGAGCTAAAATAGAGCCTTGAGGAAGGCCACAGGTCTGAGGAGCAGCGGAAGATGAAAAGTTACCCAATTTCACTAAAAATGTTCTGTCAGAAAGGTATGAATGAAACCATTTCAGAGCGTTTGCTTTTAGACCTACCCAAGACTCTAGTCTAGATAATAGTAAGGAGTGGTCTATGGTATCAAAAGCAGCTGATAAATCTAAAAGAATAAGAACCACAGAGTCCCCAGAGTCAGTGGAGATGTAGATGTCATTTACAACTCTCAGAAGGGCGGACTCAGTACTGTGAGCGGACTTAAAGCCAGACTGAAAAACCTCATAAATAGAATTGCTAGTCATAAAGTTTTGAAGTTGATTCAGCAAAATTTTCTCTAAAACTTTTGAAATAAAAGGCAAAACAGAAATGGGGCGAAAATTTTTTAGGACAGCGGGGTCCAGAGAAGGCTTCTTGAGCAGAGGAGTAACTGTAGCGACTTTGAGGTCAGCAGGAACAGAGCCCGTTTGGAGACACTTATTAACAAGAGATAACAGACCAGGCCCAATCGAATCAATAATTAGTTTTAAAAATTTGGGGTGAATAATTTCACTAGGACAGAATGAGGGTTTAAGATTGTCAATCACCTCCTTCCATTCCTGGAGATTGACGGGTTCAAAAGCGTCCAAAAATGCAGAGGCGGGTGACATGATAGGAGAATTGTCTAACGTTAAGGTGGAACAGACATCAAGTCTTAAGTTCGTAATTTTGTCACTAAAGTATCTCAAGAAGTTTTCACAGAGAGCATCAGAAACCACAGGCAGGGTGTTCACAGAAGGATTGGTAACAGATTGAATAATTGAAAACAAAACCTTCGGTTTAGAGTGATTCGTTTCAATTAGGTTGGAGAAGTATGCAGCTTTTGCAGACTTGGCTGCAGTCTGGTGGGATGTAAGAGAGTCTCTGAACATTTGAAGAGAGATATGCAGCCTGTTTCCATTTACGTTCTGCCTTCCTGCAGTTTTGTCTTAAGAGACGGGTAGCAGAGTTTTGCCACAGTATAGATTTAGTTTTCTGTTTATAAGGCTTAAGGGGGGCAGTTGCATTTGCTACCATACGCCAGGCAGAGTTCAGGAGGCTCAGATGTTGATCAGCATCCAAGTCAGATAATGGTTGATCCAAGTTCAATTGTGAGCAACATTCATCAAAACACAAGTTGAAATTTGTGCTAAACTGAGGAGAGTAGAAGCGAGAAAGACTTACAGTTGTACTAGGAGAATGAGAGAGCTCTGGAAGAGATAGTGTGAATAATATAGGCTTATGATCAGATATCATAAAATCTGAGAGCACAACATCAGTCACATCAAACCCATACGAGAGTACAAGGTCCAACGTATGACCCAAAATGTGTGTAGAGTCACTGATCCACTGGGAGAGATTAAAAGCATTGATAATATTAAGAAACTCATGTGATAGGGGGTTAGACGGACAGCAGACATGAATATTAAAGTCGCCCACCAATAGGAAGCGGTCGTAATTTGTCGCAATATTGCCAATTAGTTCAGTGAAATGCTGTAAGAAGTCCTTAGAGGAGTGCGGGGGACGATAAATCACCACTAGACATACAGGACCGTTCCAGTCCAAGTGAAGAAACTGAGCTTCGAAGCTGGAAAAGGCCGTTCCAGGGACCAATCGACAGCGTGCAGAGAGAGAGTTCTTCAAGATAGTTACTATGCCACCCCCGCGTCCACTCGGACGAGGAGAGTTAAAAAATGTACAGTCAGCGTAGAGCAAATAGAGCAGACAACCAGACAAGCAACCACAAGAGCGACAGACGGCAAGCCCAGCACACAGGCGCCATCACGTCCCCATGGAGAGAGAGTGAGTTACCATGCACATGTGTAGGCAGTTTTACTGTTACGATAGAATTGTTGGTGTGTTATTGCAGTTGAAAGCGGGTCCGAGTGCTCGGCTGTGCCCGAGTTCACAGGAGTCAGTCCAGCAGGCGGCGCCATCATCCACGTCCTGCCCTTTGAAGAAGTCCATGTCAACATTACTGTTGACTCAAGGTAAGCAGACAGGACAGTTAGATTTGGACATCATACTTGAGTCTTGAACTGATTCATGCTCAACAACGCTGTACACTAGACATTGTAGTGTCTAGTTATTTATTTTTGCAATTCTGTTTGGTGAAGCCAGAAATGCCACACTTCTTCTTTGGGTTTATGCACTTATCATTAGTACTGATCATTAGCGAATCATCCCAACCCCTCACATCATTCACACATTGTGACCTCAAGTATGAAGATATTTTCAAGTGCCATAATAATTAATAATTGATACATTTTCTGTCATTTATATCAGTTGAAATCAGTTTGTTTTTTGTCAATGCAGTGTGTCTGAAATCGCTGTGATTGGCCCACCGGGCCTCCTCATATCCCCCATGGAGACCGGCAGGGATTCCCAGAGCTCCATCACACTGTCCTGGGTCAGAGGTCCCAATCCGTTCGCCCATCTGCTGTCCGTTTGTTTTGCTGCAAATACTCAAAGGTAACAAGGAGCTCAGAGTCAACCCGAATACTTCATAACCCACGGTTGACAACTCAGTTAAAACTCTCTTCTGTTTGTTTCTCAGCCTGCAGTCTCACATCAGGTGTATATGGCTGCAACAAAGTAAGGCTGTTTTATGCCTTTTCCGTGTTTTCCTGTTTCTATTTTTTTTTAACTATTGATGGGAGGTCATATGCCTATAATCTTTATTTCATCTTTTATCACTCTTTTTCAGCACAAACAGACCCTTTGCCACCAGGAACAGGTAATAATTCATTGCTTGCGTGGCAACACTATATTCCACAATTGTTTTCAGCCTGAATGGATTCATGTGCAAGTCAAGACACCTTTGCTCATAAAGCGCTTTATACAATACAGATCTATGAGTTTTGTAGATACTTTAAACCTCAGGTGTGGTAGTATCCCTTATCTAATACGTAACACTGACAGGCATCCATAATGAAATTGGCCACAAACTAACCCTTCATTAAAGAGCACATGGACAAAAGCACTGGAACTAAAACAGATACTAATGCACTATAGCGCTATATTAATGCCATCAGTGTATAATCACCATTGATGAAAATAAATCTGACCAAATGATGTTCATTGTTTCCTTAGTGGATTGGTGATCTTTCTTAAATCTTTTTGCATTCTGATTTGTTTCTTTTTGCATTTTTCATTGATACTTGTGCACAGCTTTTGTTATGTCTTATAAAAATGCAGTATTTTATTTGAACGGAACCAAAGACTAAAAACCTGAACTAATCAAAAATCAATGACACCAAAAACGGAGACTTCCCTCTGCACAAGCAGATCTGCCCGTCTCATATGCATTGTTTCCTGCATGACTTGTCAAAGCACAGGCCTGTCTTCAAAAGTGTCCACTCACTTGTCATAAGTCTGTCTCACCCTCATTTTATTCCAAATGTAAGAACATTTCTTTTGTCTATTTGCCTGTCAGAGTTGAAATGTAAGGAGCAGGAGCTTCAGATGTCTCTAGTGCTGCCCATTTCCTTCCTGGAGAGTCTTCATTTCTCTGACTTCCAGCTCAATGATCCGGCCTGCCCAGTGTTTTACAACACAACCCATGTGACCGCCAGCTTCTCTCTGACGGGCTGCGGAACCAAGAGATTGGTAGGAAACCTTCTCACTTGGTCGATGGATGTATTTCTAGCAATAGCACCAGATTATCCTGTATAGTTTATCTTTGTAAGTACACTGAGCTGTTAGATGAACACATGTCAGAGTTCTAACTCACATTAACTAGAACACTTAGGATTTGTGTGTTTAAAACATCATTTGCACACTCTAATGTTGTTCCAAACCATTTTTTGTAGCAACTTATAATGTAATAATGGTAAATATTTAAGTAAATACTTAAATCTACAAAATGTAAAAGAATATTAGATCAAATTAGTGTAAAATCAACTTTGCATTGATGCCCGCAATCGCGTCAAATGATATGTATTTTTGGTGACCCTAAAGTGACTGTTCCCAATCGTCATTGTCGGACAATTAAACCTTCAACAGCTCAATTATTTTCTGAGGCTTTTCATGACATCGATGATGACTTTTCAATGTCCTCTTATGGCCTTAATACCGATGACTTAACCTCATTGATTTCTTCAAGCTGTCAAAGTATTTTGGATACAGTGGCACCTTTTAGGACGGTTCGAGAAAAGACTAGAGTTCAACCGTGGCTGAATGCTACTACTCGAACTATAAGGCTTGAGTGTAGAAGGGTGGAACGCCGCTGGAAGAAGGATAAATTACAGATTTCTTTTTATATTTTAAAGGAGAATTTGTCAAAATATCAAAACTGTTAGATCTGAGAAATCAAAGTATCTTTCTAATGTTATCTGTAAGAACTCTAATAAGCCACCTGTACTCTTCACTACTATTAACACTGTTTTAAACATTCCCAAAGTTACTTGTGTAGAGCCATCTATCGAAATGTGTGAACAGTTCTTACCCTTTTTTATTTACAAGGTTGAGGCTATTGGAGGAAATATTCCGCTCCCATTGACTGTTTTACCCATTGTCACTGAGTGCTCTGCTGTTTTTAATCAGTCTGAGCCAGCGTCTCTTGCCTCATTGAACGAGATCATGGCTAAAATAAAACTATCCTCACGTTTCCTCCACGTCTTCTAAAAGACTCTTTTGAAGTAATTGGTCCCGAAATTCTAGCTATTATCAACAGTAGCCTGGCCTCAGGAGTTGTACCCAAGTCTTTTAAACATGGAGTTGTGGAACCAGTTATTAAGAAACCTAGATTCATCAGTCCTTGCTAATTTTAGACTTATCTCGAAACTTACGTTTCTTTCTAAAATATTAGAGAAAGTTGTATATTGAATCAATTTTTAGATCGACCGGGTATTCATGAAGTGTTTCAGTCTGGTTTTAAATCCCTTCACCGCACAGAAACTGCACTGTTGAAGGTTTTTAATGACTTGTTACTTGCTACTGACTCCGTGGACGGTAAGATTTTAATTACACTAGATCTTTCGGCTGCATTTGACACGGTAGACCATAAGATCTTAATCTCACGCCTAGAACAATGTGTTGGGATTAAGGATACTGCATTGGGATGGTCTAGATCCTACCTGTCTGAAATAAATTTTTCAGCCCGCCTCTGAGAATTTGTCTCCTCAACAGCTTCTTCCTCGTGTGGGGTCCCCCAGGGCTCTATTTTGGGGCTTATTTTGTACTTGCTGTATATGCTGCCCTTGGGGCACATTCTGAGGGAATATGGTATCTCCTTTCATTGTTATGCAGACTATGCGCAAATTTATCTGCCATTGAAATGCCAAGATACTTGCTCTTTAACCCCCCTATTGCAATGTCTGGAGGAAATTAAGGCCTGGATGGCACTAAATTTCCTTAGCTTTAATGAACAAAAAACAGAAGTTATGCTGTTTACGTCAGGAGGTACATATTAGTCATTAGATTTGGACCTTGGTGAACTGAGTCCACTAGCTAAGCCCTATGAAAAAAGTAGGTGTTATTATGGACAGTGATTTTTAAACTGGACAAACAGATTAACTTGGTAGTTAAATCCATTTTTTTTCAAACGAGACAACTTACCAAGGTGAACTCTTTTTTTGTCTTTTAAAGACTTTCAAAGGCCTGTGCATATTTTTTATTTAAACTGGCATGGATTATTGAAATGGCCAATATATTGGCATTAGTCAGGCCTCTGTCTCCAGACTGCAGATGGTCCAGAACGTGACAGCTCACTTGTTGACAGGTACACAGAAGCGGGAACATATTACCCCTATTCTCGCCTCTCTTCACTGGTTACCTGTCCTTTTCAGGATTCATTTTAAGAATTTGGTGTTTGTTTTTAAATCTCTTAATGGTTTAGCACCCAAATATCTTTCATGCCTGATTAAGCTTTATGCTCCGCTAAGGGCTCTAAGGTCAGCTGACCATTTGCTCTTAGTTGTTCCACGGGCAAAGTTTTAGAGCAGGGGTGACCGAGCTTTTGCTGTGGCGGCCCCGAAGCTCTGGAATAGTTTGCCCCCTTTATATGAGACGGGCTCAAACACTAGCTGTTTTTAAATCTAGCCTAAAAACGTATTTTTATAGTCTGGCATTTGACACTATCTGAGAGCTGCTTTCTTATTGTTTAATGTGTTTTGTTTTGTTTATTTTCCTTTCGTAGTGATTGTTTGTATTATTAAAGGGGTGGTAAAACACATTCTTTCGAAGGCTTGATTGTGTTTGTGGGGTGCACTGTAACATGAGTTCATGCTTCGTTTTTAAAAAATTGCATTATTTTTAATGTATTTTACCTTTATTCTACACTGCTCTGTCCCTCTTTGTAAAAACAGTCTGATGGTTTCCGGGTTCTATGAAGCCGGTCCCTCAAAAATACGCAATGGACTCAGATTGGTCAGCTGGCCCAGTGTGTTGTGCTTCGCTAACCGCCTAGGGCACGTTTGTCGGAAACGTCCTGCCCCTTACCTTCACCTGTAGACTGTGCTTTGGGTAGTATTAGAAACAATGGCGTCTATAAAACCATGCCAATTTGAGCCCCGAATCGGACCCAGACAATTTGAGTGAAGATGATCGAGCAGAACCTGTTCAGTCCTCAAGAGTAAAGACTGCGGATCTATAGTGATCGCTACTGAATGACATTTTTGTATTTTTAGAACGATTATAGCCAAATATCTGTCGCAAGAACTATTAACCCAAAACGAACACTAAACATTACTATAGTAGCCAAATCACACACAGAACCATGTTTAGCATGCCTGTAGATAAACAAGCATGTAGATAAATAATACATAAAAGCTCTAATCAAAGAATAATTTTCACTAAATTTTTTTTTAAATTGGATAACGTTAAGTATGAATGAGCATTTAACAAACTGGTTTGCAGAGCCAAACAGAGTTGTCACTTGTTTACAATCTTGCTACAACGTACAATTAACAATACAAACAATTACAGGAAAACACATCGACGAAAAATAAATCATACTTACAGGTTGTGGCCCGTAAACAGCTTCTGTTTTTAAATCCATCTTTCAGGACAAGCCGTTGTGCGAATCCTGCATTGAACTCGCGAAGATTGTGGAAGCTTTCCTCTGTGAAATGTGCAGCGGGAGCCGTGCGCGCCCGTATGCATTCACACTGGCAGCGTTTGTCTCGCGCAGCTGAACCGCGGCTCGTATATTGCAAATACAGACTAATATTTTCCATTTTGTCACATTTTCCAGTCTTCTCCTCCGACCCCTGTCTGTCTCGTGGTTTGATTTATGATGGGCAGCATATATCTGCTGCAAATGCAACCTTTTCTTTGCAGTTAAACACACTGCAACGCATGTCAACAACCCTGGAGGAATGTCTGTAGTCCCTACTGGCCGTTTGCTGTAGCCCTTAGAAATTGATTTCTTTAAAAGTAAATATTTCCTTTTGCTTTAAACTTTGAACGTTGTAACTTTGTAGATGTTGTTTATGCTCAAACAGCAACATTACACACTAGCTAAAGTTAGAAAAGTGAAATCGTGTTTTACCACCCCTTTAATATTTTTGTGAGGACTTTATTGATTTAATGATTTATTTGACAAATAAACATAATTACAAAACAAAAACCCACAAGGGGGAAAAAATCTAACTTGAAATAATAAAGACCAACTTGGAAAATAACAGCCAGGAACAGGGGGAAAAAGGAGACGAAAGACAACGATCCGACAACAGACCCAAACACGAGGAGACTTATAAAGGGTAAATAATCAGGAGGGACGGACAGACCAGAGTGGGACGGGAGGGACAGAAAGTTCAAGAGCCCCGGCCGACGCACACCATTCCCCACGGCCCACAGGGTTCGGGAGGCCAGGGCGGCCCACAGGGTTCGGGAGGCCAGGGCGGCCCACAGGGTTCGGGAAGCCAGGGCGGCCCACAGGGTTCGGGAGGCCAGGGCGGCCCACAGGGTTCGGGAGGCCAGGGCGGCCCACAGGGTTCGGGAGGCCAGGGCGGCCCACAGGGTTCGGGAGGCCAGGGCGGCCCACAGGGTTCGGGAGGCCAGGGCGGCCCACAGGGTTCGGGAGGCCAGGGCGGCCCACAGGGTTCGGGAGGCCAGGGCGGCCCACAGGGTTCGGGAGGCCAGGGCGGCCCACAGGGTTCGGGAGGCCAGGGGGGCCCACAGGGTTCGGGAGGCCAGGGCGGCCCACAGGGTTCGGGAGGCCAGGGCGGCCCACAGGGTTCGGGAGGCCAGGGCGGCCCAAAGGGTTCGGGAGGGCAGGGCGGCCCACAGGGTTCGGGAAGCCAGGGCGGCCCACAGGGTTCGGGAGGCCAGGGCGACCCACAGGGTTCGGGAAGCCAGGGCGGCCCACAGGGTTCGGGAGGCCAGGGCGACCCACAGGGTTCGGGAAGCCAGGGCGGCCCACAGGGTTCGGGAGGCCAGGGCGGCCCACAGGGTTCGGGAGGCCAGGGCGGCCCAAAGGGTTCGGGAGGGCAGGGCGGCCCACAGGGTTCGGGAGGCCAGGGCGGCCCACAGGGTTCGGGAGGCCAGGGCGGCCCAAAGGGTTCGGGAGGCCAGGGCGGCCCACAGGGTTCGGGAGGCCAGGGTGGCCCACAGGGCTGGGGAAGCCAGGGCGGCCCACAGGGTTCGGGAGGCCAGGGCGGCCCACAGGGTTCGGGAGGCCAGGGCGGCCCACAGGATTCGGGAGGCCAGGGCGGCCCACAGGGTTCGGGAGGCCAGGGCGGCCCACAGGGTTCGGGAGGCCAGGGTGGCCCACAGGGCTGGGGAAGCCAGGGCGGCCCACAGGGTTCGGGAGGCCAGGGCGGCCCACAGGGTTCGGGAGGGCAGGGCGGCCCACAGGGTTCGGGAGGGCAGGGCGGCCCACAGGGTTCGGGAGGGCAGGGCGGCCCACAGGGTTCGGGAGGCCAGGGCGGCCCACAGGGTTCGGGAGGGCAGGGCGGCCCACAGGGTTCGGGAGGGCAGGGCGGCCCACAGGGTTCGGGAGGCCAGGGCGGCCCACAGGGTTCGGGAGGGCAGGGCGGCCCACAGGGTTCGGGAAGCCAGGGCGGCCCAAAGGGTTCGGGAGGCCAGGGCGGCCCACAGGGTTCGTACCGAACCGAACCCTGTGGGCCGTGGGGAATGGTGTGCGTCGGCCGGGGCTCTTGAACTTTCTGTCCCTCCCGTCCCACCAGGGCGGCCCACAGGGTTCGGGAGGCCAGGGCGGCCCACAGGGTTCGGGAGGCCAGGGCGGCCCACAGGGTTCGGGAGGCCAGGGCGGCCCACAGGGTTCGGGAGGCCAGGGCGGCCCACAGGGTTCGGGAAGCCAGGGTGGCCCACAGGGCTGGGGAAGCCAGGGTGGCCCACAGAGTTCGGGAGGCCAGGGCGGCCCACAGGGTTCGGGAGGCCAGGGCGGCCCACAGGGTTCGGGAGGGCAGGGTGGCCCACAGGGCTGGGGAAGCCAGGGCGGCCCACAGGGCTGGGGAAGCCAGGGCGGCCCAAAGGGTTCGGGAGGCCAGGGCGGCCCACAGGGTTCGGGAGGCCAGGGCGGCCCACAGGGTTCGGGAAGCCAGGGCGGCCCACAGAGTTCGGGAGGCCAGGGCGGCCCACAGGGTTCGGGAGGCCAGGGCGGCCCACAGGGTTCGGGAAGCCAGGGTGGCCCACAGGGCTGGGGAAGCCAGGGCGGCCCACAGGGCTGGGGAAGCCAGGGCGGCCCAAAGGGTTCGGGAGGGCAGGGTGGCCCACAGGGCTGGGGAAGCCAGGGCGGCCCACAGGGCTGGGGAAGCCAGGGCGGCCCAAAGGGTTCGGGAGGCCAGGGCGGCCCACAGGGTTCGGGAGGCCAGGGCGGCCCACAGGGCTGGGGAAGCCAGGGCGGCCCACAGGGTTCGGGAGGCCAGGGCGGCCCACAGGGTTCGGGAGGCCAGGGCGGCCCACAGTCATTCAGTGTCCACAGAATTTTATTCACAAGAGAACTCAACTCTTTCACTAAATATTTACACTATTAGCCTATATATTCATTATATTCTAATGAACCTGTTAATGATATCTTGATTTTTTCATGTCATGAAAATGACAGACACTGTGTATAAATTATTATATTTCAACAACGAATTGGAGAAAAAACTACTTTATGATTAGATTTAGAAGTTATTGCAAAAACTGCCTTATGTGAAGCTTACATGTTGACATACAATGTGTTATTTGAGTGATGATTATTATATTTAAAAATAAATAGCAACTGAATTTAGGCTAATACTTTGGGCTCTGTTGTTAACCTTTAAAGAGGTGGTTGCATGCGATTTCACTTTTTTAACTTTAGTTAGTGTGTAATGTTGCTGCTTGAGTATAAACAGTATCTGCAAAGTTACAGCGCTGAAAGTTCAATCCAAATGGAGATATTGTCTTTTAAAGTTATGGCAGTTTATTGCCTACAAAAACGTCCGGTTTGGACGACAACAAGCTTCTTCCCGGGTTGGTGACATCATAAACCCTTGCTATTAACATAAACACTGCCCCCGCTAACACGCAACAAAGTGGGAGAGGCCACGTCGCAGTCATTACGAAAGAGAGAGAGCTGTTTCAGAACTACAAACTACATTTGGCCATCTGACCAATCTAAGACCATTGCGTTTTTCGGAGGGATGGGTTTTATAGAAGCAGGAAGCAAACGAGCCGTTCAAAGGACAGTGGAGACAGCGGTGTGGAATAAAGGTACACATTTTTTTCAGTAAACCACTGTTTAATAAAAATAAATAAAAAGCAATTTTGTAAAACTGCTGTACCGAACCCATACCGAACCGTGACTTCAAAACCGAGGAACGTACCGAACCGTCAGTTTTGTGTACCGTCACACCCCTAATATATATATATGTATGTGTGTTTGTGTGTGTGTAAATGAGAGAACTAAACAGGAACATCTGAACAGAATGATTAACTAATGAGTTACCAACTGACTGGCACATACAAAGAAACTAGGTCAACTTAATATAACCGAGAACAGGAACAGAAGCAAACCAGAACAAAACATAATCCCAACAATTACATTCCCAAAAGTAGTCCATATGTGTACAAACAGTGAATTTAAAATACAGCTCACTTTCTAAACTAACAATCACCAACTAAAGAAATATAACCAGGTCAAAATTAGAACATGACAGAAAAACATATTAACATATATGTTTATATATTTCTAGAATGTCTCTACAAACAGGGTTAGAGTTAAATAAATTATTGGAGTGACATGAGGTGTAAGTGGTGCTTCTTTTAGATGTTTCATTTTAATTTAATTTGATTTCCTTGGTATCTCATATTTTATATTTTCCAGCATTTAGGTTCAGAACTGCTTTACACCAATACACTACGCAGCATCAATCCCAACTCCACAATAAGCCGTGTTGCCACTCTCATCCTCCCACTCGCCTGCCGGTTTCCCGGACAACAAGCCAAAGGTCCATCTTTTAAAATCGCCATACCTGATGAAGTGGAGACGTTTGGAGCAGTGTCCTTCTGGATTGAGTTCCACCTTCCCGGAGAGGGCCCTTTGGCTTCAGAGACGCGTCTGGCGCGCATGCGCAGTTTGCAGCCGGTGCGTGCGGCTCGAGAGCTACGCGCTATGGGCAGGATGGATATGCTGGACCTGCATGTGTTCTCCAACTGCTCACTGGACCGTGCTGAGCTCATGGTGGGCCGCTGTATTGAGTCAGAGACAAAAGACTTCGTAAACACACGGCCTCTACTGAGCCACGGGTTAGTATCAACATTAGCCTTGGCAAAGATTCAAACTACTTCTACTGCTAATAGTTCTTCGTGTTAGTTATTTTAACAAGTTCCCAAAAATATCATGGACTTAATTTGGGCCTGTATGCAACCACCCAGAACACCCTAATAGCCACATAGCAGCACAACAAACAGTCATAAACCTTTTGCAACTACATAGCAACACCCTGGCAACCACCATAGCAATGTGGCAGCCCCTGGACCAGCAGCACTCACTCCACACTGACATGTTTCCCGTCCTGTGCTATAGACATGATGAATATTAAAAATGTGGCTTGTTGAGGAGAGATAGATGTGCAGTTTTGATGATATTCCCCTGAATCTCATTTACATTGGCTTACCCTGATGGCATTCTGTCTCAATCTCTATGCACCACAATATCATAAACACATGTGCAAGAGCCAGTATGCTTTATTTATATGTCTGTTGTAGTTCCACTGTTAGACGCCGGGTGGAGTGTGGGTTTAATGGATATAGGTAGCCAGAGAGGAAGTGAGGTCCGGTGTAATGAGGAAAGCAAACTATGTTTGACCGTGTCAGGAGTGGGTATGAGGAGTACTATGTGTTTGAGCACCGTAACTGTGACAAATAAAGGTGATAATTGCAGTGCTAGACTGGAAGCGTCATGTTTTGGATCCCATGCATCAGAAAACCCTACAACACCTCTAACCTAAGTGACAACATGATTGTATCATAGAGACTTTTTACTATTAAAGTGAAATTGTAGAAAGCTAAATTATAGTTTATATTCTAGAAATAAAGATTCGGGGCACATCTCATTCTTACTCATAGTGGTTTTTGTGATATAATGGTTGGTATCTCAAATGAAGATAATTCAGAATGAATAGCCTCTTCCTTTAATACCTCTACTCTTGTTTAATTCACTTCATGTGTTTTGAAAACACCTTCCACTTTCCATCATAAATCTGTTCCTCTGGCTCTCTGTATTTCAGCTGTGCAGCGGGAAATGGAACCTTGGAGGTCTTGACATCATCTTCGACTGTTCGGATTTACCGCTTATATCTCGGTTCTCTGGGTATTATGGGAGACACTGTATGTTTCATTATCTGTGTTCTCAATATGCCTCTCAATATAACCTCTTCATGTACAGATGAGTCCTTCTTGCATGTCTCTTGTTAAGCTCTGTTCATTTGTCTGTCTAGATGTATGTTGAGTGTCTAGTACAACTTTGTGTGACCACCAAACAAAGCCAGAGATGTCCTGATCCGTGTACGGGAACAGCAGACAATACTGTAGTAAACAACATTCTGACCCACAACTACACTGTCCGTTCAGGGCCCGTTCGCCTCATTAAAGGCACAGAACCCAGCACTACAACTGCTCAAGCAGCCCAAACTGCTGGACCGGTCACTCAGCCCTCCAATAGCCAGGTGGCAACAGCCTCTGCCTCTCGCAGTAAGTGTTTTACTGGCTAATATCGCTGTAATGCAGAGCCGGACACAGCACATATTAATGTATGTTTGCTCTTCTGTTTCAGCTCTGGGTAGAGGTGCATTCTGGGTAGTTACTGTGTCATTGGCTGTGCAGCTTCTTCAGCTCATGGAGAACTTCATCACTGACTAATCAAAATCATCTTATTTAATCTTCTTTCTTAACCACCATTACAATGTTTCTTTATATACCCTTTAATCATGGAAAAAGTACATATTGTAGGACAACATGCTTCACACGTTTACTGTCATTCACAAATGTTGGGTTGGCATCAAAGAAACATATCAACACCTCTTTTCATTTTGACCAACTATAACAACATTATGTAATGAAAAAAATTATACCTTTTATTAACAAGAATAAAGAAATCAGTAGTTCAGTAAAGAATGACAATTCTGGCATTTATTCCCCCTCATGTTTTTCCAAATGCATATGAAGGAATGAAGAGATAGAATAAAAGCAGACACTAACCAGGGCCTGTTGAGCTCCAAAATGGACCAAAACAAAAAAGAATCGCCATAAAAGTATCATAAAAATAGTCCATATGACTTGTGCCCTTTAGAATGTGTGAAGAACAGACCAACATTTAGCTCACAATGCTCTTCCAATAATGAGAATCAGTTTCAATACAGTTTTATAGCAGTATTAATGTACAAAATCAATATTTGTATTACTGATTTTTACACATCCAACATTAAACTTCATGACTAAATCTGTGCATCTCAGCTGGTTTGTGTCAGTTTATCATCTCAGTAGCTGCAGGTGCTTCGGCCTGTCTGAGATCTGTGTCCTGAGATTCCTGCTAGACTGGCGACTCTCACACTGATCTGAGATCTGGGTCAAGTCAACTTTATTTATATAGCGCTTTTAACAATGCAGATTGTTGCAAAGCAGCTTTACAGTGTTAAACAGGAAAATAATGCAGCATAATTTTATCCAGCCGTATAGCCATTCTGGAGAAAACGCTGATGTCATCAGTTCATTTCAATTATCATACAGTGACAGTGTGGGCTTTAGATCAGTAATTTAGTTTATATGGTTAATTTAGTTTAATAATTAGATTTATTTGGATATTTAGTTGAAAAATTTAGAAAAATGTAGTGTCCCCAACTGAGCACGCCAAGCCAGAGGCAACAGTGGCAAGGAAACCAAATCCCAATCAGGAGCAGAATGGAGGAAAATAAACCTTGGAGAAACCAGGCTCAGTCGGGGGGGCAGTTCTCCTCTGGCCAATTAACAAACAGCGTATGATTATTATTCTGGCAACTGTACAGGTCAGAGGTCATAATACATCGGAATATTCGAAGGATCGGAGGCAACACGCTGGAGACGGGTTTATTGAGGATGACATATCGATTTAAGAATTATTAAATTGCAATATTCGAACAATTGGAGTCATCACGCTGTCCTGAGATTCCTGCTAGACCGGCGACTCTCACACTGATCTGAGCTCATGGTCTGAAGCTCTTAGGGTGTGCCAGGCGCATGGTCTAAAAGGGTTATCCCTATTCCCTAAAAAACATTGTGGTTTCAGTTGGTCAATGGTGCAGTCTATTTCAGTTGCCTCAAAATAGCAATGCACCTGAAAACACCTGGTCTTCAGACCAGCACACCCATGGGCGCTCAAATGGGTGCAAATGCATTTGCTATTTAAACAACGTGGTGCAGGATGTGAAACTGATAACTGCGTTGGGCTGGCACTAGCGCAAAACACTTGCGCCGCGTCAGGGGCCGCATTGCACCAGGTGTATGATAGGGCCCTAAGTGTTTTTTTTTCTGGTAGTAAAGCTTTGGGGGTTATCAGGAGAAACACCCAATGGCAAACATTACCAGAGGTGGGATTGTTGAAGTTTGCAGTGTTCTTCAGGAGTGCTGCACATTCAGACATCTGAAACTCATCACTGGGTTAGGCTCAAGAAGCCAATCTTTATTCAATGCTTCGAAAGAGTTTTTCATTTGGGGGTTTCTTAACAAATACTGATGTGTGCGAATAATTCAGTTATTTGTCTGTCATGTTATTGATTCAATTAAAGTTTTAACAGCCCTAGTTAAAAGTGGACTGAAGGTAATGTATTCAGTGTAATTCAGTTGCTTTGTAGCAGGTACAGTAACAGCTCTGTGTCTGAAAGTCAGCTCATTACAGTTATTTATGATTGCTTGCACACCAGTGTTCATTTTGACAGCAAATTTTGATTTAGCTTTAGTCATAGTCTTTGGACTAAAATGCCATTTAGTTTTAGTCATATTTTAGTCACCTGAATTATTTTTAGTTTTAGTCTAGTTTTAGTCTCCTAAAATCTAATGAGTTTAGTTAAATTGTAATACATTAAGCACTTGAACTGACATTTTGACATCATTTTGTTTTTGACATTAAAAATACACGAAAGAGCTCAATTAACTTTTTTGTTTGTTTTTTAAAAAAAACATCTATATAGTTTGTATAACTCTGTAGTTCTGTTTTAGTTAGTAGGCCATATCAAGTAAGCTAAAGCTTCAAATAAGTTTCTTTCTTTATTTTTTTTATTTCAGTAAACATTTGTTTAATTTCAAGTAATGAAGATTTTTTTAATGGTTTAGTGAACTATTATAACCCTGATACTTTTTTGAATATGTGTCTAATACTGGTCTTTCCTCCTGACTATGAACTAAATGGGAATGAAATTAAATATAGTTTATTGTGTAAGCAAAAATGTATATATAATGCGTGACTTTTAATTATAAACAAGCTCAACATACACTGGGACTCTTATTTTGAAATGTCTGCGCCTCTATTGCAGTTGCAGGAGCTCATTCAAGTTCAGATGAGGAGATAATATGCCTTGTTCAACCGTCTAAAACCTATTACTATATAAACATGGTAAAGTAAACACTGTCATTATTCATCAGCATTAGTTCATAAACACTGGTCTGGCATAAGTGTGTGTTATTGATTGATTGAGCCGCTCTGGAGCTGGATTGGGGGTGTGTGAGCCTGTAGGCCGTGTGTTTTCCAGAGGTTAGATCAGTTCAGATCAAATGTGCTCATCTGTGACACAGATCATCAGTTCTAACCCCATCTCTGCCCTAATCCACCCTCACTAACCTCACTATTCTCCTCTCGCTTTTATTTGTTGGCGAAAATGACAGTTGATTTTCGTCATAGTTTTTATCATCCAACACTAGTTTTTATTTAGTTATCGTTTCATTTTCGTCAGTTGACAAAAATTATGACGAAAATTATACACAATTAACACTGTTACACACTAAAATTAAACTAACTCAAATTACACACAGTGTTTTACAAAAGAAAGGAGTGTTTTTTCTTGAAAGGAGCATAATTGTGAAGACACTGTCTTTTCAAGTATTTTTGACAGAAAGGGTAGATTTGAGATTGGTCTATAATTGACTAATTCTGTAGGATCAAGTTGCGTTTTTTTAATAAGTGGTTTAATAATAGCCAATTTAAAAGTTTTCAGTACATATCCTAATGACAAAGTTGAATGTATGATATTAAGAAGAGGATCTATGACCTCTGGTAGCATCTCTTTTAATAGCCTAGTCGGTACAGGGTCGAGCATACATGTTGTTGATTTTGATGATTTAACGAGTTTAGCCAATTCTTCTTCTCCTATAGTAGTGTGTGTGTGTGTGTGTGTGTGTGTGTGTGTGTGTGTGTGTGTGTGTGTGTGTGTGTGTGTGTGTGTGTGTGTGTGTGTGTGTGGGCATGTTTTTGTGAAATATCAGGACACAAATGTGTATAATGACATGGGTATGACATAGGTATTACAAAAAGAGGGTGAAATATGAGGACGTTCCCCATGTCCTCACTTTTCAAAATGCTTATAAATCACACAGAACAAGTTTTTTTTCACAGAAAGTGAACTGCACAGTCTCCTGTGAGGGCTAGGTTTAGGGGCAGTGTAAGGGGATAGAAAATACGGTTTGTACGGTATAAAAACCATTACGCCTATGGAATGTCCTCACATTTCACAAAAACAAACGTGTGTGTGTGTGTGTGTGTGTGAGTGTGTGTGTGTGTGTGTGTGTATGTGTGTGTGTGAGTGTGGGCATGTTTTTGTGAAATATCAGGACACAAATGTGTATAATGACATGGGTATTACAAAAAGAGGGTGAAATATGAGGACGTTCCCCATGTCCTCACTTTTCAAAATGCTTATAAATCACAGAATGAGGTTTTTTTCACAGAAAGTGAACTGCACAGTCTCCTGTGATGGGTAGGTTTAGGGGCAGGGGCCCATAACCCTAGCCTTAAACTGACCCACACCACCACACTTGGTTATCTCATTATAGCTCTCTCCTGCTTTTGTTCGTGTTATATTCTCCTCTAGTTACCTGGTTATCTCATTATAGCTCTCTCCTGCTTTTGTTCGTGTTATATTCTCCTCTAGTTAACTGGTTATCTCATTATAGCTCTCTCCTGCTTTTGTTCGTGTTATATTCTCCTCTAGTTACCTGGTTATCTCATTATAGCTCTCTCCTGCTTTTGTTCGTGTTATATTCTCCTCTAGTTAACTGGTTATCTCATTATAGCTCTCTCCTGCTTTTGTTCGTGTTATATTCTCCTCTAGTTAACTGGTTATCTCATTATAGCTCTCTCCTGCTTTTGTTCGTGTTATATTCTCCTCTAGTTACCTGGTTATCTCATTATAGCTCTCTCCTGCTTTTGCTCGTGTTATATTCTCCTCTAGTTACCTGGTTATCTCATTATAGCTCTCTCCTGCTTTTGCTCGTGTTATATTCTCCTCTAGTTACCTGGTTATCTCATTATAGCTCTCTCCTGCTTTTGTTCGTGTTATATTCTCCTCTAGTTACCTGGTTATCTCATTATAGCTCTCACCTGCTTTTGTTCGTGTTATATTCCCCTCTAGTTACCTGGTTATCTCATTATAGCTCTCTCCTGCTTTTGTTTGTGTTATATTCTCCTCTAGTTACCTGGTTATCTCATTATAGCTCTCTCCTGCTTTTGTTCGTGTTATATTCTCCTCTAGTTACCTGGTTATCTCATTATAGCTCTCTCCTGCTTTTGTTTGTGTTATATTCTCCTCTAGTTACCTGGTTATCTCATTATAGCTCTCACCTGCTTTTGTTCGTGTTATATTCTCCTCTAGTTACCTGGTTATCTCATTATAGCTCTCTCCTGCTTTTGTTTGTGTTATATTCCCCTCTAGTTACCTGGTTATCTCATTATAGCTCTCTCCTGCTTTTGTTCGTGTTATATTCCCCTCTAGTTACCTGGTTATCTCATTATAGCTCTCTCCTGCTTTTGTTCGTGTTATATTCTCCTCTAGTTACCTGGTTATCTCATTATAGCTCTCACCTGCTTTTGTTCGTGTTATATTCCCCTCTAGTTACCTGGTTATCTCATTATAGCTCTCACCTGCTTTTGTTCGTGTTATATTCCCCTCTAGTTAACTGGTTATCTCATTATAGCTCTCACCTGCTTTTGTTCGTGTTATATTCTCCTCTAGTTACCTGGTTATCTCATTATAGCTCTCACCTGCTTTTGTTCGTGTTATATTCTCCTCTAGTTACCTGGTTATCTCATTATAGCTCTCACCTGCTTTTGTTCGTGTTATATTCCCCTCTAGTTAACTGGTTATCTCATTATAGCTCTCACCTGCTTTTGTTCGTGTTATATTCTCCTCTAGTTACCTGGTTATCTCATTATAGCTCTCTCCTGCTTTTGTTCGTGTTATATTCTCCTCTAGTTACCTGGTTATCTCATTATAGCTCTCACCTGCTTTTGTTCGTGTTATATTCTCCTCTAGTTACCTGGTTATCTCATTATAGCTCTCTCCTGCTTTTGTTCGTGTTATATTCCCCTCTAGTTACCTGGTTATCTCATTATAGCTCTCTCCTGCTTTTGTTCGTGTTATATTCTCCTCTAGTTACCTGGTTATCTCATTATAGCTCTCTCCTGCTTTTGTTCGTGTTATATTCTCCTCTAGTTACCTGGTTATCTCATTATAGCTCTCTCCTGCTTTTGTTCGTGTTATATTCTCCTCTAGTTACCTGGTTATCTCATTATAGCTCTCTCCTGCTTTTGTTCGTGTTATATTCTCCTCTAGTTACCTGGTTATCTCATTATAGCTCTCACCTGCTTTTGTTCGTGTTATATTCTCCTCTAGTTAACTGGTTATCTCATTATAGCTCTCTCCTGCTTTTGTTTGTGTTATATTCCCCTCTAGTTACCTGGTTATCTCATTATAGCTCTCTCCTGCTTTTGTTCGTGTTATATTCCCCTCTAGTTACCTGGTTATCTCATTATAGCTCTCTCCTGCTTTTGTTCGTGTTATATTCCCCTCTAGTTAACTGGTTATCTCATTATAGCTCTCTCCTGCTTTTGTTCGTGTTATATTCTCCTCTAGTTAACTGGTTATCTCATTATAGCTCTCTCCTGCTTTTGTTCGTGTTATATTCCCCTCTAGTTAACTGGTTATCTCATTATAGCTCTCTCCTGCTTTTGTTCGTGTTATATTCCCCTCTAGTTAACTGGTTATCTCATTATAGCTCTCTCCTGCTTTTGTTCGTGTTATATTCCCCTCTAGTTACCTGGTTATCTCATTATAGCTCTCTCCTGCTTTTGTTCGTGTTATATTCTCCTCTAGTTAACTGGTTATCTCATTATAGCTCTCTCCTGCTTTTGTTCGTGTTATATTCCCCTCTAGTTAACTGGTTATCTCATTATAGCTCTCTCCTGCTTTTGTTCGTGTTATATTCCCCTCTAGTTAACTGGTTATCTCATTATAGCTCTCTCCTGCTTTTGTTCGTGTTATATTCCCCTCTAGTTACCTGGTTATCTCATTATAGCTCTCTCCTGCTTTTGTTCGTGTTATATTCTCCTCTAGTTACCTGGTTATCTCATTATAGCTCTCTCCTGCTTTTGCTCGTGTTATATTCTCCTCTAGTTACCTGGTTATCTCATTATAGCTCTCTCCTGCTTTTGTTCGTGTTATATTCTCCTCTAGTTAACTGGTTATCTCATTATAGCTCTCTCCTGCTTTTGTTCGTGTTATATTCTCCTCTAGTTACCTGGTTATCTCATTATAGCTCTCTCCTGCTTTTGCTCGTGTTATATTCTCCTCTAGTTACCTGGTTATCTCATTATAGCTCTCTCCTGCTTTTGTTCGTGTTATATTCTCCTCTAGTTAACTGGTTATCCCATTATAGCTCTCACCTGCTTTTGTTCGTGTTATATTCTCCTCTAGTTACCTGGTTATCTCATTATAGCTCTCACCTGCTTTTGTTCGTGTTATATTCTCCTCTAGTTACCTGGTTATCTCATTATAGCTCTCTCCTGCTTTTGTTCGTGTTATATTCTCCTCTAGTTACCTGGTTATCTCATTATAGCTCTCTCCTGCTTTTGTTCGTGTTATATTCCCCTCTAGTTACCTGGTTATCTCATTATAGCTCTCACCTGCTTTTGTTCGTGTTATATTCCCCTCTAGTTACCTGGTTATCTCATTATAGCTCTCACCTGCTTTTGTTCGTGTTATATTCTCCTCTAGTTACCTGGTTATCTCATTATAGCTCTCTCCTGCTTTTGTTTGTGTTATATTCTCCTCTAGTTACCTGGTTATCTCATTATAGCTCTCTCCTGCTTTTGTTCGTGTTATATTCCCCTCTAGTTACCTGGTTATCTCATTATAGCTCTCACCTGCTTTTGTTCGTGTTATATTCCCCTCTAGTTACCTGGTTATCTCATTATAGCTCTCACCTGCTTTTGTTCGTGTTATATTCTCCTCTAGTTACCTGGTTATCTCATTATAGCTCTCACCTGCTTTTGTTCGTGTTATATTCCCCTCTAGTTAACTGGTTATCTCATTATAGCTCTCACCTGCTTTTGTTCGTGTTATATTCTCCTCTAGTTACCTGGTTATCTCATTATAGCTCTCAACTGCTTTTGTTCGTGTTATATTCTCCTCTAGTTACCTGGTTATCTCATTATAGCTCTCTCCTGCTTTTGTTCGTGTTATATTCCCCTCTAGTTACCTGGTTATCTCATTATAGCTCTCACCTGCTTTTGTTCGTGTTATATTCCCCTCTAGTTAACTGGTTATCTCATTATAGCTCTCACCTGCTTTTGTTCGTGTTATATTCTCCTCTAGTTACCTGGTTATCTCATTATAGCTCTCTCCTGCTTTTGTTCGTGTTATATTCTCCTCTAGTTACCTGGTTATCTCATTATAGCTCTCACCTGCTTTTGTTCGTGTTATATTCTCCTCTAGTTACCTGGTTATCTCATTATAGCTCTCTCCTGCTTTTGTTCGTGTTATATTCCCCTCTAGTTACCTGGTTATCTCATTATAGCTCTCTCCTGCTTTTGTTCGTGTTATATTCTCCTCTAGTTACCTGGTTATCTCATTATAGCTCTCTCCTGCTTTTGCTCGTGTTATATTCTCCTCTAGTTACCTGGTTATCTCATTATAGCTCTCTCCTGCTTTTGTTCGTGTTATATTCTCCTCTTGTTACCTGGTTATCTCATTATAGCTCTCTCCTGCTTTTGTTCGTGTTATATTCTCCTCTAGTTACCTGGTTATCTCATTATAGCTCTCTCCTGCTTTTGCTCGTGTTATATTCTCCTCTAGTTACCTGGTTATCTCATTATAGCTCTCTCCTGCTTTTGTTCGTGTTATATTCTCCTCTAGTTAACTGGTTATCCCATTATAGCTCTCACCTGCTTTTGTTCGTGTTATATTCTCCTCTAGTTACCTGGTTATCTCATTATAGCTCTCACCTGCTTTTGTTCGTGTTATATTCTCCTCTAGTTACCTGGTTATCTCATTATAGCTCTCTCCTGATTTTGTTCGTGTTATATTCCCCATCTAGTTAACTGGTTATCTCATTATAGCTCTCTCCTGCTTTTGTTCGTGTTATATTCTCCTCTAGTTACCTGGTTATCTCATTATAGCTCTCACCTGCTTTTGTTCGTGTTATATTCTCCTCTAGTTACCTGGTTATCTCATTATAGCTCTCACCTGCTTTTGTTCGTGTTATATTCTCCTCTAGTTACCTGGTTATCTCATTATAGCTCTCACCTGCTTTTGTTCGTGTTATATTCTCCTCTAGTTACCTGGTTATCTCATTATAGCTCTCTCCTGCTTTTGTTCGTGTTATATTCTCCTCTAGTTACCTGGTTATCTCATTATAGCTCTCTCCTGATTTTGTTCGTGTTATATTCCCCATCTAGTTAACTGGTTATCTCATTATAGCTCTCTCCTGCTTTTGTTCGTGTTATATTCTCCTCTAGTTACCTGGTTATCTCATTATAGCTCTCACCTGCTTTTGTTTGTGTTATATTCTCCTCTAGTTACCTGGTTATCTCATTATAGCTCTCTCCTGCTTTTGTTCGTGTTATATTCTCCTCTAGTTACCTGGTTATCTCATTATAGCTCTCTCCTGCTTTTGTTCGTGTTATATTCTCCTCTAGTTACCTGGTTATCTCATTATAGCTCTCTCCTGCTTTTGTTCGTGTTATATTCTCCTCTAGTTACCTGGTTATCTCATTATAGCTCTCACCTGCTTTTGTTCGTGTTATATTCTCCTCTAGTTAACTGGTTATCTCATTATAGCTCTCTCCTGCTTTTGTTCGTGTTATATTCCCCTCTAGTTACCTGGTTATCTCATTATAGCTCTCGCCTGCTTTTGTTCGTGTTATATTCTCCTCTAGTTACCTGGTTATCTCATTATAGTTATCTCATTCCCCTCCTCACACGGTTCTACACCTGCACCATAGAGAGCCTGCTGACTGGCTGCATCACCACCTGGTACGGCAACAGTACCGCCCGCAGCCGCAAAGCCCTGCAAAGGGTAGTGCGCACGGCCAGCTGCATCATCGGAGGTGAGCTTCCCTCCCTCCAGGACATTTACGCCAGGCGATGTGTGAAAAGAGCTCAGAGGATCATCAGAGACTCTAGCCACCCGAGCCATGGGCTGCTCTCACTGCTGCCATCAAGCAGGCGGTACCGCAGCATCAGAACACGCACCAGCCGACTCCAGAACAGCTTCTTCCCACAAGCAATTAGACTCCTGAACTCTTGATCCATCAGGATCATAACACACACTGGACAGAATATCACTCAGCACAACCCACTGTCGATACACACACATTATATACACATTTATATAATTTATTATTTATCATATAGCACCTATTGCACATTGGATCTCTACTGTGAATAATAATGTATACTGTACATTGTATACTATTATTATTATTATTATAGCGTAATGTATATTGTTTAATGTATGTTTTAGTGTGTATATTGTTTAAAGTATATTGTTTAAAGTATATTGTTTAAAGTATATGTATATTGTAAGTATGTGTATATTGGTTAAAGCTGTGAGAACCACACTCACATTGTGTAAATTATTTATTGTTTATTGTAGAGTTTACTGTGCTGTGAGTAATTGTGGGCGCATCAGTGTAATCTGATGCTGCTCTAAATGTTGTACATGTCATGTCGTGACTACTATGTTGCTCGGAACTGCACCAAGAATTTCACCTGCTGTTGCACTTGTGTACATGGCTGTGTGACAATAAAGTGATTTGATTTTGATTTGATTTTGATTTAGTTACCTGGTTATCTCATTATAGCTCTCTCCTGCTTTTGTTCGTGTTATATTCCCCTCTAGTTACCTGGTTATCTCATTATAGCTCTCTCCTGCTTTTGTTCGTGTTATATTCTCCTCTAGTTACCTGGTTATCTCATTATAGCTCTCTCCTGCTTTTGTTCGTGTTATATTCTCCTCTAGTTACCTGGTTATCTCATTATAGCTCTCACCTGCTTTTGTTCGTGTTATATTCCCCTCTAGTTACCTGGTTATCTCATTATAGCTCTCACCTGCTTTTGTTCGTGTTATATTCTCCTCTTGTTACCTGGTTATCTCATTATAGCTCTCTCCTGCTTTTGTTCGTGTTATATTCTCCTCTTGTTACCTGGTTCTCTCATTATAGCTCTCACCTGCTTTTGTTCGTGTTATATTCTCCTCTAGTTACCTGGTTATCTCATTATAGCTCTCTCCTGCTTTTGTTCGTGTTATATTCTCCTCTAGTTACCTGGTTATCTCATTATAGCTCTCACCTGCTTTTGTTCGTGTTATATTCTCCTCTAGTTACCTGGTTATCTCATTATAGCTCTCTCCTGCTTTTGTTCGTGTTATATTCTCCTCTAGTTACCTGGTTATCTCATTATAGCTCTCTCCTGCTTTTGTTCGTGTTATATTCTCCTCTAGTTACCTGGTTATCTCATTATAGCTCTCTCCTGCTTTTGTTCGTGTTATATTCTCCTCTAGTTACCTGGTTATCTCATTATAGCTCTCTCCTGCTTTTGTTCGTGTTATATTCCCCTCTAGTTACCTGGTTATCTCATTATAGCTCTCTCCTGCTTTTGTTCGTGTTATATTCTCCTCTAGTTACCTGGTTATCTCATTATAGCTCTCACCTGCTTTTGTTCGTGTTATATTCTCCTCTAGTTACCTGGTTATCTCATTATAGCTCTCACCTGCTTTTGTTCGTGTTATATTCTCCTCTAGTTACCTGGTTATCTCATTATAGCTCTCACCTGCTTTTGTTCGTGTTATATTCTCCTCTAGTTACCTGGTTATCTCATTATAGCTCTCTCCTGCTTTTGTTCGTGTTATATTCTCCTCTAGTTACCTGGTTATCTCATTATAGCTCTCTCCTGCTTTTGTTCGTGTTATATTCCCCTCTAGTTACCTGGTTATCTCATTATAGCTCTCACCTGCTTTTGTTCGTGTTATATTCCCCTCTAGTTACCTGGTTATCTCATTATAGCTCTCTCCTGCTTTTGTTCGTGTTATATTCTCCTCTAGTTACCTGGTTATCTCATTATAGCTCTCTCCTGCTTTTGTTCGTGTTATATTCTCCTCTAGTTACCTGGTTATCTCATTATAGCTCTCACCTGCTTTTGTTTGTGTTATATTCTCCTCTTGTTACCTGGTTATCTCATTATAGCTCTCTCCTGCTTTTGTTCGTGTTATATTCTCCTCTAGTTACCTGGTTATCTCATTATAGCTCTCTCCTGCTTTTGTTTGTGTTATATTCTCCTCTAGTTACCTGGTTATCTCATTATAGCTCTCACCTGCTTTTGTTCGTGTTTTATTCTCCTCTTGTTACCTGGTTATCTCATTATAGCTCTCACCTGCTTTTGTTCGTGTTATATTCTCCTCTAGTTACCTGGTTATCTCATTATAGCTCTCTCCTGCTTTTGTTCGTGTTATATTCCCCTCTAGTTACCTGGTTATCTCATTATAGCTCTCTCCTGCTTTTGTTCGTGTTATATTCTCCTCTAGTTACCTGGTTATCTCATTATAGCTCTCTCCTGCTTTTGTTCGTGTTATATTCTCCTCTTGTTACCTGGTTATCTCATTATAGCTCTCACCTGCTTTTGTTCGTGTTATATTCTCCTCTAGTTACCTGGTTATCTCATTATAGCTCTCTCCTGCTTTTGTTCGTGTTATATTCTCCTCTAGTTACCTGGTTATCTCATTATAGCTCTCTCCTGCTTTTGTTCGTGTTATATTCTCCTCTAGTTAACTGGTTATCCCATTATAGCTCTCACCTGCTTTTGTTCGTGTTATATTCTCCTCTAGTTACCTGGTTATCTCATTATAGCTCTCACCTGCTTTTGTTCGTGTTATATTCTCCTCTAGTTACCTGGTTATCTCATTATAGCTCTCTCCTGCTTTTGTTCGTGTTATATTCCCCTCTAGTTACCTGGTTATCTCATTATAGCTCTCTCCTGCTTTTGTTCGTGTTATATTCTCCTCTAGTTACCTGGTTATCTCATTATAGCTCTCTCCTGCTTTTGTTCGTGTTATATTCTCCTCTAGTTACCTGGTTATCTCATTATAGCTCTCTCCTGCTTTTGTTCGTGTTATATTCTCCTCTAGTTACCTGGTTATCTCATTATAGCTCTCACCTGCTTTTGTTCGTGTTATATTCCCCTCTAGTTACCTGGTTATCTCATTATAGCTCTCTCCTGCTTTTGTTCGTGTTATATTCTCCTCTAGTTACCTGGTTATCTCATTATAGCTCTCTCCTGCTTTTGTTCGTGTTATATTCTCCTCTAGTTACCTGGTTATCTCATTATAGCTCTCGCCTGCTTTTGTTCGTGTTATATTCTCCTCTAGTTACCTGGTTATCTCATTATAGCTCTCACCTGCTTTTGTTCGTGTTATATTCTCCTCTAGTTACCTGGTTATCTCATTATAGCTCTCTCCTGCTTTTGTTCGTGTTATATTCTCCTCTAGTTACCTGGTTATCTCATTATAGCTCTCTCCTGCTTTTGTTCGTGTTATATTCTCCTCTAGTTACCTGGTTATCTCATTATAGCTCTCTCCTGCTTTTGTTCGTGTTATATTCTCCTCTAGATACCTGGTTATCTCATTATAGCTCTCTCCTGCTTTTGTTCGTGTTATATTCTCCTCTAGTTACCTGGTTATCTCATTATAGCTCTCTCCTGCTTTTGTTCGTGTTATATTCTCCTCTAGTTACCTGGTTATCTCATTATAGCTCTCTAGTTACCTGGTTATCTCATTATAGCTCTCACCTGCTTTTGTTCGTGTTATATTCTCCTCTAGTTAACTGGTTATCTCATTATAGCTCTCTCCTGCTTTTGTTCGTGTTATATTCCCCTCTAGTTACCTGGTTATCTCATTATAGATCTCTCCTGCTTTTGTTCGTGTTATATTCCCCTCTAGTTACCTGGTTATCTCATTATAGCTCTCTCCTGCTTTTGTTCGTGTTATATTCTCCTCTAGTTACCTGGTTATCTCATTATAGCTCTCTCCTGCTTTTGTTCGTGTTATATTCTCCTCTAGTTACCTGGTTATCTCATTATAGCTCTCTAGTTACCTGGTTATCTCATTATAGCTCTCACCTGCTTTTGTTCGTGTTATATTCTCCTCTAGTTACCTGGTTATCTCATTATAGCTCTCTCCTGCTTTTGTTCGTGTTATATTCCCCTCTAGTTACCTGGTTATCTCATTATAGCTCTCTCCTGCTTTTGTTCGTGTTATATTCTCCTCTAGTTACCTGGTTATCTCATTATAGCTCTCTCCTGCTTTTGTTCGTGTTATATTCTCCTCTAGTTACCTGGTTATCTCATTATAGCTCTCGCCTGCTTTTGTTCGTGTTATATTCTCCTCTAGTTACCTGGTTATCTCATTATAGCTCTCTCCTGCTTTTGTTCGTGTTATATTCCCCTCTAGTTACCTGGTTATCTCATTATAGCTCTCTCCTGCTTTTGTTCGTGTTATATTCCCCTCTAGTTACCTGGTTATCTCATTATAGCTCTCTCCTGCTTTTGTTCGTGTTATATTCTCCTCTAGTTACCTGGTTATCTCATTATAGCTCTCTCCTGCTTTTGTTCGTGTTATATTCTCCTCTAGTTACCTGGTTATCTCATTATAGCTCTCGCCTGCTTTTGTTCGTGTTATATTCTCCTCTAGTTACCTGGTTATCTCATTATAGCTCTCACCTGCTTTTGTTCGTGTTATATTCTCCTCTAGTTACCTGGTTATCTCATTATAGCTCTCTCCTGCTTTTGTTCGTGTTATATTCTCCTCTAGTTACCTGGTTATCTCATTATAGCTCTCTCCTGCTTTTGTTCGTGTTATATTCTCCTCTAGTTACCTGGTTATCTCATTATAGCTCTCTCCTGCTTTTGTTCGTGTTATATTCTCCTCTAGATACCTGGTTATCTCATTATAGCTCTCTCCTGCTTTTGTTCGTGTTATATTCTCCTCTAGTTACCTGGTTATCTCATTATAGCTCTCTCCTGCTTTTGTTCGTGTTATATTCTCCTCTAGTTACCTGGTTATCTCATTATAGCTCTCTAGTTACCTGGTTATCTCATTATAGCTCTCACCTGCTTTTGTTCGTGTTATATTCTCCTCTAGTTAACTGGTTATCTCATTATAGCTCTCTCCTGCTTTTGTTCGTGTTATATTCCCCTCTAGTTACCTGGTTATCTCATTATAGCTCTCTCCTGCTTTTGTTCGTGTTATATTCCCCTCTAGTTACCTGGTTATCTCATTATAGCTCTCTCCTGCTTTTGTTCGTGTTATATTCTCCTCTAGTTACCTGGTTATCTCATTATAGCTCTCTCCTGCTTTTGTTCGTGTTATATTCTCCTCTAGTTACCTGGTTATCTCATTATAGCTCTCTAGTTACCTGGTTATCTCATTATAGCTCTCACCTGCTTTTGTTCGTGTTATATTCTCCTCTAGTTAACTGGTTATCTCATTATAGCTCTCTCCTGCTTTTGTTCGTGTTATATTCCCCTCTAGTTACCTGGTTATCTCATTATAGCTCTCTCCTGCTTTTGTTCGTGTTATATTCCCCTCTAGTTACCTGGTTATCTCATTATAGCTCTCTCCTGCTTTTGTTCGTGTTATATTCTCCTCTAGTTACCTGGTTATCTCATTATAGCTCTCTCCTGCTTTTGCTCGTGTTATATTCTCCTCTAGTTACCTGGTTATCTCATTATAGCTCTCTCCTGCTTTTGTTCGTGTTATATTCTCCTCTAGTTAACTGGTTATCCCATTATAGCTCTCACCTGCTTTTGTTCGTGTTATATTCTCCTCTAGTTACCTGGTTATCTCATTATAGCTCTCACCTGCTTTTGTTCGTGTTATATTCTCCTCTAGTTACCTGGTTATCTCATTATAGCTCTCTCCTGCTTTTGTTCGTGTTATATTCCCCTCTAGTTACCTGGTTATCTCATTATAGCTCTCTCCTGCTTTTGTTCGTGTTATATTCTCCTCTAGTTACCTGGTTATCTCATTATAGCTCTCACCTGCTTTTGTTTGTGTTATATTCTCCTCTAGTTACCTGGTTATCTCATTATAGCTCTCTCCTGCTTTTGTTCGTGTTATATTCCCCTCTAGTTACCTGGTTATCTCATTATAGCTCTCTCCTGCTTTTGTTCGTGTTATATTCTCCTCTAGTTACCTGGTTATCTCATTATAGCTCTCGCCTGCTTTTGTTCGTGTTATATTCTCCTCTAGTTACCTGGTTATCTCATTATAGCTCTCACCTGCTTTTGTTCGTGTTATATTCTCCTCTAGTTACCTGGTTATCTCATTATAGCTCTCACCTGCTTTTGTTCGTGTTATATTCTCCTCTAGTTACCTGGTTATCTCATTATAGCTCTCACCTGCTTTTGTTCGTGTTATATTCTCCTCTAGTTAACTGGTTATCTCATTATAGCTCTCTCCTGCTTTTGTTCGTGTTATATTCTCCTCTAGTTACCTGGTTATCTCATTATAGCTCTCACCTGCTTTTGTTCGTGTTATATTCCCCTCTAGTTACCTGGTTATCTCATTATAGCTCTCTCCTGCTTTTGTTCGTGTTATATTCCCCTCTAGTTACCTGGTTATCTCATTATAGCTCTCTCCTGCTTTTGTTCGTGTTATATTCCCCTCTAGTTACCTGGTTATCTCATTATAGCTCTCACCTGCTTTTGTTCGTGTTATATTCCCCATCTAGTTACCTGGTTATCTCATTATAGCTCTCACCTGCTTTTGTTCGTGTTATATTCCCCATCTAGTTACCTGGTTATCTCATTATAGCTCTCTCCTGCTTTTGTTCGTGTTATATTCTCCTCTAGTTACCTGGTTATCTCATTATAGCTCTCACCTGCTTTTGTTCGTGTTATATTCTCCTCTAGTTACCTGGTTATCTCATTATAGCTCTCTCCTGCTTTTGTTCGTGTTATATTCTCCTCTTGTTACCTGGTTATCTCATTATAGCTCTCTCCTGCTTTTGTTCGTGTTATATTCTCCTCTAGTTACCTGGTTATCTCATAATAGCTCTCACCTGCTTTTGTTCGTGTTATATTCTCCTCATGTTACCTGGTTATCTCATTATAGCTCTCTCCTGCTTTTGTTCGTGTTATATTCTCCATTAGTTACCTGGTTATCTCATTATAGCTCTCACCTGCTTTTGTTCGTGTTATATTCTCCTCTAGTTACCTGGTTATCTCATTATAGCTCTCTCCTGATTTTGTTCGTGTTATATTCCCCTCTAGTTACCTGGTTATCTCATTATAGCTCTCTCCTGCTTTTGTTCGTGTTATATTCTCCTCTAGTTACCTGGTTATCTCATTATAGCTCTCTCCTGCTTTTGCTCGTGTTATATTCTCCTCTAGTTACCTGGTTATCTCATTATAGCTCTCTCCTGCTTTTGATCGTGTTATATTCTCCTCTAGTTACCTGGTTATCTCATTATAGCTCTCACCTGCTTTTGTTCGTGTTATATTCCCCTCTAGTTACCTGGTTATCTCATTATAGCTCTCTCCTGCTTTTGTTCGTGTTATATTCTCCTCTAGTTACCTGGTTATCTCATTATAGCTCTCTCCTGCTTTTGCTCGTGTTATATTCTCCTCTAGTTACCTGGTTATCTCATTATAGCTCTCTCCTGCTTTTGTTCGTGTTATATTCTCCTCTAGTTACCTGGTTATCTCATTATAGCTCTCACCTGCTTTTGTTCGTGTTATATTCCCCTCTAGTTACCTGGTTATCTCATTATAGCTCTCTCCTGCTTTTGCTCGTGTTATATTCTCCTCTAGTTACCTGGTTATCTCATTATAGCTCTCTCCTGCTTTTGTTCGTGTTATATTCTCCTCTAGTTACCTGGTTATCTCATTATAGCTCTCTCCTGCTTTTGTTCGTGTTATATTCTCCTCTAGTTACCTGGTTATCTCATTATAGCTCTCACCTGCTTTTGTTCGTGTTATATTCTCCTCTAGTTACCTGGTTATCTCATTATAGCTCTCACCTGCTTTTGTTCGTGTTATATTCTCCTCATGTTACCTGGTTATCTCATTATAGCTCTCTCCTGCTTTTGTTCGTGTTATATTCCCCTCTAGTTACCTGGTTATCCCATTATAGCTCTCTCCTGCTTTTGTTCGTGTTATATTCTCCTCTAGTTACCTGGTTATCTCATTATAGCTCTCACCTGCTTTTGTTCGTGTTATATTCTCCTCTAGTTACCTGGTTATCTCATTATAGCTCTCTCCTGCTTTTGTTCGTGTTATATTCTCCTCTAGTTACCTGGTTATCTCATTATAGCTCTCACCTGCTTTTGTTCGTGTTATATTCTCCTCATGTTACCTGGTTATCTCATTATAGCTCTCTCCTGCTTTTGTTCGTGTTATATTCTCCATTAGTTACCTGGTTATCTCATTATAGCTCTCACCTGCTTTTGTTCGTGTTATATTCTCCTCTAGTTACCTGGTTATCTCATTATAGCTCTCTCCTGATTTTGTTCGTGTTATATTCCCCTCTAGTTACCTGGTTATCTCATTATAGCTCTCTCCTGCTTTTGTTCGTGTTATATTCTCCTCTAGTTACCTGGTTATCTCATTATAGCTCTCTCCTGCTTTTGTTCGTGTTATATTCCCCATCTAGTTACCTGGTTATCTCATTATAGCTCTCACCTGCTTTTGTTCGTGTTATATTCTCCTCTAGTTACCTGGTTATCTCATTATAGCTCTCTCCTGCTTTTGTTCGTGTTATATTCTCCTCTAGTTACCTGGTTATCTCATTATAGCTCTCTCCTGCTTTTGTTCGTGTTATATTCCCCTCTAGTTACCTGGTTATCTCATTATAGCTCTCTCCTGCTTTTGCTCGTGTTATATTCTCCTCTAGTTACCTGGTTATCTCATTATAGCTCTCTCCTGCTTTTGTTCGTGTTATATTCTCCTCTAGTTACCTGGTTATCTCATTATAGCTCTCTCCTGCTTTTGTTCGTGTTATATTCTCCTCTAGTTACCTGGTTATCTCATTATAGCTCTCACCTGCTTTTGTTCGTGTTATATTCTCCTCTAGTTACCTGGTTATCTCATTATAGCTCTCACCTGCTTTTGTTCGTGTTATATTCTCCTCATGTTACCTGGTTATCTCATTATAGCTCTCTCCTGCTTTTGTTCGTGTTATATTCCCCTCTAGTTACCTGGTTATCCCATTATAGCTCTCTCCTGCTTTTGTTCGTGTTATATTCTCCTCTAGTTACCTGGTTATCTCATTATAGCTCTCACCTGCTTTTGTTCGTGTTATATTCTCCTCTAGTTACCTGGTTATCTCATTATAGCTCTCTCCTGCTTTTGTTCGTGTTATATTCTCCTCTAGTTACCTGGTTATCTCATTATAGCTCTCACCTGCTTTTGTTCGTGTTATATTCTCCTCTAGTTACCTGGTTATCTCATTATAGCTCTCTCCTGCTTTTGTTCGTGTTATATTCTCCTCTAGTTACCTGGTTATCTCATTATAGCTCTCACCTGCTTTTGTTCGTGTTATATTCTCCTCATGTTACCTGGTTATCTCATTATAGCTCTCTCCTGCTTTTGTTCGTGTTATATTCTCCATTAGTTACCTGGTTATCTCATTATAGCTCTCACCTGCTTTTGTTCGTGTTATATTCTCCTCTAGTTACCTGGTTATCTCATTATAGCTCTCTCCTGATTTTGTTCGTGTTATATTCCCCTCTAGTTACCTGGTTATCTCATTATAGCTCTCTCCTGCTTTTGTTCGTGTTATATTCTCCTCTAGTTACCTGGTTATCTCATTATAGCTCTCTCCTGCTTTTGTTCGTGTTATATTCCCCATCTAGTTACCTGGTTATCTCATTATAGCTCTCACCTGCTTTTGTTCGTGTTATATTCTCCTCTAGTTACCTGGTTATCTCATTATAGCTCTCTCCTGCTTTTGTTCGTGTTATATTCCCCTCTAGTTACCTGGTTATCTCATTATAGCTCTCACCTGCTTTTGTTCGTGTTATATTCTCCTCTAGTTACCTGGTTATCTCATTATAGCTCTCTCCTGCTTTTGTTCGTGTTATATTCCCCTCTAGTTACCTGGTTATCTCATTATAGCTCTCACCTGCTTTTGTTCGTGTTATATTCTCCTCATGTTACCTGGTTATCTCATTATAGCTCTCACCTGCTTTTGTTCGTGTTATATTCTCCTCATGTTACCTGGTTATCTCATTATAGCTCTCTCCTGCTTTTGTTCGTGTTATATTCTCCTCATGTTACCTGGTTATCTCATTATAGCTCTCTCCTGCTTTTGTTCGTGTTATATTCCCCTCTAGTTAACTGGTTATCTCATTATAGCTCTCTCCTGCTTTTGTTCGTGTTATATTCTCCTCATGTTACCTGGTTATCTCATTATAGCTCTCTCCTGCTTTTGTTCGTGTTATATTCTCCTCATGTTACCTGGTTATCTCATTATAGCTCTCTCCTGCTTTTGTTCGTGTTATATTCTCCTCTAGTTACCTGGTTATCTCATTATAGCTCTCACCTGCTTTTGTTCGTGTTATATTCTCCTCTAGTTACCTGGTTATCTCATTATAGCTCTCTCCTGCTTTTGTTCGTGTTATATTCTCCTCTAGTTACCTGGTTATCTCATTATAGCTCTCACCTGCTTTTGTTCGTGTTATATTCTCCTCTAGTTACCTGGTTATCTCATTATAGCTCTCTCCTGCTTTTGTTCGTGTTATATTCCCCTCTAGTTACCTGGTTATCTCATTATAGCTCTCACCTGCTTTTGTTCGTGTTATATTCTCCTCTAGTTACCTGGTTATCTCATTATAGCTCTCTCCTGCTTTTGTTCGTGTTATATTCTCCTCTAGTTACCTGGTTATCTCATTATAGCTCTCTCCTGCTTTTGTTCGTGTTATATTCTCCTCTAGTTACCTGGTTATCTCATTATAGCTCTCACCTGCTTTTGTTCGTGTTATATTCTCCTCTAGTTACCTGGTTATCTCATTATAGCTCTCACCTGCTTTTGTTCGTGTTATATTCTCCTCTAGTTACCTGGTTATCTCATTATAGCTCTCTCCTGCTTTTGTTCGTGTTATATTCTCCTCTAGTTACCTGGTTATCTCATTATAGCTCTCTCCTGCTTTTGTTCGTGTTATATTCTCCTCTAGTTACCTGGTTATCTCATTATAGCTCTCTCCTGCTTTTGTTCGTGTTATATTCTCCTCTAGTTACCTGGTTATCTCATTATAGCTCTCTCCTGCTTTTGTTCGTGTTATATTCTCCTCTAGTTACCTGGTTATCTCATTATAGCTCTCTCCTGCTTTTGTTCGTGTTATATTCTCCTCTAGTTACCTGGTTATCTCATTATAGCTCTCTCCTGCTTTTGTTCGTGTTATATTCTCCTCTAGTTACCTGGTTATCTCATTATAGCTCTCACCTGCTTTTGTTCGTGTTATATTCTCCTCTAGTTACCTGGTTATCTCATTATAGCTCTCTCCTGCTTTTGTTCGTGTTATATTCTCCTCTAGTTACCTGGTTATCTCATTATAGCTCTCTCCTGCTTTTGTTCGTGTTATATTCTCCTCTAGTTACCTGGTTATCTCATTATAGCTCTCTCCTGCTTTTGTTCGTGTTATATTCCCCATCTAGTTACCTGGTTATCTCATTATAGCTCTCACCTGCTTTTGTTCGTGTTATATTCTCTCTAGTTACCTGGTTATCTCATTATAGCTCTCACCTGCTTTTGTTCGTGTTATATTCTCCTCTAGTTACCTGGTTATCTCATTATAGCTCTCACCTGCTTTTGTTCGTGTTATATTCTCCTCTAGTTACCTGGTTATCTCATTATAGCTCTCACCTGCTTTTGTTCGTGTTATATTCTCCTCTAGTTACCTGGTTATCTCATTATAGCTCTCACCTGCTTTTGTTCGTGTTATATTCTCCTCTAGTTACCTGGTTATCTCATTATAGCTCTCACCTGCTTTTGTTCGTGTTATATTCTCCTCTAGTTACCTGGTTATCTCATTATAGCTCTCTCCTGCTTTTGTTCGTGTTATATTCTCCTCTAGTTACCTGGTTATCTCATTAAAGCTCTCACCTGCTTTTGTTCGTGTTATATTCTCCTCTAGTTACCTGGTTATCTCATTATAGCTCTCTCCTGCTTTTGTTCGTGTTATATTCTCCTCATGTTACCTGGTTATCTCATTATAGCTCTCACCTGCTTTTGTTCGTGTTATATTCTCCTCTAGTTACCTGGTTATCTCATTATAGCTCTCACCTGCTTTTGTTCGTGTTATATTCTCCTCTAGTTACCTGGTTATCTCATTATAGCTCTCTCCTGCTTTTGTTCGTGTTATATTCTCCTCTAGTTACCTGGTTATCTCATTATAGCTCTCTCCTGCTTTTGTTCGTGTTATATTCTCCTCTAGTTACCTGGTTATCTCATTATAGCTCTCACCTGCTTTTGTTCGTGTTATATTCTCCTCTAGTTACCTGGTTATCTCATTATAGCTCTCACCTGCTTTTGTTCGTGTTATATTCCCCATCTAGTTACCTGGTTATCTCATTATAGCTCTCTCCTGCTTTTGTTCGTGTTATATTCCCCATCTAGTTACCTGGTTATCTCATTATAGCTCTCACCTGCTTTTGTTCGTGTTATATTCTCCTCTAGTTACCTGGTTATCTCATTATAGCTCTCTCCTGCTTTTGTTCGTGTTATATTCCCCATCTAGTTACCTGGTTATCTCATTATAGCTCTCACCTGCTTTTGTTCGTGTTATATTCTCCTCTAGTTACCTGGTTATCTCATTATAGCTCTCTCCTGCTTTTGTTCGTGTTATATTCCCCTCTAGTTACCTGGTTATCTCATTATAGCTCTCACCTGCTTTTGTTCGTGTTATATTCTCCTCTAGTTACCTGGTTATCTCATTATAGCTCTCTCCTGCTTTTGTTCGTGTTATATTCCCCTCTAGTTACCTGGTTATCTCATTATAGCTCTCACCTGCTTTTGTTCGTGTTATATTCTCCTCTAGTTACCTGGTTATCTCATTATAGCTCTCTCCTGCTTTTGTTCGTGTTATATTCTCCTCTAGTTACCTGGTTATCTCATTATAGCTCTCTCCTGCTTTTGTTCGTGTTATATTCTCCTCTAGTTACCTGGTTATCTCATTATAGCTCTCTCCTGCTTTTGTTCGTGTTATATTCTCCTCTAGTTACCTGGTTATCTCATTATAGCTCTCTCCTGCTTTTGTTCGTGTTATATTCTCCTCATGTTACCTGGTTATCTCATTATAGCTCTCACCTGCTTTTGTTCGTGTTATATTCTCCTCTTGTTTTCTGTCCTGTGCCAGATCGAGTCTCTGCTCTGCTGAGTTACCTGGCTCTTGTCTATGGTCACTGAAACTTAGCTCTTACTTCTGCTATAGTTTTAGTCTTAGTCTAGTCTTGAGTTCCTGTCTACTTTTTTCAGTTTTGGTTATTTCTTTATTTTTCCCTGTTTTCCTAAACTAGTTTTTTGAGCTCCCTTCTGGCTAGTATTAGTTTTGTTTTTCCCCTCTCCTTTTCTTTTTGCTCACAGCTCTGCTTTGGCTGCCAGATCCAGGCCTTCCTCCTTTTTGGATCTTCCCTGCCTGCCACAAAGGATTTCAGCCTCCAGTGCCAGGACCCAACCTCCACTCTTCAGGTTTACTCTTCTCTCTCCAGGTGCACCTGATGTGAGCTTCAGTGGAGGGGAAAACCAGTTCACATTAGCACTAGATCCCACACAGAACACAAGTCTGCACTGCTGAGTGAAAGGATTTAACTTAACGCACTGCAATCCCCTGGCTTTAAGTCATTTAAAAGTGTTATTTATTTGACAACTAGTAATTTCTTCTTTAACCCTTAATCGTCCCTCAAGTAGGGTTTACGTTTGAGTCCCTTGGGGTTAGATAGACCCCAAACTTTTACAGAGCGATTGCATAAGGAAATATACAATTTTGACATGGAAAACTATGGGCCCTATCTTGCACCCAGCGCAATTGACTTTGTACACCGACGCATGTGTCATTCCTATTTTGCACCCGCGCAAAGCGCGCTTTTCCCTCCACAGAAGCACGTCGCTAAACTAGTGAATGAACTTGCGCTCCCTGGGCGGTTCAGCGCAAAAAAGGAGGCGTGTTCCGGCGCAAACAATCCCTGGTGCTATTTTGCTGTTCCATTAAACAATTGCGCCACTGACCAGAAAAAACCTAGTCTAAAGTCAGTGGCGCGTTGCGCGTTGTTCATTATGCTATTTTAAGGGCGCATGCTTGACCATAATGTATAGCGTGCACAACGCGCATACACTTTGCTCATGTAATCTACACAGATGCAACAGTTATTTTTGCAAATCATAAATTGTTACACTAAAAAATATTAACACATGAGATGACGGAAATCATTGTGGTGTGCCACGAAGATGTGGAAAAATAGGCATAAATCTAGCTTACAAATGATTCAGGCTAATTGTAGTCTAATAATTAAGGAGACCTGTTTGCCCAATAGTGGCAACTTCTGGCAAGACATATATGTATATAAGGACATCTAACAAATTGTTTTTTCCGTCAAGAACCAGAAAATGGGTGAGGGTGGACGCAGCGATGTCCTCTGCTGGCGTCAGGTCCTGAGTAGAGGCAGATCCACCTCCCGTTACACGGCGTGCCCGATTGATGCTGGCAAGCTTGGACTTTCCCCGTCTTCTGATGTCATTGTAGCGCTTGCGGCACTGGTGCGACGTCCTGGGGATGCCAGCTGATGAAACAATTGTGGCTATTTCCTCCCACGCCTGTTTAACCGACGCTATTTTGCGTGGGTTTCTCCCATCCCCATACAACACAACTTCTCTGTCTTTCACTGCTCTTACAAGCACATCAGTCTCCTCGGCTGTGAACCGCTCCTGGCGTGCGCCTGGTAAATACGCCATAATAATAGCAATCCATAATGGAACTTGCGCACCTGCTTTTACAGGGAATGTTGGATGACGCTCTGATTGGTTTATTCACGTTACGCCCAAACCACACCTATGAATAATGAAGCTACTTCAGACCAACCCATTTTAGATTTGCGCCGGGCGCAAGAGCCATTTATCCCGCCGGGAAAATAGCAACAGCGCCGAGACCCGCCCACAAAGTTACTTGCGCTTCGCGCTTTGACACTTGCGTTTCAGATCGTTAAAATAGGGCCCATTATATCATTCTTTTAATTTACTTCTCAACTATACATTTATGCTGTGTTTTTGTGGGTATTTGGTAGTTTTTTACCTATTTACTGCACAAATACTTAACTATGTCATAAATTGGCTCATTAAAAATAATTTTTTAATGAAAAAATCACTTGAATGATGATCTTAAATAAATATAAATAGTTTCTATCTTATCTTACAAATATTTAAACACTACGATCAGTTTTAAGTGTGCATTTGTATATAGACATGAAATATAAATTCAAAATCACCTACGTGCATTATAGCTGCATATTTATACTCGAGAACGCTTTGACCCGCTGCCACGGCGCTAAGGGAACGTCTTCCAATCCCACCAAGTTGAAACATATAATTTGTATGAATTAATTAACTTTTTTTTAATTTTCAAATTGCAATGTTGTGTTGTGCATTATTAAGTCAGTTTTACCAATACAATCAAGCTGTGGAATTTTAACATGTCTGTTTTTAAATGTTAAAAGCAATTTTAATTCATACAAATTATACGTTTCAACCAATTGGTGGAATTGACAGACGTGGTATCGGGTCAAAGCGTTCTCGAGCATAAATATGCAGCTATAATGCATGTAGGTGATTTTAAATCAATATTTCATATCGATAAACAATGGTTAGCCTACATACTGTTAAAACTAATTGTGGTATTGATTTCTTTGTAAGATTGCCGACTCTATAGAACAGTGGCAACTTTACCGCACTCCGAGTGCCCCCGAGTGGTTGGGAGCATTTCCGTTGTGTTGTGGCTTGATTTATTTGTGTTGTGGCTTGTTTCTGTTTTGTTGTGGCCTGATTTATTTGTGTTGTGGCTTGTTTCAGTTGTGTTGTGGCTTGATTTATTTGTGTTGTGGCTTGTTTGTGTTGTGGCTTTTTCGTTGTGTTGTGGCTTGATTTTGTTGTGTTGTGGCTTGATTTCGTTGTGTTGTGGCCTGATTTATTTGTGTTGTGGCTTCTCTGTGTTGTGGCTGATTTATTTGTGTTGTGGCTTGTTTCCGTTGTGTTGTGGCTGATTTATTTGTGTTGTGGCTGATTTATTTGTGTTGTGGCTTGATTTCGTTGTGTTGTGGCTTGTTTCCGTTGTGTTGTGGCCTGATTTATTTGTGTTGTGGCTTGTTTTCGTTGTGTTGTGGCCTGATTTATTTGTGTTGTGGCTTGTTTGTGTTGTGGCCTGATTTATTTGTGTTGTGGCTTGTTTCAGTTGTGTTGTGGCTTGATTTATTTGTGTTGTGGCTTGTTTGTGTTGTGGCTTTTTCGTTGTGTTGTGGCTTGATTTTGTTGTGTTGTGGCTTGATTTCGTTGTGTTGTGGCCTGATTTATTTGTGTTGTGGCTTCTCTGTGTTGTGGCTGATTTATTTGTGTTGTGGCTTCTCTGTGTTGTGGCTGATTTATTTGTGTTGTGGCTTGATTTCGTTGTGTTGTGGCTTGTTTCCGTTGTGTTGTGGCTTGATTTCGTTGTGTTGTGAACTTATGTTTGCTTTTTATATTTCGTTGTGTTGTGCACTACTGGGCCACCGTAGGACACGTCGTTGCACAACTTGCAAAAGTTTGTAAAAGTAAAAAAAATAAAACGTCACGTGATGTAAAATGGAAATATATTTCACATTTATTTTAGTGAAGAACCTAGTTGTATCAATTGTTGTGAGAAAAAAAATGCATTCAACAAAAATATCAAAGCTAAAGTATTTTTTCATTGTTACTCCCACATTAAAATGTACAGTATGAAGTAATACTGACAATAATGTAGCATCACTACAGCACGACTTGCGTACTGCTGACCGCCAGAAGCTTGTTATTTGAGTCTATAAAGTTTTAAAGGTCCCGTTTTTCGTGTTTTTTTGAAGCTTTGATTGTGTTTACAGTGTGCAATATAACATGTGTTCATGTTTCATGTGTAAAAAAACACAGTATTTTTCACACAATGTGCTGATCTGTATTCTGCTGTCTCACTGTCCTCAAAACGGCCTGAGGATTTCCTCGTTCTATGAAGTCCCTCCTTCAGAAATACGTAACGAGTTCTGATTGTGCCAGCGGTTCCCGTGTTGTGATTGGACAGCAGCTTAGCTCATGTTGCCCGGAAAGGTCCCGCCTCTGACCATAATGGGGAGATGAACGCGCTCAAACTACAGCCCCTGAAGGCCAAACAAAGGTGATTTGACTCCGGGATGAAAATTACAGCGTCTGAACGACATGGCGACAAACGCAACCGAACCGAACCGAACCGAACGCATCACTTCCTCTTCTCCACGAGGGAGCAACAAGACCACGCCCCCTTTTTCGAGTATTCTTGTGGGCGGAGTTTAGTCATCAAACTGTTCTACTGACGTCATTAAAGCAGGAAGTACAGGAATGTAGAACAAACCGGCCGCTCGCTGTAGGCTTTGAAAGGGAACTTCTGTTAAATAAAATATCTCGCTTGGCATTGAACTTTGAGCTTTATAATTTTACAGGTATTATATATGCTCTAACAGCAACATTACACACTAACTAAAGTTTGAAAAATGGGATCACGAAGAACAGGACCTTTTAAAATATGGATATTTTTCTTACACAAACGCACCACTTCGCTTCAGAAGGCCTTTATTAACCCCCCAGAGCCGTGTGGAGCAGTTATATGATGGATAGATGCACTTTTATAGACTAATGACCCATCAAGTGCCAGAGGGGTATGCAGCAACAATTTTGGCGCCCCAAAAATTATATATAATTATTAACAATGTTAACAAATAAAAAAACACAAATTGACATACATTAACATTGTAAACGGATTCCAATAATGAAATGATAAGAGAGAAAATAATCTGAATTTTTATAACGATTCCAAGTAGGAACCGGTTCTCGATGCCCAATACTAGTAACGATGTTGCTACCAAACATTCTAGAGCGCTCTTTAGTTCCTACTAAATTGTGACATGGCGTGCCTTTTCACTTGGCCATTTATCTAGTATTGATGGTCATTGCAAAAACTGTCATGCAGATCGGCTGAGGATGGGAACCGATGATGGTGAATTAACATTTTACTGAAATTATAATCATAGGCACGAGCGAGATGATTGAAAGGACGATAGCTGAGGCACAAGTGCAAGATCACTTTTGTTAATAACAGAAAACACAAACCACAAATTGAGAGTGTCCGTTTTACAGGAGAATTTTCAAATATCTTTTATTTGTTATAATTCGGGTATAGATATTTTATGTCATCCATCTTATTCGTTTTTTAACAAAAAGTCTAATATACGCAAGTTTTTTTATTGTTGTTGTATTTTCATTAAAAATAGGCTAATAACGAACAAATAAATAAACATTCGTTTGAAAGTAATTAAAGAGGAAATTATGAGTTAAGCAATATCATACGAGCAAGAGTGCTATTTTCCTGAGTAGCCTATATCAGCACGATTGCAAAATGCAATATTAATTTTATACAACAGTTCCATAAAAAACAAGATGTCATTTTTATACCGCTTTTCTCTATTTTTCCAACAAAAATAGCTTCAAACAAAGTATAGGTTTCGTTCTTGCATAATTCACCGTTTTTGAACAGTTGAATGATTCTAGAATCCGTAATGCCGCCAACTATACTGGCAGTTTTATAGTTTCATTGGCCTGGGATAATTCAAATTTTCCCAACATTTCATATTTCTATAATTAAAATATTATATTTAGAACATAATTCTAAAAATCTCATTAGCCTACATTATTTAGGCAATTGTAATTACAGTGTAAGTGGATTTTGATAAATGGTAAGATGGATTTTGTTGATATTGATTTATTTAATTCTTATAACAGCCATAGTGTATCGTGGTAAATAGTGTAATTACTTAAAAAGATGGTCAACAATATGTAACTTTACTCTATAAGAGGTGTGCCCTAAAAAGTGAGCATGCAATTTTGAGAACACCAAAGCGCACGTTCTTTAGTCTGTTTGGATTCTTCAAACACAAGTTTGCACAGCCTGTTTGGTTGACCTGTTTATCCTACACGTTAGTAGCATGCGTTTTGTCCGACTCATAGCGCGCGTCCTCCACGCGTGATTTACTATATAAGCGCGCGTTCTTAACGCATTTTCCTTTCCTTTTCCGTTTTGCTGTCAAATCGCCAGCGCCCCGCCCACTCGTGATATTCCAATATTATCCAAAATTCTATTATGGAATCTTATGAGGGCGCCTACTCTAGCCTGTTAGTCCTCTAAAATGTGATATAATATTGAGGAAATACAGAAATAATTTAGAAACGCACAACAGCAGCTACATATAGAAAATACCAAAAAATATATATATATATTTTTTTTATACCATCGCTTTGTCGCCCCCAAGGTGCTGCGCCCCTATGCGCCTCATATAGCGCATACCCACTTTTTGCGCCTCTGCATCTAGGCACGTCCGAATCTAATGTTAGCTTCACTTCCGGTCTCCTGCGATACCAGCATCTGATCGAGTTTTGAAGGCAGTCGATATGTATCCCTCGCTGCCTTTGAGATCCCACAATCTGTCCGAAATCAGTTTCGCGAGATGCCTTCATGCACAAAATGCTGCCTGCAGAGTCATCGTCTGAGAAGGCAGCGAGGCAGCTGCCTAGCCTATGTCTGTCATTCATTGCGAAGTCTTGTTTTGTTCACACAGCATTTCTGAGCGTTTTCCCTGGTTACTTGTCTCTTGGTTTTGGATTTCTTGCCTGTTCCGTTTCTCTGATTGGACTGATTCCCTGTTATGACCTCTTGCCTGTTTGTTGACTACGAGTGTGGATTATCCATTAAAATAAAGCTGCATTTGGATCCTCAAGCTCGTTTTTATCGGAGCAGTGCCTAACAAGGGGGAGTAAATCATGGTCTAATTAAAATTTTTAGGTGAACTAACCCTTTAATTAATCGGTTATATATTGTACTCTCTACAATTGTTAAAATATTAACTGGTATACAAACGTTGAGTTTTTCATTCATTGTCACTGTAATTAACACATTATCATTGTTTGATTAGCTCATATGTAAAGAGTTAGATAATGTTGTTTTACGCTTTGTTAACGTATTAAGTGTAAATAGTTCTCACTTTAGATTAGTCTCTGAAAATCAAAGGTCATTAATTAAGTGCTAAACCAACCTTTATTAGACATTAATTGCATTAGTATTAATTGTATTTTCTAAATTTGTGCTATGAATATAATTCACAAAAAGCAACTACATGCATAATTAACATGTTAAGTACAAAAATCGCCAAATGCATTGGGTTAAAAAAACAGTTGGGTTAAAAGTAACCCAACAGTTGAGTTAACTTTTTATTTTTATTCATGTCATTATTTAAATAAATAAATTACACATTTTCAAATACAGATTTATTTGTATAAAAAAAAGTTTTAAAATATATATTTTAAATGTCAAACTAAATATTGGGAGTCTAGCATTTAATGTATACATTAAATTCAAAACACACACACATAATACATTCAAAACCTATTAAAAAAGTACAAACAGCACATATTCAAAACCTACACAAATGTACATAGAGTAAACATACATAAAATGTGTACATACAACACAAATGAACACTAAATTTAAAACTACACAAAAGTGTATAGTAATATTAAATTCAAAACCTATACAAATTTGGACAAAATACACAAATTCATAAAATCAAATCCTTGCAGAAATAAACAACTTTATTAAAAAAAATCTGCACTGTACACATTGATGTGTTGTAAATATACCTTAAGCAAAACAAATAGAAATGACGATGATCAAAGTTCTTAATGAGGCAGCAATGTGTTGAAGGAACTCCTCTGGATATATTCATGTTCGTATGCTGCAAAAACTCCCAAATGGGGGCAGAGTTCTTGGGATAGTTTGTCATAGATGTATAACAAATCTGAAACATACATCCAGTGCTTGAAATCAGGTCTTCTGTTCAACTGAAAATGAGAACCTGCGCGTTCTCTTTGTCCCCATCATGCATCAGGTCATGAGGATCTGGCCCGTCTCTGTTCAGCTAATGCCATAGGCCTAATTTACGGGTGGGACGGGTGGGACATGTCCCCACCACTTTTTGCCAGGCTCGATATTGTCCCCACCACTTTTTAAAAGTAATTGAAAAATAGATTACGGAAGGTGTGTATTAAAGCAAAAGCACGATCTACAAATCGTAATACATTCATTAAACAAATTTTTCCGACGGTCAGAAGCTTTTTTTTCCATTACAGATTTTTGCAAAACTTTTGCCATATTTCCTAATAGTCGATAAAAAAATATTGCGAAATGACAGCGTTTCCATTAACTGATGTTATGCGACTAAAAAATGTTTTTTCCTCACGTGATAAGCCATTCCAAAAATTATGCGGCGTATGTTTTTAGGTTTATGTATATTCCAGCCACCGCACGCCATTATTTTTACTGGAAGGAGACGCGCGTGTTATTCAAGCACTGATGGCAAGGACAGCCCTTTATAGCCTACTTGAGCGGCACATATGAGGTGTTTCTCTCTCTTATCTGCTTCAAGGTCTTGATAAATTGTGGCATTTTATATTCTATTGTTTTTTTTATGAGTTTAATAAAGAACTCGTCTTCTTTCCAAACATACCGCGCCATCTGTAAAGAATGATCAACTTTTACGCCAGGTTATTGTGACGCATTGCTGCCACATAGGCTACAGAGACGAGCAAAATGTTTGAAATTGCATGATGATAACTCAAAGTTTTACCACTTCGTTACGGGTAACAGGTGCCATGGACCGCTCATGTTAGCATCAGTGGCATAACCGGTGCACAAATATCATAACTCTATAATAGGCCTACAGTAATATATTGTATGCTATACTGTAATAGCTACATATATTCTAGAAATGTATTAAAAAGAAAGACGCTTTCAGCCTTACTCAAAGGTCGCAGAAACAGGCCGGTGGGTTCGTTACGCACGTCAATCCAGTTCTTATTTTGGTTCTTATGTATTAAATATACAGGCCATTCATTTATGAAACCTTGATCAAAATTAAAATACAATTTATAGAAAACGAAATTCACTTTAAAGAAATGATTTCTGCAAAACAACACTCAATAGAAATCATGTCTGACCCCACTCCATGCCGACGAAAGCACCCGCGAATTCTTTAATATTTTTCATTGTTGCAGTTTTTTTTACCACTTTGTTATTTTGGCTCGGAATTTCGTTTGCTGGAAATATGAACTGAATTTATAAATTACATTTGAAATGAAAAACTTTTTGTTTAATAAACAAAATCATTTTTTTTAAGCGTTTGGAGTGGAGTAGGCTACATGCAAAACGTAGCCTATTTAGATTCACAGTTATGTTTAAATATTAGCCTATTATATTATTGTTTTAATTTTTATATGTTGATGATGAAAAGTGAATTGTATTTTAATTTTTATCAAGGTTTCATAAACTAATTGCCTGTAGCCTATAATACATCGGAAGCAAAATAAGAACGCCGGGAATGCATTGAACCCACTGTTTCCGCGGCCGTTGAGTAAGGCTGAAAGCGTCTTTCTTTTTAATACATTTCTAGAATGTCTTAATTACAGTAGGACTTATAGATAGTTATGATATTTGTGGCTGCACCGGGGTCCGTCATTACAAGGTTAAAGTTACGCCACATGAGCGGTCCATGGCCACCTGCTCTGATAAATAAATTAATCAATAAATTAGGCTACAACAATTTCGTGCTATGGGCATTGCCACCGATACAGGCAGCGGATGAGATATTTTACGCTGAGCTTTTCAAACAAGTGTGACAAAGGCATGGGCTAAATAAATTCTCCAATATGGATACAGACATATACACACATCACTATACAACACATGTCCTTATTAGGAAAAAAAATATGTCGTTTTAACAACATACAATCTCGTTATTACGAGAAAATGATGTCGTTTTTATGACATAAGATCTCGTTATTACTACATAGGCTAATTGAGTGAAAAAATAATATGTATGTGGCAGAAATGCGTCTCTGTATTAAATAAACACATAGCAAAACGAGTTGTGCGGTGTCCCGGTGTCCCCACCACTTTTCAAAGCAAAGTTACGCCACTGGCTAATGCCCCACGTTAGTTCAACCTTAAAAGAATAAATAAAGTTCAGTTGGCATGCAATGTGACAACATCAGAAGTGTTAATACGTACAAGTCAGTGATGCGCGGGTTGATCCAAAATGAGCGGGTGCCCGCGGCCACCCGCGGTTACCCGCGGTTACGAGTCATCCAAAAATATTTTTAATGATATTCGGGTCACGGTCGGTCGGATCGTCAATAAATCCTTATTTACCTTTTGAATGTTGAGCGTTATTAACTTTTGAATAAATGCTGACGCGGGACAAAATGCCCGATTTCCCAAAACGTTGAACTGAGCAATGCCATTGTACCATTTTAATAGGCTACTTTTAAACGCATTTAAAGTCAGTTTTATGTATTTTCTGAGAGGGGGCGGGATTTTTGTTGGGAAAGTCGGGGGAGAGACGCACACTTCGATTAGACTGGATAAACACATGCAGCATCTTAATTGTTAAGAAAATTAAACGAAATAAATGAATAAATCAAGCCTGTATTACATAACACTAGGCTATATCATACAGCATTCAGAAAAATAACAGTTTGCGCTCCTAAGGGCTTTCACACTTTTCCAAATGTTTTCCAAATGTGGGCTGATGAATTCTTCAAGCCGGGTCGAAACATAAACATCGCGTTCATCAATAATATGCATCTGGAGCTGAAATGGAAAATGATGGGCCGCCTCAAGAACTGCCTGCTCTCGCTGCTGCACCTCTGAGCACCACGTCAGGGCCTGAAACATTTTCTCAATGGCCCAATGAGCTACGATGAGCATTTACTACTTTTAAAATGCGGGTCAGGAAGCGGGTCGGGTACAATATTTTCTTCTTTTTTTTTTGCGGTCCGAGTTGCGGGCGGGTTAGTTGAAAACGTCGGTCGGGTGCGGGTTGTTTATACATTGACCCGCGCATCACTGGTACAAGTTACAATGAAGCCGTGCTGTACTGAATTAAAAACTGAGTATATTCTATCCCTTAACCATCATTTACAAAATATTAATTTCAATGCATGTTCACGAGAGCACCGTGATGCATGCGTGTTGTGTTGATGAGAGAGCAAATGTTGTTGTGTCATGTTGTTTTAACACTCTCGTGTTGCTTCGTAAAACTGAGGCTAAACCACTCGAGTCACATGGATTGCTTTAACGATGTCTGTTCTGGGCCGTGAAAGTGGTAGACCGTCAATGGAGGGACCCAAATGTCTCAGATTTCTTTAAACGGATTTTCATTTGTGGTCCGAAGAACAACAAAAGTCTTACAGTTTTGGAACGACCTGAGGGTAATTAATGGGATAGTTCATCCAAAACGGAAAATTAGCCCATGATTTTCTCACCCTCAGGTCATCCTAGGTGTATATGACATTCTTCTTTCAGACGAACACAATCAGAGTAATATTAATAAATATCCTGGCTCTTCTAAGCTTTATAATGGCAGCCCAAAATTTGAAGCCCAAAAAGTGCATCCATCCATTCTAAAAGTGCTCCACACGGCTCCGGGGGTTAATAAGAACCCATTGAAGTAAATCTGTGGGTTTGTGTGAGAAAAATATCCATATTTAACACGTTATAAATTAAAATATCTAGCTTCCAGTGGACCACCTTCTGTATTCAACTTCTGAAAAAAGCGTGACGATAACGTCGGACGTAGCGTAAGCGTTTTGAACTGCGAGAGGCGTTACACTTTCTGTGTAAGTTGAATACAGAAGGCAGTCTGTCGGAAGTTAGTTATTTTAGACTACAACGTTTTAAATATGCATATTTTTCTTACAAAACCCCATCGATTCGTTCAGAAGGCCTTCATTAACCCCCGGAGCCGTGTGGAGCACTTTTATAATGGATGGATGCACTTTTTTGGTCTTCAAATTTTGGGCTGCCATTAAAAAGCTTGAATTAGTCAGGACATTTATTAAAGGGTTAGTTCAGCCAAAACTGTAAATTGTGTCATTAATGACTGAGCCTCATGTGGTTGGACACCCGTCAGACCTCCGTTCATCTTCAGACACAAATGAAGATATTTTAGTGTAAATCTGATGCTCTGAAAGGCCTCCATTGGCTCAACTTTACACTCTCAAGACCCTTAAAAGACACTAAAGACTAAAGTTACAAAGTCCATCTCACTACAGCGGCTCTACAATAACTTTATGAATCGGCGACAATAGTTTTTGTGCGCAAAAAAACCCTAAATAATGACTTATATAGTGATGATGATTTCAAAACACGGCCTCATGAAGCTTCGAAGCGTTATGAATCAGTGAGTCGATTCAGCGGTTCAGAGCGTTATGAATCAGTGAGTCGATTCAGCGGTTCAGAGCGTTATGAATCAGTGAGTCGATTCAGCGGTTCAGAGCGTTATGAATCAGTGAGTCGATTCAGTGGTTCAGAGCGTTATGAATCAGTGAGTCGATTCAGCGGTTCAGAGCGTTATGAATCAGTGAGTCGATTCAGCGGTTCAGAGCGTTATGAATCAGTGAGTCGATTCAGCGGTTCAGAGCGTTATGAATCAGTGAGCCGAATGATGATTCGGATCGCGTGTCAAACCGCCAAACTGCTGAAATTTGGCGATTCAAACTGCTGAATCGACTCAGTGATTCATAACGCTTCGAAGCTTCATGATGCTTTGTTTTGAAATCGTCATCACTATTTAAGTCGTTATTTAGGGTTTTTTTGCGCACTTTGTAACGACGTCTTTAGTGTCTTTTAAGGGTCTTGAGAGTGAACGGTGCCATTGAGCCAATGGAGGACTTTCAGAGGCATCAGATTTCAACTAAAATATCTTAATTTCTGTTCCGAAGATGAACGGAGGTCTGACGGGTGTCCAACGACATGAGGGTCAAGTCAAGTCAAGTCAACTTTATTTATATAGCGCTTTTAACAATGTAGATTGTTTCAAAGCAGCTTCACAGTGTTAAACAGGAAAATAATGCAGCATAATTTTATTCAGCTGTATAGCCATTCTGGAAAAAACGCTGATGTCATCAGTTCATTTCAATTATCATACAGTGACAGTGTGGGCTTTAGATCAATAATTCGATCAGTAATTTAGTTTAAATGGTTAATTTAGTTTATTATTTAGATTTATTTCGATGTTTAGTTGAACATGTAGTGTCCCCAACTGAGCACGCCAAGCCAGAGGCAACAGTGGCAAGGAAACCAAAACCCCATCAGGAGCAGAATGGAGGAAAATAAACCTTGGAGAAACCAGGCTCAGTCGGGGGGGCAGTTCTCCTCTGGCCAATTAACAAACAGCGTATGATTATTATTATTCTGGCAGCTTTACAGCTCGGAGGTCATAATAGATCAGAATATTCGAGGGACCGGGGGCAACATGCTGGAGACGGGTTTATTGAGGATGATGTTGAGGATCTGTGAGCTCAATGCAGGACTCAAACCCGGACTCTGCATGTATAATAGCGGGCGATTTCAATCAGGCCAAATTGAAGACAGTACTCCCTCACTTTCATAAATATGTGGACTTTGCGACCAGGGGAGAGAACATTCTGGACCAGGTCTACTCAAACATCAAACAGGCATACAGAGCCGTTCCCCACCCCCACCTGGGAAACTCGGACCATCTTTCTGTTATGCTAATGCCATCTTACAGACCACTGTTAGTGAGGAACAAACGATCTGTGAAGCAGATCAGAACTTGGCCAGAGGGGGCTACCTCAGCGCTCCAGGACTGTTTTGAATGCACAGATTGGACTGTTTTTAGGGAGGCTGCCACTTCCAACCAGCATGTCAATATAACGGAATATACTGAGTCTGTGACGGGATACATATCCAAATGCATGGAAGATGTGACCGTCATAAAACACATCACCACAAGGGCAAACGACAAACCATGGTTCACCAGGGAGGTATGGGAGCTTCTAAAAGCACGGAATGCGGCTTTCAGGTCTGGAGACAAAGGGGCCCTCAGAACTGCCAGGGCCAACTTAAACCGGGGCCTGAGAGCAGCAAAGCGTGCCTATGGACAAAAAATCCAGTCACACTTCACTGACACAAAAGATCCCAGACGCCTATGGCAAGGCATCAAGTCAGTAACGGACTACAGGCCCACACCACCAACGTGCGAGGACAGCACAGATTTCCTAAACTCACTCAACTCATTCTTCAGCCGTTTTGAGGAAAGCAACAACACCACTCCAACAAAAGCTCTACACTGTTTGGACAATGCAACACTTCAACTTGACCCTGATGATGTGCGGAGGACTCTTCAAAAGGTGAACCCCAGGAAAGCTGCTGGTCCTGATAATATACCCGGGCGTGTGCTTAGAGACTGTGCTAACTCACTTACAGATGTTCTCACAGATATCTTCAACATCTCTCTGAGCAAAGCCATCATACCAGAATGCTTCAAAGCCACTACTATCATACCGATACCAAAGAAATCACCAGCCACAACACTGAACGACTACCGGCCTATAGCACTCACGCCCATCATGATGAAGTGCTTTGAAAGGCTGGTCAAGGCTCACATAACATCCAGCTTACCTGCCACATTCGATCCTTTCCAGTTTGCATACCGTCCCAAGCGTTCCACTGATGATGCCATAGCAACAGCACTCCACCTCAGTCTGGCTCATCTGGAGAACAAAAACAGCTGTGTGCGAATGCTGTTTATCGACTTCAGCTCTGCCTTCAATACAGTCATCCCACAACACCTGGTGGAAAAACTCAGTGCTGTAGGCATCAGCACCCCACTATGCAACTGGCTACTAGACTTTCTCACCAACAGACCACAGACAGTAAGAGTTGGCAAAAACTATTCTCAGACCAACATCATAAACACTGGGGTCCCTCAAGGATGCGTGCTGAGTCCTCTGCTGTTCACACTGATGACTCATGACTGTTGTGCCAGATACAACTCAAACCATATCATCAAGTTTGCAGATGACACAACGGTGGTGGGCCTCATCAGTAACAATGACGACTCAGCCTACAGAGATGAGGTACACCAACTCATCAACTGGTGTGACACCAACAATTTACATCTCAATGTCAATAAAACAAAGGAATTAACTGTGGACTTTAGGAGAAATCGCAAACCACACACACCCCTTACCATCAATGGCAGCGCTGTGGAATCAGTGAAAAGCACCAAGTTTCTGGGGGTGCATATCACTGATGACCTGTCATGGTCCACCAACACCACCTCCCTTGTCAAGAAAACTCAGCAACGCCTCCACTTCCTACGCAGGATGAGAAGAGCCAACCTCCCCCCACTGGCACTCACCACCTTCTACAGGGGTGCCATTGAGAGCATCCTCACAAGTAGTCTCTCAGTCTGGTATGGTAGCTGTTCTGTTGCTGACCGGAAAGCTCTACAGAGGGTGGTGAGGTCAGCTGAGAAGATCACCAGATCAGCCCAACCATCCATCCAGGACATATACCCATCCCGCTGCCACAAAAGAGCCACAAACATCATCAAAGACCCCACCCACCCTACATACAAACTGTTCACCCTCCTACCATCTGGCAAGCGCTACAGCAGTATGCGTTGCAGGACTACCAGACTCAGCAACAGCTTTTTTCCACAAGCCATCAGACTGCTCAACTCACTCACGAAAATTGGATTATAAATCCCTACCCCCACAACCCATACACACAAAGACTAAAATACATAAATAATGTATTTACATAATACAATACATTTTTCTTTTTACTCCATGTACATATGCCAATATCCCCTTGCACAAGAAGGTAACAAGTTTACAAAATTTATTTATCTTCATGCTGCTACCTTGCACTTTTTCCAAATTGCACCTTGTATTGCAATATACTACACTAAAATACCTCAACCGAACTATATTTCTGGAATATCTATTAGCACTTTTCTAGTGGTGTCCTATGTTTAGTCTATGGTTAGTCTGTGCTTAGTGTGTGTCAAGTCTTTCTCTATTTTTAATATTGCACATTGGAGTATGGAAGAAACGCAATTTCAGTCTGCTGTGTAATGTACTGTTGCATGGTTTTGATTGACAATAAAGTTGACTTTGACTTTGATGTTGATTAAATAATTATTAAAGTGCAATATTCGAATGATCGGAGGCAACACGCTGGAGACGGGTTTATTGAGGATGACATAGGGTAAGATTACAAGGGTAAGTAATTAATGACAGAATTTTCATTTTTGGGTGAACTAACCCTTTAATATAGCTCTGATTGTGTTCGTCTGAAAGAAGAATGTCATACACACCTAGGAGGACTTGAGGGAGAGTAAATTATGGGATAATTTTTGGATGAACTATCCCTTTAATGACAGAATTTTAATTATGTGGGTGAACTAACCCATTAACAAACAGAATCACTAAAGGAAATAATAAATGATGCAGTGTACTTTATCAAAGATAATTTGATAGTGTTGCTTTTACTTACAGGCTGAATTTCAGCCCTAACCCTAACCCTTCTCCATGATCACCTTTTGAAAGACAAGTTTACAGAAAAAGAAAAAACAGTTTTTACTTATACTACGTGTGTAGACCTAATTTCATATGCACTTAGACACAACTAGGGATGCCACAATTCTCAATATAATATTAAACCGTTCAGTACGGCATTCACGGTTCAATACGCGCCTGTGAATTGCGTTTTTTCGGTTCCGCATTTAATTAATTATTTTTCTACAAATTCTATCATTTGCCTCCATCCCAATACTGAACAACATGACATACATTCACATCACACGTTAGTGGTGGAGTTATACTCACAGAACACTAGAGTTATTCACAATCACCAAAGTTCAGTATTTGCATTATTTGTAGTAGTCGTCTTACTGCGCTAATACTGTCAAATACACACAAGGTTAACATAAACACAGTCAGTTATGTCTAAAGTGAAAGTAAAATCGCAATCGTGTCTGTATATTAGATGTGTGCAGGTCTTAAACTGACAGCGGCGCAGCCTATAGTGAACACGCTGTCCTTAAAGGGACAGTTCACCTATAAAATGATGTCATTATTTACTCACTCTAATATTGTTCCAAACCTGTATTTATTTCTCGATGACAGAATTTTCATTTTTGAGTGAAATATCCCTTTAATGTTAATACAACAACAAAAGACAAAGAGAAAATCACTCACTGCTCTTGACTGAAAAAACTAATACAGTAGCTTTAATAAGAATCAGTGTATATTTCATAGTGAAGTCTGTGTAGTGTATTATTTTTACATTCATTCATTCAATTTCATACTCAAATGCTGCTGTACAGCTCTGAGCTGCCAGTGTAAATCTTTATATATATTTATTTTATATTATACAATACACTAGGAATGTGTACAAGGGTTTTTTGAACAAGTGAAGTTTTAAAGTTTAAGTAAGGTTTTTTAATTCTTTTAAGTAAAATAAAGAAAGAGTATTGCAATAAAAAAAGTCTTTTTTCTCCTTAACCTCTTGCTGTTCCTGTCGCCTAAGAATAGAAGAGCAAAAAACTGATGTGACAAGCCATCAGAACCAAACCCAACCGAAAACCGTGGTTAACACCCGAGGTGTGTATTGAACCGTGGACTAACTGTAGTGTTGCATCCCTAGACACAACCAAACAATTTTTCCAAAATAAGACACGCCTTTCCTATAATGAACATCATTGAACTGACCATTCCAGGATAGTCATGAAGTCTGGGATGTTCTCTACTCATTTCTTCAATAGTTTTAGTTCCAGATGATCTAATCCAGGCACTCCAGTTTGTTGAGGTGTTGTACGTCTCATGAACTCCTCCACTTGGCTGTGAGGGCTTCTTACAGTCAGTCATCAGACAACTCATACTCTATTGAAATAAAACATACTGTATGAAAAAGAGGGAAGACAGCTGAAAAAATAAATAAACAAACAAACATACATAAGTAATAAACAGGTTGTTTCCCAAACAGCCTGGGCTGCATTTCCCGATAACGTTGTCTCTTATCGCGCTACGAAGACTCTAAAGGTATAACTTAACTAAAGGTATAACTTAACTAAAGGTATAACTTAACTAAAGGTATAACTTAACTAAAGGTATAACTTAACTAAAGGTATCCCATTTCTAGACGTGTTCCCCGAACTAAACTTTAGGAGGTTGCTTAAGGTAAACCTTCTGAAGTGCGACGTTAGCAGGTGCTGAATCAGTTTATCAATGGCTCAAAAATCGATTATTCACTCTATGCAGGGGCTGTTTAACTGCATTATGTGAGAAAGCAGTGTTCTTTATAATAGAAGCACTTCAGAAATAGTTGAAATTGCATTTATCAGGACTCGTGAGATCGTATAAATATAATCCAAATTGCAAACTAAATCCAACCGTGGATATTGTAAATAATTTTGAAATGATTGTGCGAACCTGCAACCTCTCATGCCCAAACGTATCCTGCCATTTATATTATCATAATATATTTTGCCATAGCCTTCATTTACTCCACAAGCAAAGTTGATTGCCCACATCACATTATTGGTAAATCACTAATTTCTGTTATTGGATGACCTACTCAATAAAGGTGCAAAACGCAAAAGATAATCAACAGCTACAGCGGAGAAAAGAGAAAGAAAGAGAAGAGCACCAGCAGCTGAATATCAGGGCTGAGCTCCGTCAGGTTTGTCTTGACAAAGTCGGACCAACAAGATCTAAAATCTGCTGAATTAATTAAATTAATAAAATTAATTTTGAATTGCAGCTTTTGATATGGTAGCCAGGGGACTAAAGTTTCCACGGATGAAATAGTGCACATAGAAATGGCTCCGCCGTCTTTGGTCAAACTATGGCAGCGATACAGCAAATAGTTGTAAATCAAAGTCCCTCTACAATCATTCCCTTTAAATAGACTCCATAAAGGTTTGCCAGCTGATATACCTTTGGATAATATAGGCTAATTATAAAGCAAACAGCCATCAGTGTAATGACAATAGACCCTTTTCACAGACTGTGATGACGCGTTTTAACGGTCATCAATATCGTAAATCCTGCAATGTTTTTTGTATTTTCATTTTTAAAAAAATATATGTACATTTATAACACTAATACTTTGCATTTTATTACTTTTGCATCAAATTACAATAAAAAAGTTCCTGCTGCTGTGAGGGTGTTTAGTAATAGCATCTATGGGAGTGATGGTAAAATTAACATATTTCTCTCTTTTCACTGCCGTTATCAATCTCACTCTATTTTTCCCCCTCTTTTTGAAAGTTGTTAAATCACTACTGTGGCGTTTTTCTTTTGCTATGGGCACACAAAAAAATATTTAATGTATTCTCTCATTCTCAGCTATAATATTTAATCCAACTATGACGACTTCTGCTCTGAGAAACCCGAAAATGTGTAAAGGGTCTATAGTATTATTTGCATGAAAACACTTCAATTAGCAGAATTATATTGGTAAAGACTGAGATGTAAAGAAACAGTGGCCACTCTCGGAATGAACTGTCAATAGTGATAAGGCATAGCTAAGAGTGCTCCAGACCAACCTTACGAACGAATGTCTTACAGAAGGTATTCTTAACTAAGATTGCTTCGGGAAACACGTATTAACGATAAGATACACCTTAAGGTATAACTTAAGAACGACGTAGTGTTAAGAAGGTTTCGGGAAATCCAGCCCTGGTTCTGTAGTAGCCCCAGCACTGCACATTTGGCCAATCTAATCTTATTTAACTTACCAGCTTGTTAGTAGAGAGACTCCAAAACCGGAAATGTGTGTCAGATAATGAAGACGTCCACATTGTGGGGATCCTCCAGGACTAGAGTCAAGAACCACTGTCATCAAGCAGCGTAAACCTTTCATCCACTCCTTCCTCTGCATTAGAATCAAACAGGGAAAAAAGAAACATTTTCAGAAAAGTAGACTATAATAATCGAATAATTGTGTACAACTTATTTCAATAGCTTACTCACCTTTAATTACATGGCAGAGGTTCAATTGTTGTAGTCTTTGCTTCACAAATGAATCCATTTGTCTAAAACACATTTAGTAAAACACATTTAAAATAAAGGAAGAAACTGTAATAGCTTTGTAAGAATAAATACTATAATTGGATGCTTTAACTACTCTTGTAATACATTTAATAGTAACATGCATGACTATATTCATATGACAAGTTGCAGTTTACGTTACTACTGTAAAACTAGGTAATTTGTGGGTTGGAAAACATTCTAACTGTCGTGAACTAGCCTAATTGTCCAGTGGTGTTGGGAATATCTGCACTCATTCATCTCACAACATATATTTCGGCGAATTCACACGCGGCGTCTCCTGGATCTCACCGCGCTGTTGTGGTGTCGTGTGGCCGGGTCTGAGCTCGCGCTGCCCGGGCTGAGCTGATAATGCTCCGCGCGGCTTCAGATCGCGATTTCAGACTAGGCCTAACGTTACTTACTTTATCACCATAGTAAGTTTTTAAACAGTTTCACTAAAATAATGTTTTAATTACTTTATTACTGCTAGCGAGCTAACTGGGATAGCTAGGGTTTATTTCCAATCGAGAGTAGTAAAACTGATTAAAGGGAACTTCGTTTTTTATTCAGTTTTAGACTATATTCAACGTTTCAGTACACAATACATAATGTTATAAGAGTTGTACACATAAAAAAAAGATATGACTTACCTTTCAAATCATAATCAGACAGCAGCAGCTTCTTCTGTTGACGATCACTGGCCGTTTCGCCGTTAAAATTTGAACCGTCGCTGCGGAAACCCGGGTTATTACTAAAAATAACCCCACGATGTTAAAATGACCCAACATTTTTGTAAAATAACCCAACATATTGACCCAATATGTGTAACCCAACGGTTGGGTTTAAAAAAATAACCCAACGTTTTTTATTGTGTAGAAGAAAAATATTTTAAGTGGTCATTAATGGACCATAATTATAGCACAAATAGTATTTAGTACCAAAATATTTTCCATAAATAGCCTATTATTGAAAAATAGTTTAAGT
>NC_137115.1:125000-135000 GCF_949357685.1 Gobio gobio | reverse complement strand
TGAGTGACGTGTGTGTGTTTGCGTGCGTGCGTGCGAGTGACGTGTGTGTGTGTGTGCGATCTCCGCTCTCTGTGTGCGAGTGACGTGTGTGTGTGCAAGTGACGTGTGTGTGTGTGTGACGTGTGTGTGTGCAGTGCGGTCTCCGCTTTCTGTGTGTGTGCGCGAGTGACGTGTGTGTGTGTGTGTGTGTGAGTGACGTGTGTGTGTTTGCGTGCGTGTGTGTGCGTGCGTGCGTGTGTGTGTGCAGTGTGATATCCGCTCTCTGTGTATGTCAGTGACGCGCGCGTGTGTGTCTGTGCAAGTGACGTATGTGACGATCTCCGCTCTCTGTGTGCGAGTGACGTGTGTGTGTGTGTGCGTGCGAGTGAGGTGTGTGTGTGTGAATGTGAATGTGTGAGTGACGCGCATGTGAATGTGTGTGTTTGTTTGTGTGTGTGTGCGAGTGACATGCGCGTGTGTGTGGGCATGTTTTTGTGAAATATCAGGACACAAATGTGTATAATGACATGGGTATTACAAAAAGAGGGTGAAATATGAGGACGTTCCCCATGTCCTCACTTTTCAAAATGCTTATAAATCATACAGAACAAGTTTTTTTTCACAGAAAGTGAACTGCACAGTCTCCTGTGAGGGCTAGGTTTAGGGGCAGGGGCAGTGTGTGTGTGTGTGTGTGTGTGTGTGTGTGTGTGTGTGTGTGTGTGAGGGGATAGAAAATACGGTTTGTACGGTATAAAAACCATTACGCCTATGGAATGTCCTCACATTTCACAAAAACAAACGTGTGTGTGTGTGTGTGTGTGCGAGTGACGCGTGTGTGTGTGAGTGTGTGTGTGCGCGCGTGTGTGTGTGTGTGCGAGTGACGTGTGCGTGTGTGCGATCTCCGCTCTGTGTGCGAGTGACGTGGGTGTGTGTGTGTGTGTGTGTGTGCGAGTGACGTGTGTGCAAGTGACGTGTGTGTGTGTGTGTATGTGAGTGAGTGTGTGAGTGACGCGCGTGTGTGTGTGCAAGTGACGTGTGTGTGTGTGCGATCTCCGCTCTGTGTGCGAGTGACGTGGGTGTGTGTGTGTGTGTGTGTGTGTGCGAGTGACGTGTGTGTGTGTGTGTGTGCGAGCGACGTGTGTGTGTGTGTGCGAGTGACGTGTGTGCAAGTGACGTGTGCGCGTGTGTGTGTGTATGTGAGTGAGTGTGCGAGTGACGTGTGCGTGTGTGTGCGATCTCCGCTCTGTGTGCGAGTGACGTGGGTGTGTGTGTGTGTGTGTGCGAGTGACGTGTGTGTGTGCGAGTGACGTGTGTGCAAGTGACGTGTGTGTGTGTGTATGTGAGTGAGTGTGTGAGTGACGTGTGTGTGTGTGCGCGCATGTGTGTGTGTGCGAGTGACGTGTGCGTGTGTGTGTGTGCGCTCTCCGCTCTCTGTGTGCGAGTGACATGGGTGTGTGTGTGTGCGAGTGACGCGTGAGTGTGTGTGCGCGCATGTGTGCGTGTGCGAGTGACGTGTGCGTGTGCGTGTGTGTGTGTGCGATCTCCGCTCTGTGTGTGTTAATGTGAATGTGTGAGTGACGCGCGCACGTGCGTGTGTGTGTTTGTGTGTGCGTGCGAGTGACGTGCGCGTGTGTGTGTGTGTGTGTGCGAGTGACGTGTGTGTGTGTGTGTGTGTGTGTGTGCGATCTCCGCTCTCTGTGTACGAGTGATGTGTGTGTGTATGTGTGTGTGTGTGTGCGGGTGACATGTGTGTGTGCAGTGCGATCTCCGCTCTCTGTGTTTGTGTGTGTACGAGTGACGTGTGTGTGTGTGTGCGAGTGACGTGTGTGTGTGCAAGTGACGTGTGTGTGTGTGTACGAGTGACGTGTGTGTGTGTGTGTACGAGTGACGTGTGTGTGTGTGTGTACGAGTGACGTGTGTGTGTGCAAGTGACGTGTGTGTGTGTGTGTACGAGTGACGTTTGTGTGCGTGCGAGTGACGTGTGTGTGTGTGTGCACGAGTGACGTGTGTGTGTGTGTGAGTGACGTGCGTGTGTTTGCGTGCGTGCGAGTGACGTGTGTGTGTGTGCGATCTCCGCTCTCTGTGTGCGAGTGTGCGAGTGACGTGTGTGTGTGCGAGTGACGTGTGTGTATGTGACGTGTGTGTGTGCAGTGCGGTCTCCGCTTTCTGTTTGTGTGCGCGAGTGACGTGTGTGTGTGTGTGTGTGAGTTACGTGTGTGTGTGCGAGTGACGTGTGTGTGTGTGTGCGAGTGACGTGTGTGTGTGTGTATGTGTGCGTGCGAGTGACGTGTGTGTGTGAGTGTGTGAATGTGTGAGTGACGCGCGCCTGTGTGTACGTGTGCGTGCTAGTGACGTGTGTGTGTGTGTGTGTGCGAGTGACTTGTGTGTGTGTGTGTGTGTGTGTGTGTGTGTGTGTGCGAGTGACGTGCGCGTGTGTGTGTGTGTGTGTGTGTGTGCGAGTGACGTGTGTGTGTGCTAGTGACGTGTGTGTGTGTGTGTGTGCAAGTGACGTGTGTGTGTGTGTGTGTGTGTGTGTGCAAGTGACGTGTGTGTGTGTGTGCGTGCAAGTGACGTGTGTGTGTGTGTGTGTGACGTTTGTGTGTGTGTGTGTGCGAGTGACGTGTGTGTGTGTGTGTGTGTGCACGAGTGACGTGTGTGTGTGTGTGTGTGTGTGCGAGTGACGCGCGCCTGTGTGTACGTGTGCGTGCTAGTGACGTGTGTGTGTGTGTGCGAGTGACTTGTGTGTGTGTGTGTGTGTGTGTGTGTGCGAGTGACGTGCGCGTGTGTGTGTGTGTGTGTGTGTGCGAGTGACGTGTGTGTGTGCTAGTGACGTGTGTGTGTGTGTGTGTGTGTGCAAGTGACGTGTGTGTGTGTGTGTGTGTGTGTGTGTGTGCAAGTGACGTGTGTGTGTGTGTGCGTGCAAGTGACGTGTGTGTGTGTGTGTGTGACGTTTGTGTGTGTGTGTGTGCGAGTGACGTGTGTGTGTGTGTGTGTGTGTGCACGAGTGACGTGTGTGTGTGTGTGTGTGCGAGTGACGTGTGTGTGTGTGTGTGTGTGTGTGTGTGTGCGATCTCCACTCTCTGTGTGCGAGTGACGTGTGTGTGTGTGTGAGTGACGTGTGTGTGTTTGCGTGCGTGCGTGCGAGTGACGTGTGTGTGTGTGCGATCTCCGCTCTCTGTGTGCGAGTGACGTGTGTGTGTGCGAGTGACGTGTGTGTGTGCAGTGCGGTCTCCGCTTTCTGTGTGTGTGTGCGAGTGACGTGTGTGTGTGCTAGTGACGTGTGTGTGTGTGTGTGTGCAAGTGACGTGTGTGTGTGTGTGTGTGTGTGTGCAAGTGACGTGTGTGTGTGTGTGCGTGCAAGTGACGTGTGTGTGTGTGTGTGTGACGTTTGTGTGTGTGTGTGTGCGAGTGACGTGTGTGTGTGTGTGTGTGTGCACGAGTGACGTGTGTGTGTGTGTGCGAGTGACGCGCGCCTGTGTGTACGTGTGCGTGCTAGTGACGTGTGTGTGTGTGTGCGAGTGACTTGTGTGTGTGTGTGTGTGTGTGTGCGAGTGACGTGCGCGTGTGTGTGTGTGTGTGTGTGTGCGAGTGACGTGTGTGTGTGCTAGTGACGTGTGTGTGTGTGTGTGTGTGTGCAAGTGACGTGTGTGTGTGCAAGTGACGTGTGTGTGTGTGTGTGTGTGTGTGCAAGTGACGTGTGTGTGTGTGTGCGTGCAAGTGACGTGTGTGTGTGTGTGTGTGACGTTTGTGTGTGTGTGTGTGCGAGTGACGTGTGTGTGTGTGTGTGTGTGCACGAGTGACGTGTGTGTGTGTGTGTGTGCGAGTGACGTGTGTGTGTGTGTGTGTGTGTGTGTGTGTGTGCGATCTCCACTCTCTGTGTGCGAGTGACGTGTGTGTGTGTGTGAGTGACGTGTGTGTGTTTGCGTGCGTGCGTGCGAGTGACGTGTGTGTGTGTGCGATCTCCGCTCTCTGTGTGCGAGTGACGTGTGTGTGTGCGAGTGACGTGTGTGTGTGACGTGTGTGTGTGCAGTGCGGTCTCCGCTTTCTGTGTGTGTGCGCGAGTGACGTGTGTGTGTGTGTGAGTGACGTGTGTGTGTTTGCGTGCGTGTGTGTGCGTGCGTGCGTGTGTGTGTGTGTGTGTGTGTGTGCAGTGCGATATCCGCTCTCTGTGTACGTGAGTGACGCGCGTGTGTGTGTGTGCGAGTGACGTGTGTCTGTGCAAGTGACGTTTGTGTGTGCGAGTGACGTGTGTGTGTGTGCGAGTGACGTGTGTGTGTATGTGTGCGTGCGAGTGACGTGTGTGTGCAGTGCGATCACAGCTCTCTGTGTGCGAGTGACATGTGTGTGCGAGTGACGTGTGTGTGTGTGTGTGTGCGAGTGACGTGTGTGTGTGCAGTGCGATCTCCGCTCTCTGTGTGCGAGTGACGTGTGTGTGTGTGTGTGTGTGTGTGTGTGTGCGTGCGTGCGAGTGAGGTGTGTGTGTGTGTGAATGTGAATGTGTGAGTGACGCGCGTGCGAATGTGTGTGTTTGTTTGTGTGTGTGTGTGCGAGTGACATGCGCGTGTGTGGGTGTGTGTGTGTGTGTGTGTGTGCGAGTGACGCGTGTGTGTGTGAGTGTGTGTGTGTGCGCATGTGTGTGTGTGTGCGAGTGACGTGTGCGTGTGTGCGATCTCCGCTCTGTGTGCGAGTGACGTGGGTGTGTGTGTGTGTGTGTGTGTGCGAGTGACGTGTGTGTGTGTGTGCGAGTGACGTGTGTGCAAGTGACGTGTGTGTGTGTGTGTGTGTATGTGAGTGAGTGAGTGTGTGTGTGTGAGTGACGCGCGCGCGCGTGTGTGTGTGTGTGTGTGTGTGCGAGTGACGTGTGTGTGTGTGTGTGCGAGTGACGTGTGTGCAAGTGACGTGTGCGCGTGTGTCTGTGTATGTGAGTGAGTGTGCGAGTGACGTGTGCGTGTGTGTGCGATCTCCGCTCTGTGTGCGAGGGACGTGGGTGTGTGTGTGTGTGTGTGTGCGAGTGACGTGTGTGTGTGTGTGCGAGTGACGTGTGTGCAAGTGACGTGTGTGTGTGTATGTGAGTGAGTGTGTGAGTGACGCGCGCGCGCGTGTGTGTGTGTGTGTGTGTGTGTGCGCGCATGTGTGTGTGTGCGAGTGACGTGTGCGTGTGTGTGCGATCTCCGCTCTGTGTGCGAGTGACGTGGGTGTGTGTGTGTGTGTGTGTGCGAGTGACGTGTGTGTGTGTGTGCGAGTGACGTGTGTGTGTGTGTGTGCAATCTCCGCTCTCTGTGTGCGAGTGACGTGTGTGTGTGTGCGATCTCTGTTCTCTGTGTGCGAGTGACGTGTGTGTGTGTGTGCGATCTCTGTTCTCTGTGTGCGAGTGACGTTTGTGTGTGTGTGTACGAGTGACGTTTGTGTGTGTGTGTGTGCGATCTCCACTCTCTGTGTGCGAGTGACGTGTGTGTGTGTGAGTGACGTGTGTGTGTTTGCGTGCGTGCGAGTGACGTGTGTGTGTGTGTGCGATCTCCGCTCTCTGTGTGCGAGTGACGTGTGTGTGTGCGAGTGACGTGTGTGTGTGTGACGTGTGTGTGTGTGTGTGTGTGTGTGAGTGACGTGTGTGTGTGTGTGTGTGCGAGTGACGTGTGTGTGTGTGTGCGAGTGACGTGTGTGCAAGTGACGTGTGTGTGTGTATGTGAGTGAGTGTGTGAGTGACGCGCGCGCGCGCGTGTGTGTGTGTGTGTGTGTGCGCGCATGTGTGTGTGTGCTAGTGACGTGTGCGTGTGTGTGCGATCTCCGCTCTGTGTGCGAGTGACGTGGGTGTGTGTGTGTGTGTGTGCGAGTGACGTGTGTGTGTGTGTGCGAGTGACGTGTGTGTGTGTGTGTGTGTGTGTGTGTGCAATCTCCGCTCTCTGTGTGCGAGTGACGTGTGTCTGTGTGCGATCTCTGTTCTCTGTGTGCGAGTGACGTGTGTGTGTGTGCGATCTCTGTTCTCTGTGTGCGAGTGACGTTTGTGTGTGTGTGTACGAGTGACGTTTGTGTGTGTGTGTGTGTGTGTGCGATCTCCACTCTCCGTGTGCGAGTGACGTGTGTGTGTGTGAGTGACACACACACACACACACACACACGTCACTCGCACACACACACACACGTCACTCGCACACACACACACACACACACACACCCACGTCCCTCGCACACAGAGCGGAGATCGCACACACATCTGTGTGCGAGTGACGTGGGTGTGTGTGTGTGTGTGTGCGAGTGACGTGTGTGTGTGTGTGCGAGTGACGTGTGTGTGTGTGTGTGTGTGTGTGTGCAATCTCCGCTCTCTGTGTGCGAGTGACGTGTGTGTGTGTGCGATCTCTGTTCTCTGTGTGCGAGTGACGTGTGTGTGTGTGCGATCTCTGTTCTCTGTGTGCGAGTGACGTTTGTGTGTGTGTGTACGAGTGACGTTTGTGTGTGTGTGTGTGTGTGTGTGCGATCTCCACTCTCTGTGTGCGAGTGACGTGTGTGTATGTGAGTGACGTGTGTGTGTTTGCGTGCGTGCGAGTGACGTTTGTGTGTGTGCGCGATCTCCGCTCTCTGTGTGCGAGTGACGTGTGTGTGTGACGTGTGTGTGTGTGTGTGTGTGAGTGACGTGTGTGTGTTTGTGTGCGTGTGTGTGCGTGCGTGTGTGTGTGTGTGTGCAGTGTGATATCCGCTCTCTGTGTATGTGAGTGACGCGCGCGCGTGTGTGTGCGAGTGACGTGTGTCTGTGCAAGTGACGTATGTGTGTGCGAGTGACGTGTGTGTGTGTGTGTGCGAGTGACGTGTGTGTATGTGTGCGTGCGAGTGACGTGTGTGTGAGTGTGTGAATGTGTGAGTGACGCGCGCCTGTGTGTACGTGTGCGTGCGAGTGACGTGTGTGTGTGTGTGTGTTTGTGTGTGTGCGAGTGACGTGTGTGTGTGTGCGAGTGACGTGTGTGTGCGTGCGTGTGTGTGTGTGTGTGTGTGTGTGTGTGTGCAGTGTGATATCCGCTCTCTGTGTATGTGAGTGACGCGCGTGTGTGTGCGTGCGAGTGACGCGTGTGTGTGTGTGTGCGAGTGACTTGTGTGTGTGTGTGAGCACGAGTGACGTGTGTGTGTTTGCGTGCGTGTGTGTGCGTGCGTGCGTGTGTGTGTGTGTATGTGTGCAGTGCGATATCCGCTCTCTGTGTATGTGAGTGACGCGCGCGCGCGTGTGTGTGTGCGAGTGACGTGTGTCTGTGCAAGTGACGTTTGTGTGTGCGAGTGACGTGTGTGTGTGTGCGAGTGACGTGTGTGTGTATGTGTGCGTGCGAGTGACGTGTGTGTGCAGTGCGATCACAGCTCTCTGTGTGCGAGTGACGTGTGTGTGCAAGTGACGTGTGTGTGTGTGTGCGAGTGACGTGTGTGTGTGCAGTGCGATCTCCGCTCTCTGTGTGCGAGTGACGTGTGTGTGTGTGTGTGCGCGTGCGAGTGAGGTGTGTGTGTGTGAATGTGAATGTGTGAGTGACGCGCGTGTGAATGTGTGTGTTTGTTTGTGTGTGTGTGCGAGTGACATGCGCGTGTGTGGGTGTGTGTGTGTGTGTGCGCGAGTGACGTGTGTGTGTGTGAGTGTGTGTGTGTGCGAGTGACGTGTGCATGTGTGCGATCTCCGCTCTGTGTGCGAGTGACGCGTGTGTGTGTGAGTGTGTGTGTGCGCGCATGTGTGTGTGTGTGCGAGTGACGTGTGCGTGTGTGCGATCTCCGCTCTGTGTGCGAGTGACGTGTGTGCGTGTGTGTGCGATCTCCGCTCTGTGTGCGAGTGACGTGGGTGTGTGTGTGTGTGTGTGCGAGTGACGTGTGTGTGTGTGTGCGAGTGACGTGTGTGTGTGTGTGTGTGTGTGTGTGCAATCTCCGCTCTCTGTGTGCGAGTGACGTGTGTGTGTGTGCGATCTCTGTTCTCTGTGTGCGAGTGACGTGTGTGTGTGTGCGATCTCTGTTCTCTGTGTGCGAGTGACGTTTGTGTGTGTGTGTACGAGTGACGTTTGTGTGTGTGTGTGTGTGTGTGTGCGATCTCCACTCTCTGTGTGCGAGTGACGTGTGTGTGTGTGAGTGACGTGTGTGTGTTTGCGTGCGCGCGAGTGACGTGTGTGTGTGTGCGCGATCTCCGCTCTCTGTGTGCGAGTGACGTGTGTGTGTGCGAGTGACGTGTGTGTGTGTGACGTGTGTGTGTGTGTGTGTGTGTGTGAGTGACGTGTGTGTGTTTGCGTGCGTGTGTGTGCGTGCGTGTGTGTGTGTGTGTGTGTGCAGTGTGATATCCGCTCTCTGTGTATGTGAGTGACGCGCGCGCGTGTGTGTGCGAGTGACGTGTGTCTGTGCAAGTGACGTATGTGTGTGCGAGTGACGTGTGTGTGTGTGTGTGCGAGTGACGTGTGTGTGTGTGTATGTGTGCGTGCGAGTGACGTGTGTGTGAGTGTGTGAATGTGTGAGTGACGCGCGCCTGTGTGTACGTGTGCGTGCGAGTGACGTGTGTGTGTGTGTGTTTGTGTGTGTGCGAGTGACGTGTGTGTGTGTGCGAGTGACGTGTGTGTGCGTGCGCGTGTGTGTGTGTGTGTGTGTGTGCAGTGTGATATCCGCTCTCTGTGTATGTGAGTGACGCGCGTGTGTGTGCGTGCGAGTGACGCGTGTGTGTGTGTGCGAGTGACTTGTGTGTGTGTGTGTGAGCACGAGTGACGTGTGTGTGTTTGCGTGCGTGTGTGTGCGTGCGTGCGTGTGTGTGTGTGTGTGTGTGCAGTGCGATATCCGCTCTCTGTGTATGTGAGTGACGCGCGCGCGTGTGTGTGTGCGAGTGACGTGTGTCTGTGCAAGTGACGTTTGTGTGTGCGAGTGACGTGTGTGTGTGTGCGAGTGACGTGTGTGTGTATGTGTGCGTGCGAGTGACGTGTGTGTGCAGTGCGATCACAGCTCTCTGTGTGCGAGTGACGTGTGTGTGCGAGTGACGTGTGTGTGTGTGTGCGAGTGACGTGTGTGTGTGCAGTGCGATCTCCGCTCTCTGTGTGCGAGTGACGTGTGTGTGTGTGTGTGTGCGTGCGAGTGAGGTGTGTGTGTGTGAATGTGAATGTGTGAGTGACGCGCGTGTGAATGTGGGTGTGTGTGTGTGTGTGTGCGCGAGTGACGTGTGTGTGTGTGAGTGTGTGTGTGCGCGCATGTGTGTGTGTGTGCGAGTGACGTGTGCGTGTGTGCGATCTCCGCTCTGTGTGCGAGTGACGCGTGTGTGTGTGAGTGTGTGTGTGCGCGCATGTGTGTGTGTGTGCGAGTGACGTGTGCGTGTGTGCGATCTCTGCTCTGTGTGCGAGTGACGTGTGTGTGTGTGTGTGTGCGTGCGAGTGAGGTGTGTGTGTGTGAATGTGAATGTGTGAGTGACGCGCGTGTGAATGTGTGTGTTTGTTTGTGTGTGTGTGCGAGTGACATGCGCGTGTGTGGGTGTGTGTGTGTGTGTGCGCGAGTGACGTGTGTGTGTGTGAGTGTGTGTGTGCGCGCATGTGTGTGTGTGTGCGAGTGACGTGTGCGTGTGTGCGATCTCCGCTCTGTGTGCGAGTGACGCGTGTGTGTGTGAGTGTGTGTGTGCGCGCATGTGTGTGTGTGTGCGAGTGACGTGTGCGTGTGTGCGATCTCTGCTCTGTGTGCGAGTGACGTGTGTGTGTGTGTGTGCGAGTGACGTGTGTGTGTGTGTGTGTGTGCGATCTCCGCTCTCTGTGTGCGAGTGACGTGTGTGTGTGCGAGTGACGTGTGTGTGTGTGACGTGTGTGTGTGTGTGTGTGAGTGACGTGTGTGTGTTTGCGTGCGTGTGTGTGCGTGCGTGTGTGTGTGTGTGCAGTGTGATATCCGCTCTCTGTGTATGTGAGTGACGCGCGCGTGTGTGTGTGTGCGAGTGACGTGTGTCTGTGCAAGTGACGTATGTGTGTGCGAGTGACGTGTGTGTGTGTGTGCGAGTGACGTGTGTGTGTGTATGTGTGCGTGCGAGTGACGTGTGTGTGAGTGTGTGAAT
>NC_137115.1:110000-122500 GCF_949357685.1 Gobio gobio | reverse complement strand
CGATCTCCGCTCTGTGTGCGAGTGACGCGTGTGTGTGTGAGTGTGTGTGTGCGCGCATGTGTGTGTGTGTGTGCGAGTGACGTGTGCGTGTGTGCGATCTCCGCTCTGTGTGCGAGTGACGCGTGTGTGTGTGAGTGTGTGTGTGCGCGCATGTGTGTGTGTGTGCGAGTGACGTGTGCGTGTGTGCGATCTCCGCTCTGTGTGCGAGTGACGTGGGTGTGTGTGTGAGTGACGTGTGTGTGTGTTTGCGTGCGTGCGTGCGTGCGAGTGACGTGTGTGTGTGTGCGATCTCCGCTCTCTGTGTGCGAGTGACGTGTGTGTGTGCAGTGCGGTCTCCGCTTTCTGTGTGTGTGCGCTAGTGACGTGTGTGTGTGTGTGTGTGAGTGACGTGTGTGTGTTTGTGTGCGTGTGTGTGCGTTCGTGCGTGTGTGTGCAGTGCGATATCCGCTCTCTGTGTATGTGAGTGACGCGCGCGCGTGTGTGTGTGTGCGAGTGACGTGTGTCTGTGCAAGTGACGTATGTGTGTGCGAGTGACGTGTGTGTGTGTGTGCGAGTGACGTGTGTGTGTGTATGTGTGCGTGCGAGTGACGTGTGTGTGCAGTGCGATCACAGCTCTCTGTGTGCAAGTGACGTGTGTGTGCGAGTGACGTGTGTGTGTGTGTGTGTGTGTGCGTGCGAGTGAGGTGTGTGTGTGTGAATGTGAATGTGTGAGTGACGCTCATGTGAATGTGTGTGTTTGTTTGTGTGTGTGTGCGAGTGACATGCGCGTGTGTGTGTGTGCGAGTGACGCGTGTGTGTGTGTGTGTGAGTGTGTGTGTGCGCGCATGTGTGTGTGTGTGTGCGAGTGACGTGTGTGTGTGTGCGATCTCCGCTCTGTGTGCGAGTGACGTGGGTGTGTGTGTGTGTGTGCGAGTGATGTGTGTGTGTGTGTGCGAGTGACGTGTGTGCAAGTGACGTGTGTGTGTGTGTGTATGTGAGTGAGTGAGTGAGTGAGTGTGTGAGTGACGCGCGTGTGTGTGTGTGTGTGCGAGTGACGTGTGTGTGTGTGCGATCTCCGCTCTGTGTGCGAGTGACGTGGGTGTGTGTGTGTGTGTGTGCGAGTGACGTGTGTGTGTGTGTGCGGGTGACGTGTGTGTGCAGTGCGATCTCCGCTCTCTGTGTTTGTGTGTGTACGAGTGACGTGTGTGTGTGTGTGTGTGTGTGTGTGTGTGTGTGCGAGTGACGTGTGTGTGTGCAAGTGACGTGTGTGTGTGTGTGTACGAGTGAAGTTTGTGTGCGTGCGAGTGACGTGTGTGTGTGTGCGATCTCCACTCTCTGTGTGCGAGTGACGTGTGTGTGTGTGTGTGTGTGTGTGCGAGTGACGTGTGTGTGTGTGCGATCTCCACTCTCTGTGTGCGAGTGACGTGTGTGTGTGTGTGAGTGACGTGTGTGTGTTTGCGTGCGTGCGTGCGAGTGACGTGTGTGTGTGTGCGATCTCCGCTCTCTGTGTGCGAGTGACGTGTGTGTGTGCGAGTGACGTGTGTGTGTGACGTGTGTGTGTGCAGTGCGGTCTCCGCTTTCTGTGTGTGTGTGCGAGTGACGTGTGTGTGTGCTAGTGACGTGTGTGTGTGTGTGTGTGTGCAAGTGACGTGTGTGTGTGTGTGTGTGTGTGTGCAAGTGACGTGTGTGTGTGTGTGCGTGCAAGTGACGTGTGTGTGTGTGTGTGTGACGTTTGTGTGTGTGTGTGTGCGAGTGACGTGTGTGTGTGTGTGTGTGTGCACGAGTGACGTGTGTGTGTGTGTGCGAGTGACGCGCGCCTGTGTGTACGTGTGCGTGCTAGTGACGTGTGTGTGTGTGTGCGAGTGACTTGTGTGTGTGTGTGTGTGTGTGTGTGTGTGTGCGAGTGACGTGCGCGTGTGTGTGTGTGTGTGTGTGTGCGAGTGACGTGTGTGTGTGCTAGTGACGTGTGTGTGTGTGTGTGTGTGTGTGCAAGTGACGTGTGTGTGTGTGTGTGTGCAAGTGACGTGTGTGTGTGTGTGCGTGCAAGTGACGTGTGTGTGTGTGTGACGTTTGTGTGTGTGTGTGTGCGAGTGACGTGTGTGTGTGTGTGTGTGTGCACGAGTGACGTGTGTGTGTGTGTGTGTGCGAGTGACGTGTGTGTGTGTGTGTGTGTGTGTGTGTGTGTGCGATCTCCACTCTCTGTGTGCGAGTGACGTGTGTGTGTGTGTGAGTGACGTGTGTGTGTTTGCGTGCGTGCGTGCGAGTGACGTGTGTGTGTGTGCGATCTCCGCTCTCTGTGTGCGAGTGACGTGTGTGTGTGCGAGTGACGTGTGTGTGTGACGTGTGTGTGTGCAGTGCGGTCTCCGCTTTCTGCGTGTGTGCGCGAGTGACGTGTGTGTGTGTGTGAGTGACGTGTGTGTGTTTGCGTGCGTGTGTGTGCGTGCGTGCGTGCGTGCGTGTGTGTGTGTGTGTGTGTGTGTGCAGTGCGATATCCGCTCTCTGTGTACGTGAGTGACGCGCGTGTGTGTGTGTGCGAGTGACGTGTGTCTGTGCAAGTGACGTTTGTGTGTGCGAGTGACGTGTGTGTGTGTGCGAGTGACGTGTGTGTGTATGTGTGCGTGCGAGTGACGTGTGTGTGCAGTGCGATCACAGCTCTCTGTGTGCGAGTGACATGTGTGTGCGAGTGACGTGTGTGTGTGTGTGTGTGCGAGTGACGTGTGTGTGTGCAGTGCGATCTCCGCTCTCTGTGTGCGAGTGACGTGTGTGTGTGTGTGTGTGTGTGTGTGTGTGCGTGCGTGCGAGTGAGGTGTGTGTGTGTGTGAATGTGAATGTGTGAGTGACGCGCGTGCGAATGTGTGTGTTTGTTTGTGTGTGTGTGTGCGAGTGACATGCGCGTGTGTGGGTGTGTGTGTGTGTGTGTGTGTGCGAGTGACGCGTGTGTGTGTGAGTGTGTGTGTGTGCGCATGTGTGTGTGTGTGCGAGTGACGTGTGCGTGTGTGCGATCTCCGCTCTGTGTGCGAGTGACGTGGGTGTGTGTGTGTGTGTGTGTGTGCGAGTGACGTGTGTGTGTGTGTGCGAGTGACGTGTGTGCAAGTGACGTGTGTGTGTGTGTGTATGTGAGTGAGTGAGTGTGTGTGTGTGAGTGACGCGCGCGCGCGTGTGTGTGTGTGTGTGTGTGTGCGAGTGACGTGTGTGTGTGTGTGTGCGAGTGACGTGTGTGCAAGTGACGTGTGCGCGTGTGTCTGTGTATGTGAGTGAGTGTGCGAGTGACGTGTGCGTGTGTGTGCGATCTCCGCTCTGTGTGCGAGGGACGTGGGTGTGTGTGTGTGTGTGTGTGTGTGTGTGCGAGTGACGTGTGTGTGTGTGTGCGAGTGACGTGTGTGCAAGTGACGTGTGTGTGTGTATGTGAGTGAGTGTGTGAGTGACGCGCGCGTGTGTGTGTGTGTGTGTGTGTGCGCGCATGTGTGTGTGTGCGAGTGACGTGTGCGTGTGTGTGCGATCTCCGCTCTGTGTGCGAGTGACGTGGGTGTGTGTGTGTGTGTGTGTGCGAGTGACGTGTGTGTGTGTGTGCGAGTGACGTGTGTGTGTGTGTGTGCAATCTCCGCTCTCTGTGTGCGAGTGACGTGTGTGTGTGTGCGATCTCTGTTCTCTGTGTGCGAGTGACGTGTGTGTGTGTGTGCGATCTCTGTTCTCTGTGTGCGAGTGACGTGTGTGTGTGTGTACGAGTGACGTTTGTGTGTGTGTGTGTGCGATCTCCACTCTCTGTGTGCGAGTGACGTGTGTGTGTGTGAGTGACGTGTGTGTGTTTGCGTGCGTGCGAGTGACGTGTGTGTGTGTGCGATCTCCGCTCTCTGTGTGCGAGTGACGTGTGTGTGTGCGAGTGACGTGTGTGTGTGTGACGTGTGTGTGTGTGTGTGTGTGTGAGTGACGTGTGTGTGTGTGTGTGTGCGAGTGACGTGTGTGTGTGTGTGCGAGTGACGTGTGTGCAAGTGACGTGTGTGTGTGTATGTGAGTGAGTGTGTGAGTGACGCGCGCGCGCGTGTGTGTGTGTGTGTGTGTGTGCGCGCATGTGTGTGTGTGCTAGTGACGTGTGCGTGTGTGTGCGATCTCCGCTCTGTGTGCGAGTGACGTGGGTGTGTGTGTGTGTGTGTGCGAGTGACGTGTGTGTGTGTGTGCGAGTGACGTGTGTGTGTGTGTGTGTGTGTGTGTGTGCAATCTCCGCTCTCTGTGTGCGAGTGACGTGTGTGTGTGTGCGATCTCTGTTCTCTGTGTGCGAGTGACGTGTGTGTGTGTGTGTACGAGTGACGTTTGTGTGTGTGTGTGTGTGTGTGTGTGCAATCTCCGCTCTCTGTGTGCGAGTGACGTGTGTGTGTGTGCGATCTCTGTTCTCTGTGTGCGAGTGACGTGTGTGTGTGTGCGATCTCTGTTCTCTGTGTGCGAGTGACGTTTGTGTGTGTGTGTACGAGTGACGTTTGTGTGTGTGTGTGTGTGTGTGTGTGCGATCTCCACTCTCCGTGTGCGAGTGACGTGTGTGTGTGTGAGTGACACACACACACACACACACACACGTCACTCGCACACACACACACACGTCACTCGCACACACACACACACACACACACACCCACGTCCCTCGCACACAGAGCGGAGATCGCACACACATCTGTGTGCGAGTGACGTGGGTGTGTGTGTGTGTGTGTGCGAGTGACGTGTGTGTGTGTGTGCGAGTGACGTGTGTGTGTGTGTGTGTGTGTGTGTGCAATCTCCGCTCTCTGTGTGCGAGTGACGTGTGTGTGTGTGCGATCTCTGTTCTCTGTGTGCGAGTGACGTGTGTGTGTGTGCGATCTCTGTTCTCTGTGTGCGAGTGACGTTTGTGTGTGTGTGTACGAGTGACGTTTGTGTGTGTGTGTGTGTGTGTGCGATCTCCACTCTCTGTGTGCGAGTGACGTGTGTGTATGTGAGTGACGTGTGTGTGTTTGCGTGCGTGCGAGTGACGTGTGTGTGTGTGCGCGATCTCCGCTCTCTGTGTGCGAGTGACGTGTGTGTGTGACGTGTGTGTGTGTGTGTGTGTGAGTGACGTGTGTGTGTTTGTGTGCGTGTGTGTGCGTGCGTGTGTGTGTGTGTGTGCAGTGTGATATCCGCTCTCTGTGTATGTGAGTGACGCGCGCGCGTGTGTGTGTGCGAGTGACGTGTGTCTGTGCAAGTGACGTATGTGTGTGCGAGTGACGTGTGTGTGTGTGTGTGCGAGTGACGTGTGTGTGTGTGTATGTGTGCGTGCGAGTGACGTGTGTGTGAGTGTGTGAATGTGTGAGTGACGCGCGCCTGTGTGTACGTGTGCGTGCGAGTGACGTGTGTGTGTGTGTGTTTGTGTGTGTGCGAGTGACGTGTGTGTGTGTGCGAGTGACGTGTGTGTGCGTGCGTGTGTGTGTGTGTGTGTGTGTGTGTGCAGTGTGATATCCGCTCTCTGTGTATGTGAGTGACGCGCGTGTGTGTGCGTGCGAGTGACGCGTGTGTGTGTGTGCGAGTGACTTGTGTGTGTGTGTGAGCACGAGTGACGTGTGTGTGTTTGCGTGCGTGTGTGTGCGTGCGTGCGTGTGTGTGTGTGTATGTGTGCAGTGCGATATCCGCTCTCTGTGTATGTGAGTGACGCGCGCGCGTGTGTGTGTGCGAGTGACGTGTGTCTGTGCAAGTGACGTTTGTGTGTGCGAGTGACGTGTGTGTGTGTGCGAGTGACGTGTGTGTGTATGTGTGCGTGCGAGTGACGTGTGTGTGCAGTGCGATCACAGCTCTCTGTGTGCGAGTGACGTGTGTGTGCAAGTGACGTGTGTGTGTGTGTGCGAGTGACGTGTGTGTGTGCAGTGCGATCTCCGCTCTCTGTGTGCGAGTGACGTGTGTGTGTGTGTGTGCGCGTGCGAGTGAGGTGTGTGTGTGTGAATGTGAATGTGTGAGTGACGCACGTGTGAATGTGTGTGTTTGTTTGTGTGTGTGTGCGAGTGACATGCGCATGTGTGGGTGTGTGTGTGTGTGTGCGCGAGTGACGTGTGTGTGTGTGAGTGTGTGTGTGTGCGAGTGACGTGTGCATGTGTGCGATCTCCGCTCTGTGTGCGAGTGACGCGTGTGTGTGTGAGTGTGTGTGTGCGCGCATGTGTGTGTGTGTGCGAGTGACGTGTGTGTGTGTGCGAGTGACGTGTGTGTGTATGTGTGCGTGCGAGTGACGTGTGTGTGCAGTGCGATCACAGCTCTCTGTGTGTGCGCGAGTGACGTGTGTGTGTGTGTGAGTGTGTGTGTGCGCGCATGTGTGTGTGTGTGCGAGTGACGTGTGCGTGTGTGCGATCTCCGCTCTGTGTGCGAGTGACGCGTGTGTGTGTGAGTGTGTGTGTGCGCGCATGTGTGTGTGTGTGTGCGAGTGACGTGTGCGTGTGTGCGATCTCCGCTCTGTGTGCGAGTGACGCGTGTGTGTGTGAGTGTGTGTGTGTGCGCATGTGTGTGTGTGTGTGCGAGTGACGTGTGTGAGTGTGTGAATGTGTGAGTGACGCGCGCCTGTGTGTACGTGTGCGTGCGAGTGACGTGTGTGTGTGTGTTTGTGTGTGTGCGAGTGACGTGTGTGTGTGTGCGAGTGACGTGTGTGTGCGTGCGTGTGCGTGTGTGTGTGTGTGTGTGTGTGTGTGCAGTGTGATATCCGCTCTCTGTGTATGTGAGTGACGCGCGTGTGTGTGTGTGCGAGTGACGTGTGTCTGTGCAAGTGACGTATGTGTGTGCGAGTGACGTGTGTGTGTGTGCGGGTGACGTGTGTGTGTGTATGTGTGCGTGCGAGTGACGTGTGTGTGTGAGTGTGTGAATGTGTGAGTGACGCGCGCCTGTGTGTACGTGTGTGTGCGAGTGACGCGTGTGTGTGTGTGCGAGTGACGTGTGTGTGTGTGTGTGTGCACGAGTGACGTGTGTGTGTTTGCGTGCGTGTGTGTGCGTGCGTGTGTGTGTGTGTGTGTGTGTGTGCAGTGCGATATCCGCTCTCTGTGTATGTGAGTGACGCGCGCGCGTGTGTGTGTGCGAGTGACGTGTGTCTGTGCAAGTGACGTTTGTGTGTGCGAGTGACGTGTGTGTGTGTGCGAGTGACGTGTGTGTGTATGTGTGCGTGCGAGTGACGTGTGTGTGCAGTGCGATCACAGCTCTCTGTGTGTGCGCGAGTGACGTGTGTGTGTGTGAGTGTGTGTGTGCGCGCATGTGTGTGTGTGTGCGAGTGACGTGTGCGTGTGTGCGATCTCCGCTCTGTGTGCGAGTGACGCGTGTGTGTGTGAGTGTGTGTGTGCGCGCATGTGTGTGTGTGTGTGCGAGTGACGTGTGCGTGTGTGCGATCTCCGCTCTGTGTGCGAGTGACGCGTGTGTGTGTGAGTGTGTGTGTGCGCGCATGTGTGTGTGTGTGCGAGTGACGTGTGCGTGTGTGCGATCTCCGCTCTGTGTGCGAGTGACGTGGGTGTGTGTGTGAGTGACGTGTGTGTGTTTGCGTGCGTGCGTGCGTGCGAGTGACGTGTGTGTGTGTGCGATCTCCGCTCTCTGTGTGCGAGTGACGTGTGTGTGTGCAGTGCGGTCTCCGCTTTCTGTGTGTGTGCGCTAGTGACGTGTGTGTGTGTGTGTGTGAGTGACGTGTGTGTGTTTGTGTGCGTGTGTGTGCGTTCGTGCGTGTGTGTGCAGTGCGATATCCGCTCTCTGTGTATGTGAGTGACGCGCGCGCGTGTGTGTGTGTGCGAGTGACGTGTGTCTGTGCAAGTGACGTATGTGTGTGCGAGTGACGTGTGTGTGTGTGTGTGTGCGAGTGACGTGTGTGTGTGTATGTGTGCGTGCGAGTGACGTGTGTGTGAGTGTGTGAATGTGTGAGTGACGCGCGCCTGTGTGTACGTGTGCGTGCGAGTGACGTGTGTGTGTGTGTTTGTGTGTGTGCGAGTGACGTGTGTGTGTTTGCGTGCGTGTGTGTGCGTGCGTGCGTGTGTGTGTGTGTGTGTGCAGTGCGATATCCGCTCTCTGTGTATGTGAGTGACGCGCGCGCGTGTGTGTGTGCGAGTGACGTGTGTCTGTGCAAGTGACGTTTGTGTGTGCGAGTGACGTGTGTGTGTGTGCGAGTGACGTGTGTGTGTATGTGTGCGTGCGAGTGACGTGTGTGTGCAGTGCGATCACAGCTCTCTGTGTGCGAGTGACGTGTGTGTGCGAGTGACGTGTGTGTGTGTGTGCGAGTGACGTGTGTGTGTGCAGTGCGATCTCCGCTCTCTGTGTGCGAGTGACGTGTGTGTGTGTGTGTGTGCGTGCGAGTGAGGTGTGTGTGTGTGAATGTGAATGTGTGAGTGACGCGCGTGTGAATGTGTGTGTGTGTGTGCGAGTGACGTGTGTGTGTGTGAATGTGTGAGTGACGCGCGCCTGTGTGTACGTGTGCGTGCGAGTGACGCGTGTGTGTGTGTGCGAGTGACGTGTGTGTGCGAGTGACGTGTGTGTGTGTGTGCGAGTGACGTGTGTGTGTGCAGTGCGATCTCCGCTCTCTGTGTGCGAGTGACGTGTGTGTGCGAGTGACGTGTGTGTGTGTGTGCGAGTGACGTGTGTGTGTGCAGTGCGATCTCCGCTCTCTGTGTGCGAGTGACGTGTGTGTGTGTGTGTGTACGTGCGAGTGAGGTGTGTGTGTGTGAATGTGAATGTGTGAGTGACGCGCGTGTGAATGTGTGTGTTTGTTTGTGTGTGTGTGCGAGTGACATGCGCGTGTGTGTGTGTGTGTGTGCGCGAGTGACGTGTGTGTGTGTGTGAGTGTGTGTGTGCGCGCATGTGTGTGTGTGTGCGAGTGACGTGTGCGTGTGTGCGATCTCCGCTCTGTGTGCGAGTGACGCGTGTGTGTGTGAGTGTGTGTGCGCGCATGTGTGTGTGTGTGCGAGTGACGTGTGCGTGTGTGCGATCTCCGCTCTGTGTGCGAGTGACGTGTGTGTGTGTGTGTGTGTGTGTGTGCGAGTGACGTGTGTGTGTGTGTGTGTGTGTGCGATCTCCGCTCTCTGTGTGCGAGTGACGTGTGTGTGTGCGAGTGACGTGTGTGTGAGTGTGTGAATGTGTGAGTGACGCGCGCCTGTGTGTACGTGTTTGTGCGAGTGACGTGTGTGTGTGTGTTTGTGTGTGTGCGAGTGACGTGTGTGTGTGTGCGAGTGACGTGTGCGTGTGTGTGCGAGTGACGTGTGCGTGTGTGTGCGAGTGACGTGTGCGTGTGTGCGATCTCCGCTCTGTGTGCGAGTGACGCGTGTGTGTGTGTGCGAGTGACTTGTGTGTGTGTGTGCACGAGTGACGTGTGTGTGTTTGCGTGCGTGTGTGTGCGTGCGTGCGTGTGTGTGTGTGTGTGTGTGCAGTGCGATATCCGCTCTCTGTGTATGTGAGTGACGCGCGCGCGCGCGTGTGTGTGTGCGAGTGACGTGTGTCTGTGCAAGTGACGTTTGTGTGTGCGAGTGACGTGTGTGTGTGTGCGAGTGACGTGTGTGTGTATGTGTGCGTGCGAGTGACGTGTGTGTGCAGTGCGATCACAGCTCTCTGTGTGTGCGCGAGTGACGTGTGTGTGTGTGAGTGTGTGTGTGCGCGCATGTGTGTGTGTGTGTGCGAGTGACGTGTGCGTGTGTGCGATCTCCGCTCTGTGTGCGAGTGACGCGTGTGTGTGAGTGTGTGTGTGCGCGCATGTGTGTGTGTGTGTGCGAGTGACGTGTGCGTGTGTGCGATCTCCGCTCTGTGTGCGAGTGACGTGTGTGTGTGTGCGAGTGACGTGTGTGTGTGTGTGTGTGCGATCTCCGCTCTCTGTGTGCGAGTGACGTGTGTGTGTGCGAGTGACGTGTGTGTGAGTGTGTGAATGTGTGAGTGACGCGCGCCTGTGTGTACGTGTGCGTGCGAGTGACGTGTGTGTGTGTGTTTGTGTGTGTGCGAGTGACGTGTGTGTGTGTGCGAGTGACGTGTGTGTGCGTGCGTGTGTGTGTGTGTGTGCGAGTGACGTGTGTGTGTGTGAATGTGTGAGTGACGCGCGCCTGTGTGTACGTGTGCGTGCGAGTGACGCGTGTGTGTGTGTGTGCGAGTGACGTGTGTGTGCGAGTGACGTGTGTGTGTGTGCAGTGCGATCTCCGCTCTCTGTGTGCGAGTGACGTGTGTGTGTGTGTGTGTACGTGCGAGTGAGGTGTGTGTGTGTGAATGTGAATGTGTGAGTGACGCGCGTGTGAATGTGTGTGTTTGTTTGTGTGTGTGTGCGAGTGACATGCGCGTGTGTGTGTGTGTGTGTGCGCGAGTGACGTGTGTGTGTGTGTGAGTGTGTGTGTGCGCGCATGTGTGTGTGTGTGCGAGTGACGTGTGCGTGTGTGCGATCTCCGCTCTGTGTGCGAGTGACGCGTGTGTGTGTGAGTGTGTGTGTGCGTGCATGTGTGTGTGTGTGCGAGTGACGTGTGCGTGTGTGCGATCTCCGCTCTGTGTGCGAGTGACGCGTGTGTGTGAGTGTGTGTGTGCGTGCATGTGTGTGTGTGTGCGAGTGACGTGTGCGTGTGTGCGATCTCCGCTCTGTGTGCGAGTGACGTGGGTGTGTGTTTGTTTGTGTGTGTGTGAATGTGAATGTGTGAGTGACGCGCGCGTGTGTGTGTGAGTGTGTGTGTGCGCGCATGTGTGCGTGTGCGAGTGACGTGTGCGTGTGTGTGTGCGTGTGTGTGTGTGTGTGTGTGTGTGTGTGTGCGAGTGACGTGTGTGTGTGCTAGTGACGTGTGTGTGTGCGAGTGACGTGTGTGTGAGTGTGTGAATGTGTGAGTGACGCGCGCCTGTGTGTACGTGTGCGTGCGAGTGACGTGTGTGTGTGTGTTTGTGTGTGTGCGAGTGACGTGTGTGTGTGTGCGAGTGACGTGTGTGTGCGTGCGTGTGTGTGTGTGTGTGTGCGAGTGACGTGTGTGTGTGTGAATGTGTGAGTGACGCGCGCCTGTGTGTACGTGTGCGTGCGAGTGACGCGTGTGTGTGTGTGCGAGTGACGTGTGTGTGCGAGTGACGTGTGTGTGTGTGTGTGTGTGTGTGTGTGCGAGTGACTTGTGTGTGTGTGTGTGTGTGCACGAGTGACGTGTGTGTGTGTGAGTGTGTGTGTGTGTGTGTGTGTGCGAGTGACGTGTGTGTGTGTGTGTGTGTGTGTGTGCGATCTCCACTATCTGTGTGCGAGTGACGTGTGTCTGTGCAAGTGACGTATGTGTGTGCGAGTGACGTGTGTGTGCGAGTGACGTGTGTGTGTGTGTATGTGTGCGTGCGAGTGACGTGTGTGTGAGTGTGTGAATGTGTGAGTGACGCGCGCCTGTGTGTACGTGTGCGTGCGAGTGACGTGTGTGTGTGTGTGTGTGTGCGAGTGACTTATGTGTGTGTGTGTGTGTGCACGAGTGACGTGTGTGTGTGTGTGTGTGTGTGTGTGTGTGTGTGTGTGCGAGTGACGTGTGTGTGTGTGTGTGTGTGTGTGTGCGATCTCCACTATCTGTGTGCGAGTGACGTGTGTGTGTGTGTGAGTGACGTGTGTGTGTTTGCGTGCGTGCTTGCGAGTGACGTGTGTGTGTGTGCGATCTCCGCTCTCTGTGTGCGAGTGACGTGTGTGTGTGCAGTGCGGTCTCCGCTTTCTGTGTGTGTGCGCTAGTGACGTGTGTGTGTGTGTGTGTGAGTGACGTGTGTGTGTTTGTGTGCGTGTGTGTGCGTTCGTGCGTGTGTGTGCAGTGCGATATCCGCTCTCTGTGTATGTGAGTGACGCGCGCCTGTGTGTACGTGTGCGTGCGAGTGACGCGTGTGTGTGTGTGCGAGTGACTTGTGTGTGTGTGTGCACGAGTGACGTGTGTGTGTTTGCGTGCGTGTGTGTGCGTGCGTGCGTGTGTGTGTGTGTGTGTGTGTGTGCAGTGCGATATCCGCTCTCTGTGTATGTAAGTGACGCGCGCGCGTGTGTGTGTGCGAGTGACGTGTGTCTGTGCAAGTGACGTTTGTGTGTGCGAGTGACGTGTGTGTGTGTGCGAGTGACGTGTGTGTGTATGTGTGCGTGCGAGTGACGTGTGTGTGCAGTGCGATCACAGCTCTCTGTGTGCGAGTGACGTGTGTGTGCGAGTGACGTGTGTGTGTGTGTGCGAGTGACGTGTGTGTGTGCAGTGCGATCTCCGCTCTCTGTGTGCGAGTGACGTGTGTGTGTGTGTGTGTGCGTGCGAGTGAGGTGTGTGTGTGTGAATGTGAATGTGTGAGTGACGCGCGTGTGAATGTGTGTTTGTTTGTGTGTGCGTGCGAGTGACGTGTGTGTGTGAGTGTGTGTGTGCGCGCATGTGTGTGTGTGTGCGAGTGACGTGTGCGTGTGTGCGATCTCCGCTCTGTGTGCGAGTGACGCGTGTGTGTGTGAGTGTGTGTGCGCGCATGTGTGTGTGTGTGCGAGTGACGTGTGCGTGTGTGCGATCTCCGCTCTGTGTGCGAGTGACGTGTGTGTGTGTGTGTGTGTGTGTGCGAGTGACGTGTGTGTGTGTGTGTGTGTGCGATCTCCG
>NC_137115.1:40000-100000 GCF_949357685.1 Gobio gobio | reverse complement strand
GCGAGTGACGTGTGTGTGTGTGAGTGTGTGTGTGCGCGCATGTGTGTGTGTGTGCGAGTGACGTGTGCGTGTGTGCGATCTCCGCTCTGTGTGCGAGTGACGCGTGTGTGTGTGTGCGAGTGACTTGTGTGTGTGTGTGTGTGCGATCTCCGCTCTCTGTGTGCGAGTGACGTGTGTGTGTGCGAGTGACGTGTGTGTGAGTGTGTGAATGTGTGAGTGACGCGCGCCTGTGTGTACGTGTGCGTGCGAGTGACGTGTGTGTGTGTGTGTGTGTTTGTGTGTGTGCGAGTGACGTGTGTGTGTGTGCGAGTGACTTGTGTGTGTGTGTGTGTGTGTGCACGAGTGACGTGTGTGTGTTTGCGTGCGTGTGTGTGCGTGCGTGCGTGTGTGTGTGTGTGTGTGTGCAGTGCGATATCCGCTCTCTGTGTGCGAGTGACGTGTGTGTGTGTGTGTGTGTGTGCGTGCGAGTGAGGTGTGTGTGTGTGAATGTGAATGTGTGAGTGACGCGCGTGTGAATGTGTGTGTGTGTGTGTGTGTGTGTGCAGTGTGATATCCGCTTTCTGTGTATGTGAGTGACGCGCGTGTGTGTGTGTGCGAGTGACGTGTGTCTGTGCAAGTGACGTATGTGTGTGCGAGTGACGTGTGTGTGTGTGCGGGTGACGTGTGTGTGTGTATGTGTGCGTGCGAGTGACGTGTGTGTGTGTGAATGTGTGAGTGACGCGCGCCTGTGTGTACGTGTGCGTGCGAGTGACGCGTGTGTGTGTGTGCGAGTGACGTGTGTGTGCGAGTGACGTGTGTGTGTGTGCGAGTGACGTGTGTGTGTGCAGTGCGATCTCCGCTCTCTGTGTGCGAGTGACGTGTGTGTGTGCGAGTGACGTGTGTGTGAGTGTGTGAATGTGTGAGTGACGCGCGCCTGTGTGTACGTGTGCGTGCGAGTGACGTGTGTGTGTGTGTGTGTGTGTTTGTGTGTGTGCGAGTGACGTGTGTGTGTGTGTGTGTGTGCACGAGTGACGTGTGTGTGTTTGCGTGCGTGTGTGTGCGTGCGTGCGTGTGTGTGTGTGTGTGCAGTGCGATATCCGCTCTCTGTGTGCGAGTGACGTGTGTGTGTGTGTGTGTACGTGCGAGTGAGGTGTGTGTGTGTGAATGTGAATGTGTGAGTGACGCGCGTGTGAATGTGTGTTTGTTTGTGTGTGTGTGCGAGTGACATGCGCGTGTGTGGGTGTGTGTGTGTGTGTGTGCGCGAGTGACGTGTGTGTGTGTGAGTGTGTGTGTGCGCGCATGTGTGTGTGTGTGCGAGTGACGTGTGCGTGTGTGCGATCTCCGCTCTGTGTGCGAGTGACGTGTGTGTGTGTGTGTGTGTGTGTGTGCGAGTGACGTGTGTGTGTGTGTGTGTGCGATCTCCGCTCTCTGTGTGCGAGTGACGTGTGTGTGTGCGAGTGACGTGTGTGTGAGTGTGTGAATGTGTGAGTGACGCGCGCCTGTGTGTACGTGTGCGTGCGAGTGACGTGTGTGTGTGTGTGTGTGTTTGTGTGTGTGCGAGTGACGTGTGTCTGTGCAAGTGACGTATGTGTGTGCGAGTGACGTGTGTGTGTGTGCGGGTGACGTGTGTGTGTGTATGTGTGCGTGCGAGTGACGTGTGTGTGTGTGAATGTGTGAGTGACGCGCGCCTGTGTGTACGTGTGCGTGCGAGTGACGCGTGTGTGTGTGTGCGAGTGACGTGTGTGTGCGAGTGATGTGTGTGTGTGTGTGTGCGAGTGACGTGTGTGTGTGCAGTGCGATCTCCGCTCTCTGTGTGCGAGTGACGTGTGTGTGTGTGTGTGTACGTGCGAGTGAGGTGTGTGTGTGTGAATGTGAATGTGTGAGTGACGCGCGTGTGAATGTGTGTGTTTGTTTGTGTGTGTGTGCGAGTGACATGCGTGTGTGTGGGTGTGTGTGTGTGTGTGTGCGCGAGTGACGTGTGTGTGTGTGAGTGTGTGTGTGCGCGCATGTGTGTGTGTGTGCGAGTGACGTGTGCGTGTGTGCGATCTCCGCTCTGTGTGCGAGTGACGCGTGTGTGTGTGAGTGTGTGTGTGCGCGCATGTGTGTGTGTGTGCGAGTGACGTGTGCGTGTGTGCGATCTCCGCTCTGTGTGCGAGTGACGTGTGTGTGTGTGTGTGTGTGTGCGAGTGACGTGTGTGTGTGTGTGTGTGCGATCTCCGCTCTCTGTGTGCGAGTGACGTGTGTGTGTGCGAGTGACGTGTGTGTGAGTGTGTGAATGTGTGAGTGACGCGCGCCTGTGTGTACGTGTGCGTGCGAGTGACATGTGTGTGTGTGTGTGTGTTTGTGTGTGTGCGAGTGACGTGTGTGTGTGTGCGAGTGACGTGTGTGTGCGTGCGTGTGTGTGTGTGTGTGTGTGTGTGTGTGTGCAGTGTGATATCCGCTTTCTGTGTATGTGAGTGACGCGCGTGTGTGTGTGTGCGAGTGACGTGTGTCTGTGCAAGTGACGTATGTGTGTGCGAGTGACGTGTGTGTGTGTGCGGGTGACGTGTGTGTGTGTATGTGTGCGTGCGAGTGACGTGTGTGTGTGAGTGTGTGAATGTGTGAGTGACGCGCGCCTGTGTGTACGTGTGCGTGCGAGTGACGCGTGTGTGTGTGTGCGAGTGACTTGTGTGTGTGTGTGTGTGTGCACGAGTGACGTGTGTGTGTTTGCGTGCGTGCGTGTGTGTGTGTGTGTGTGTGCAGTGCGATATCCGCTCTCTGTGTATGTGAGTGACGCGCGCGCGTGTGTGTGTGCGAGTGACGTGTGTCTGTGCAAGTGACGTTTGTGTGTGCGAGTGACGTGTATGTGTGTGCGAGTGACGTGTGTGTGTATGTGTGCGTGCGAGTGACGTGTGTGTGCAGTGCGATCACAGCTCTCTGTGTGTGCGCGAGTGACGTGTGTGTGTGTGAGTGTGTGTGTGCGCGCATGTGTGTGTGTGTGCGAGTGACGTGTGCGTGTGTGCGATCTCCGCTCTGTGTGCGAGTGACGCGTGTGTGTGTGAGTGTGTGTGTGCGCGCGCATGTGTGTGTGTGTGTGCGAGTGACGTGTGCGTGTGTGCGATCTCCGCTCTGTGTGCGAGTGACGCGTGTGTGTGTGAGTGTGTGTGTGCGCGCATGTGTGTGTGTGTGCGAGTGACGTGTGCGTGTGTGCGATCTCCGCTCTGTGTGCGAGTGACGTGGGTGTGTGTGTGAGTGACGTGTGTGTGTTTGCGTGCGTGCGTGCGTGCGAGTGACGTGTGTGTGTGTGCGATCTCCGCTCTCTGTGTGCGAGTGACGTGTGTGTGTGCAGTGCGGTCTCCGCTTTCTGTGTGTGTGCGCTAGTGACGTGTGTGTGTGTGTGTGTGAGTGACGTGTGTGTGTTTGTGTGCGTGTGTGTGCGTTCGTGCGTGTGTGTGCAGTGCGATATCCGCTCTCTGTGTATGTGAGTGACGCGCGCGCGTGTGTGTGTGTGCGAGTGACGTGTGTCTGTGCAAGTGACGTATGTGTGTGCGAGTGACGTGTGTGTGTGTGTGCGAGTGACGTGTGTGTGTGTATGTGTGCGTGCGAGTGACGTGTGTGTGAGTGTGTGAATGTGTGAGTGACGCGCGCCTGTGTGTACGTGTGCGTGCGAGTGACGTGTGTGTGTGTGTTTGTGTGTGTGCGAGTGACGTGTGTGTGTGTGCGAGTGACGTGTGTGTGCGTGCGTGTGTGTGTGTGTGTGTGTGTGTGCAGTGTGATATCCGCTCTCTGTGTATGTGAGTGACGCGCGTGTGTGTGTGTGCGAGTGACGTGTGTCTGTGCAAGTGACGTATGTGTGTGCGAGTGATGTGTGTGTGTGTGCGGGTGACGTGTGTGTGTGTATGTGTGCGTGCGAGTGACGTGTGTGTGCAGTGCGATCACAGCTCTCTGTGTGTGCGCGAGTGACGTGTGTGTGTGTGAGTGTGTGTGTGCGCGCATGTGTGTGTGTGTGCGAGTGACATGTGCGTGTGTGCGATCTCCGCTCTGTGTGCGAGTGACGCGTGTGTGTGTGAGTGTGTGTGTGCGCGCATGTGTGTGTGTGTGTGCGAGTGACGTGTGCGTGTGTGCGATCTCCGCTCTGTGTGCGAGTGACGCGTGTGTGTGTGAGTGTGTGTGTGCGCGCATGTGTGTGTGTGTGCGAGTGACGTGTGCGTGTGTGCGATCTCCGCTCTGTGTGCGAGTGACGTGGGTGTGTGTGTGAGTGACGTGTGTGTGTTTGCGTGCGTGCGTGCGTGCGAGTGACGTGTGTGTGCGATCTCCGCTCTCTGTGTGCGAGTGACGTGTGTGTGTGCAGTGCGGTCTCCGCTTTCTGTGTGTGTGCGCTAGTGACGTGTGTGTGTGTGTGTGTGTGAGTGACGTGTGTGTGTTTGTGTGCGTGTGTGTGCGTTCGTGCGTGTGTGTGCAGTGCGATATCCGCTCTCTGTGTATGTGAGTGACGCGCGCGCGTGTGTGTGTGTGCGAGTGACGTGTGTCTGTGCAAGTGACGTATGTGTGTGCGAGTGACGTGTGTGTGTGTGTGCGAGTGACGTGTGTGTGTGTGTATGTGTGCGTGCGAGTGACGTGTGTGTGAGTGTGTGAATGTGTGAGTGACGCGCGCCTGTGTGTACGTGTGCGTGCGAGTGACGTGTGTGTGTGTGTGTTTGTGTGTGTGCGAGTGACGTGTGTGTGTGTGCGAGTGACGTGTGTGTGCGTGCGTGTGTGTGTGTGTGTGTGTGTGTGTGCAGTGTGATATCCGCTCTCTGTGTATGTGAGTGACGCGCGTGTGTGTGTGTGCGAGTGACGTGTGTCTGTGCAAGTGACGTATGTGTGTGCGAGTGACGTGTGTGTGTGTGCGGGTGACGTGTGTGTGTGTATGTGTGCGTGCGAGTGACGTGTGTGTGTGTGTGTGTGTGTGTGTGAGTGACGTGTGTGTGTTTGCTTGCGTGTGTGTGCGTGCGTGTGTGTGTGTGTGCAGTGTGATATCCGCTCTCTGTGTATGTGAGTGACTCGCGCGTGCGTGTGTGTGTGTGCGAGTGACGTGTGTCTGTGCAAGTGACGTATGTGTGTGCGAGTGACGTGTGTGTGTGTGTGTGTGCGAGTGACGTGTGTGTGTGTGTGTATGTGTGCGTGCGAGTGACGTGTGTGTGAGTGTGTGAATGTGTGAGTGACGCGCGCCTGTGTGTACGTGTGCGTGCAAGTGACGTGTGTGTGTGTTTGTGTGTGTGCGAGTGACGTGTGTGTGTGTGCGAGTGACGTGTGTGTGCGTGCGTGTGTGTGTGTGTGTGTGTGCAGTGTGATATCCGCTCTCTGTGTATGTGAGTGATGCGCGTGTGTGTGTGTGCGAGTGACGTGTGTCTGTGCAAGTGACGTATGTGTGTGCGAGTGACGTGTGTGTGCGAGTGACGTGTGTGTGTGTATGTGTGCGTGCGAGTGACGTCTGTGTGTGAGTGTGTGAATGTGTGAGTGACGCGCGCCTGTGTGTACGTGTGCGTGCGAGTGACGTGTGTGTGTGTGTGTGTGTGTGCGAGTGACTTGTGTGTGTGTGTGTGTGTGCACGAGTGACGTGTGTGTGTGTGTGCGAGTGACGTGTGTGTGTGTGTGTGTGTGTGTGTGTGTGTGTGCGATCTCCACTATCTGTGTGCGAGTGACGTGTGTGTGTGTGTGTGAGTGACGTGTGTGTGTTTGCGTGCGTGCGTGCGAGTGACGTTTGTGTGCGTGTGTGTGCGTGCGTGCGTGTGTGTGTGTGTGTGTGTGCAGTGCGATATCCGCTCTCTGTGTATGTGAGTGACGCGCGCGCGCGCGCGTGTGTGTGTGTGCGAGTGACGTGTGTCTGTGCAAGTGACGTTTGTGTGTGCGAGTGACGTGTGTGTGTGTGCGAGTGACGTGTGTGTGTATGTGTGCGTGCGAGTGACGTGTGTGTGCAGTGCGATCACAGCTCTCTGTGTGCGAGTGACGTGTGTTTGACGCGCGCCTGTGTGTATGTGTGCGTGCGAGTGACGCGTGTGTGCGAGTGACTTGTGTGTGTGTGTGCACGAGTGACGTGTGTGTGTTTGCGTGCGTGTGTGTGCGTGCGTGCGTGTGTGTGTGTGTGTGTGCAGTGCGATATCCGCTCTCTGTGTATGTGAGTGACGCGCGCGCGTGTGTGTGTGCGAGTGACGTGTGTCTGTGCAAGTGACGTTTGTGTGTGCGAGTGACGTGTGTGTGTGTGCGAGTGACGTGTGTGTGTATGTGTGCGTGCGAGTGACGTGTGTGTGCAGTGCGATCACAGCTCTCTGTGTGCGAGTGACGTGTGTGTGCGAGTGTGTGCGTGCGTGCGTGTGTGTGTGTGTGTGTGTGCAGTGCGATATCCGCTCTCTGTGTATGTGAGTGACGCGCGCGCGCGCGCGCGTGTGTGTGTGTGCGAGTGACGTGTGTCTGTGCAAGTGACGTTTGTGTGTGCGAGTGACGTGTGTGTGTGTGCGAGTGACGTGTGTGTGTATGTGTGCGTGCGAGTGACGTGTGTGTGCAGTGCGATCACAGCTCTCTGTGTGCGAGTGACGTGTGTTTGACGCGCGCCTGTGTGTATGTGTGCGTGCGAGTGACGCGTGTGTGCGAGTGACTTGTGTGTGTGTGTGCACGAGTGACGTGTGTGTGTTTGCGTGCGTGTGTGTGCGTGCGTGCGTGTGTGTGTGTGTGTGTGCAGTGCGATATCCGCTCTCTGTGTATGTGAGTGACGCGCGCGCGTGTGTGTGTGCGAGTGACGTGTGTCTGTGCAAGTGACGTTTGTGTGTGCGAGTGACGTGTGTGTGTGTGCGAGTGACGTGTGTGTGTATGTGTGCGTGCGAGTGACGTGTGTGTGCAGTGCGATCACAGCTCTCTGTGTGCGAGTGACGTGTGTGTGCGAGTGACGTGTGTGTGTGTGTGCGAGTGACGTGTGTGTGTGCAGTGCGATCTCCGCTCTCTGTGTGCGAGTGACGTGTGTGTGTGTGTTTGTGTGTGTGCGAGTGACGTGTGTGTGTGTGCGAGTGACGTGTGTGTGCGTGCGTGTGCGTGTGTGTGTGTGTGTGTGTGTGTGTGCAGTGTGATATCCGCTCTCTGTGTATGTGAGTGACGCGCGTGTGTGTGTGTGCGAGTGACGTGTGTCTGTGCAAGTGACGTATGTGTGTGCGAGTGACGTGTGTGTGTGTGCGGGTGACGTGTGTGTGTGTATGTGTGCGTGCGAGTGACGTGTGTGTGTGTGAATGTGTGAGTGACGCGCGCCTGTGTGTACGTGTGCGTGCGAGTGACGCGTGTGTGTGTGTGCGAGTGACGTGTGTGTGCGAGTGACGTGTGTGTGTGTGCGAGTGACGTGTGTGTGTGCAGTGCGATCTCCGCTCTCTGTGTGCGAGTGACGTGTGTGTGTGCGAGTGACGTGTGTGTGAGTGTGTGAATGTGTGAGTGACGCGCGCCTGTGTGTACGTGTGCGTGCGAGTGACGTGTGTGTGTGTGTGTGTGTTTGTGTGTGTGCGAGTGACGTGTGTGTGTGTGTGTGTGTGCACGAGTGACGTGTGTGTGTTTGCGTGCGTGTGTGTGCGTGCGTGCGTGTGTGTGTGTGTGTGTGTGCAGTGCGATATCCGCTCTCTGTGTGCGAGTGACGTGTGTGTGTGTGTGTGTACGTGCGAGTGAGGTGTGTGTGTGTGAATGTGAATGTGTGAGTGACGCGCGTGTGAATGTGTGTTTGTTTGTGTGTGTGTGCGAGTGACATGCGTGTGTGGGTGTGTGTGTGTGTGTGTGCGCGAGTGACGTGTGTGTGTGTGAGTGTGTGTGTGCGCGCATGTGTGTGTGTGTGCGAGTGACGTGTGCGTGTGTGCGATCTCCGCTCTGTGTGCGAGTGACGTGTGTGTGTGTGTGTGTGTGTGTGTGCGAGTGACGTGTGTGTGTGTGTGTGTGTGTGCGATCTCCGCTCTCTGTGTGCGAGTGACGTGTGTGTGTGCGAGTGACGTGTGTGTGAGTGTGTGAATGTGTGAGTGACGCGCGCCTGTGTGTACGTGTGCGTGCGAGTGACGTGTGTGTGTGTGTGTGTGTTTGTGTGTGTGCGAGTGACGTGTGTGTGTGTGCGAGGGACGTGTGTGTGCGTGCGTGTGTGTGTGTGTGTGTGTGTGTGTGTGTGTGTGTGTGCAGTGTGATATCCGCTTTCTGTGTATGTGAGTGACGCGCGTGTGTGTGTGTGCGAGTGACGTGTGTCTGTGCAAGTGACGTATGTGTGTGCGAGTGACGTGTGTGTGTGTGCGGGTGACGTGTGTGTGTGTATGTGTGCGTGCGAGTGACGTGTGTGTGTGTGAATGTGTGAGTGACGCGCGCCTGTGTGTACGTGTGCGTGCTAGTGACGCGTGTGTGTGTGTGCGAGTGACGTGTGTGTGCGAGCGATGTGTGTGTGTGTGTGCGAGTGACGTGTGTGTGTGCAGTGCGATCTCCGCTCTCTGTGTGCGAGTGACGTGTGTGTGTGTGTGTGTGTGTACGTGCGAGTGAGGTGTGTGTGTGTGAATGTGAATGTGTGAGCGACGCGCGTGTGAATGTGTGTGTTTGTTTGTGTGTGTGTGCGAGTGACATGCGCGTGTGTGGGTGTGTGTGTGTGTGTGTGCGCGAGTGACGTGTGTGTGTGTGAGTGTGTGTGTGCGCGCATGTGTGTGTGTGTGCGAGTGACGTGTGCGTGTGTGCGATCTCCGCTCTGTGTGCGAGTGACGCGTGTGTGTGTGAGTGTGTGTGTGCGCGCATGTGTGTGTGTGTGCGAGTGACGTGTGCGTGTGTGCGATCTCCGCTCTGTGTGCGAGTGACGTGTGTGTGTGTGTGTGTGTGTGTGCGAGTGACGTGTGTGTGTGTGTGTGTGTGTGCGATCTCCGCTCTCTGTGTGCGAGTGACGTGTGTGTGTGCGAGTGACGTGTGTGTGAGTGTGTGAATGTGTGAGTGACGCGCGCCTGTGTGTACGTGTGCGTGCGAGTGACATGTGTGTGTGTGTGTGTGTTTGTGTGTGTGCGAGTGACGTGTGTGTGTGTGCGAGTGACGTGTGTGTGCGTGCGTGTGTGTGTGTGTGTGTGTGTGTGTGCAGTGTGATATCCGCTTTCTGTGTATGTGAGTGTCGCGCGTGTGTGTGTGTGCGAGTGACGTGTGTCTGTGCAAGTGACGTATGTGTGTGCGAGTGACGTGTGTGTGTGTGCGGGTGACGTGTGTGTGTGTATGTGTGCGTGCGAGTGACGTGTGTGTGTGTGTGAATGTGTGAGTGACGCGCGCCTGTGTGTACGTGTGCGTGCGAGTGACGCGTGTGTGTGTGTGCGAGTGACGTGTGTGTGCGAGTGACGTGTGTGTGTGTGTGCGAGTGACGTGTGTGTGTGCAGTGCGATCTCCGCTCTCTGTGTGCGAGTGACGTGTGTGTGTGTGTGTGTACGTGCGAGTGAGGTGTGTGTGTGTGAATGTGAATGTGTGAGTGACGCGCGTGTGAATGTGTGTGTTTGTTTGTGTGTGTGTGTGCGAGTGACATGCGCGTGTGTGGGTGTGTGTGTGTGTGTGTGCGCGAGTGACGTGTGTGTGTGTGAGTGTGTGTGTGCGCGCATGTGTGTGTGTGTGCGAGTGACGTGTGCGTGTGTGCGATCTCCGCTCTGTGTGCGAGTGACGCGTGTGTGTGTGAGTGTGTGTGTGCGTGCATGTGTGTGTGTGTGCGAGTGACGTGTGCGTGTGTGCGATCTCCGCTCTGTGTGCGAGTGACGTGGGTGTGTGTTTGTTTGTGTGTGTGTGTGTGAATGTGAATGTGTGAGTGACGCGCGCGTGTGTGTGTTTGTTTGTGTGTGTGTGCGAGTGACATGGGTGTGTGTGTGTGCGAGTGACGCGTGTGTGTGTGTGTGAGTGTGTGTGTGCGCGCATGTGTGCGTGTGCGAGTGACGTGTGCGTGTGTGTGTGTGTGTGTGTGTGTGTGCGAGTGACGTGTGTGTGTGCTAGTGACGTGTGTGTGTGTGCAAGTGACGTGTGTGTGTGTGTGTGTGTGTGTGCAAGTGACGTGTGTGTGTGTGTGTGCAAGTGACGTGTGTGTGTGTGTGTGTGCGATCTCCGCTCTCTGTGTGCGAGTGACGTGTGTGTGTGCGAGTGACGTGTGTGTGTGCGAGTGACGTGTGTGTGTGTGGGTGACGTGTGTGTGTGTATGTGAGCGTGCGAGTGACGTGTGTGTGTGTGAATGTGTGAGTGACGCGCGCCTGGGTGTACGTGTGCGTGCGAGTGACGCGTGTGTGTGTGTGCGAGTGACGTGTGTGTGCGATCTCCGCTCTCTGTGTGCGAGTGACGTGTGCGTGTGTGTGTGCGTGTGTGTGTGTGTGTGTGTGTGTGTGTGTGTGTGTGCGAGTGACGTGTGTGTGTGTGCTAGTGACGTGTGTGTGTGTGCAAGTGACGTGTGTGTGTGTGTGTGTGTGTGTGTGTGTGTGTGCAAGTGACGTGTGTGTGTGTGTGTGCAAGTGACGTGTGTGTGTGTGTGTGTGTGCGATCTCCGCTCTCTGTGTGCGAGTGACGTGTGTGTGTGTGCGAGTGACGTGTGTGTGTGTGACGTGTGTGTGTGTGTGTGTGTGTGTGAGTGACGTGTGTGTGTTTGCGTGCGTGTGTGTGCGTGCGTGTGTGTGTGTGTGTGTGTGTGCAGTGTGATATCCGCTCTCTGTGTATGTGAGTGATGCGCGTGTGTGTGTGTGCGAGTGACGTGTGTCTGTGCAAGTGACGTATGTGTGTGCGAGTGACGTGTGTGTGTGTGTGCGAGTGACGTGTGTGTGTGTGTATGTGTGCATGCGAGTGACGTGTGTGTGAGTGTGTGAATGTGTGAGTGACGCGCGCCTGTGTGTACGTGTGCGTGCGAGTGACGTGTGTGTGTGTGTGTGTGTGTGCGAGTGACTTTTGTGTGTGTGTGTGTGTGTGTGTGTGTGCGATCTCCACTATCTGTGTGCGAGTGACGTGTGTGTGTGTGAGTGACGTGTGTGTGTTTGCGTGCGTGCGTGCGAGTGACGTGTGTGTGTGTGCGATTTCCACTCTCTGTGTGCGAGTGACGTGTGTGTGTGCAGTGCGGTCTCCGCTTTCTGTGTGTGTGCGCTAGTGACGTGTGTGTGTGTGTGTGTGTGAGTGACGTGTGTGTGTTTGTGTGCGTGTGTGTGCGTTCGTGCGTGTGTGTGCAGTGCGATATACGTGTGTGTGTGCGAGTGACGTGTGTGTGTGTGTGGGTGACGTGTGTGTGTGTATGTGTGCGTGCGAGTGACGTGTGTGTGTGTGAATGTGCGAGTGACGCGTGTGTGTGTGTGCGAGTGACGTGTGTGTGCGATCTCCGCTCTCTGTGTGCGAGTGACGTGTGCGTGTGTGTGTGCGTGTGTGTGTGTGTGTGTGTGTGTGTGTGTGTGTGTGTGTGCGAGTGACGTGTGTGTGTGTGTGTTTGTGTGTGTGCGAGTGACGTGTGTGTGTGTGCGAGTGACGTGTGTGTGCGTGCGTGTGTGTGTGTGTGTGTGTGCAGTGTGATATCCGCTCTCTGTGTATGTGAGTGACGCGCGTGTGTGTGTGTGCGAGTGACGTGTGTCTGTGCAAGTGACGTATGTGTGTGCGATCTCCGCTCTCTGTGTGCGAGTGACGTGTGCGTGTGTGTGTGCGTGTGTGTGTGTGTGTGTGTGTGTGTGTGTGCGAGTGACGTGTGTGTGTGCTAGTGACGTGTGTGTGTGTGCAAGTGACGCGTGTGTGTGTGTGCGAGTGACGTGTGTGTGCGAGTGACGTGTGTGTGTGCGAGTGACGTGTGTGTGTGCAGTGCGATCTCCGCTCTCTGTGTGCGAGTGACGTGTGTGTGTGTGTGTGTACGTGCGAGTGAGGTGTGTGTGTGTGAATGTGAATGTGTGAGTGACGCGCGTGTGAATGTGTGTTTGTTTGTGTGTGTGTGCGAGTGACATGCGCGTGTGTGGGTGTGTGTGTGTGTGTGTGCGCGAGTGACGTGTGTGTGTGTGAGTGTGTGTGTGCGCGCATGTGTGTGTGTGTGCGAGTGACGTGTGCGTGTGTGCGATCTCCGCTCTGTGTGCGAGTGACGCGTGTGTGTGTGTGCGAGTGACTTGTGTGTGTGTGTGTGTGCGATCTCCGCTCTCTGTGTGCGAGTGACGTGTGTGTGTGCGAGTGACGTGTGTGTGAGTGTGTGAATGTGTGAGTGACGCGCGCCTGTGTGTACGTGTGCGTGCGAGTGACGTGTGTGTGTGTGTGTGTGTGTGTGTGTTTGTGTGTGTGCGAGTGACGTGTGTGTGTGTGCGAGTGACTTGTGTGTGTGTGTGTGTGTGCACGAGTGACGTGTGTGTGTTTGCGTGCGTGTGTGTGCGTGCGTGCGTGTGTGTGTGTGTGTGTGTGTGTGTGCAGTGCGATATCCGCTCTCTGTGTGCGAGTGACGTGTGTGTGTGTGTGTGTACGTGCGAGTGAGGTGTGTGTGTGTGAATGTGAATGTGTGAGTGACGCGCGTGTGAATGTGTGTTTGTTTGTGTGTGTGTGCGAGTGACATGCGCGTGTGTGGGTGTGTGTGTGTGTGTGTGCGCGAGTGACGTGTGTGTGTGTGAGTGTGTGTGTGCGCGCATGTGTGTGTGTGTGCGAGTGACGTGTGCGTGTGTGCGATCTCCGCTCTGTGTGCGAGTGACGTGTGTGTGTGTGTGTGTGTGTGCGAGTGACGTGTGTGTGTGTGTGTGTGCGATCTCCGCTCTCTGTGTGCGAGTGACGTGTGTGTGTGCGAGTGACGTGTGTGTGAGTGTGTGAATGTGTGAGTGACGCGCGCCTGTGTGTACGTGTGCGTGCGAGTGACGTGTGTGTGTGTGTGTGTGTTTGTGTGTGTGCGAGTGACGTGTGTGTGTGTGTGCGAGTGACGTGTGTGTGCGTGCGTGTGTGTGTGTGTGTGTGTGTGTGTGTGTGTGCAGTGTGATATCCGCTTTCTGTGTATGTGAGTGACGCGCGTGTGTGTGTGTGCGAGTGACGTGTGTCTGTGCAAGTGACGTATGTGTGTGCGAGTGACGTGTGTGTGTGTGCGGGTGACGTGTGTGTGTGTATGTGTGCGTGCGAGTGACATGTGTGTGTGTGAATGTGTGAGTGACGCGCGCCTGTGTGTACGTGTGCGTGCGAGTGACGCGTGTGTGTGTGTGCGAGTGACGTGTGTGTGCGAGTGATGTGTGTGTGTGTGTGTGCGAGTGACGTGTGTGTGTGCAGTGCGATCTCCGCTCTCTGTGTGCGAGTGACGTGTGTGTGTGTGTGTGTACGTGCGAGTGAGGTGTGTGTGTGTGAATGTGAATGTGTGAGTGACGCGCGTGTGAATGTGTGTGTTTGTTTGTGTGTGTGTGCGAGTGACATGCGTGTGTGTGGGTGTGTGTGTGTGTGTGTGCGCGAGTGACGTGTGTGTGTGTGTGTGTGCGATCTCCGCTCTCTGTGTGCGAGTGACGTGTGTGTGTGCGAGTGACGTGTGTGTGAGTGTGTGAATGTGTGAGTGACGCGCGCCTGTGTGTACGTGTGCGTGCGAGTGACATGTGTGTGTGTGTGTGTGTTTGTGTGTGTGCGAGTGACGTGTGTGTGTGCGAGTGACGTGTGTGTGCGTGCGTGTGTGTGTGTGTGTGTGTGTGTGTGTGTGCAGTGTGATATCCGCTTTCTGTGTATGTGAGTGACGCGCGTGTGTGTGTGTGCGAGTGACGTGTGTCTGTGCAAGTGACGTATGTGTGTGCGAGTGACGTGTGTGTGTGTGCGGGTGACGTGTGTGTGTGTATGTGTGCGTGCGAGTGACGTGTGTGTGTGAGTGTGTGAATGTGTGAGTGACGCGCGCCTGTGTGTACGTGTGCGTGCGAGTGACGCGTGTGTGTGTGTGCGAGTGACTTGTGTGTGTGTGTGTGTGTGCACGAGTGACGTGTGTGTGTTTGCGTGCGTGCGTGTGTGTGTGTGTGTGTGTGCAGTGCGATATCCGCTCTCTGTGTATGTGAGTGACGCGCGCGCGTGTGTGTGTGCGAGTGACGTGTGTCTGTGCAAGTGACGTTTGTGTGTGCGAGTGACGTGTATGTGTGTGCGAGTGACGTGTGTGTGTATGTGTGCGTGCGAGTGACGTGTGTGTGCAGTGCGATCACAGCTCTCTGTGTGTGCGCGAGTGACGTGTGTGTGTGTGAGTGTGTGTGTGCGCGCATGTGTGTGTGTGTGCGAGTGACGTGTGCGTGTGTGCGATCTCCGCTCTGTGTGCGAGTGACGCGTGTGTGTGTGAGTGTGTGTGTGCGCGCATGTGTGTGTGTGTGTGCGAGTGACGTGTGCGTGTGTGCGATCTCCGCTCTGTGTGCGAGTGACGCGTGTGTGTGTGAGTGTGTGTGTGCGCGCATGTGTGTGTGTGTGCGAGTGACGTGTGCGTGTGTGCGATCTCCGCTCTGTGTGCGAGTGACGTGGGTGTGTGTGTGAGTGACGTGTGTGTGTTTGCGTGCGTGCGTGCGTGCGAGTGACGTGTGTGTGTGCAGTGCGGTCTCCGCTTTCTGTGTGTGTGCGCTAGTGACGTGTGTGTGTGTGTGTGTGAGTGACGTGTGTGTGTTTGTGTGCGTGTGTGTGCGTTCGTGCGTGTGTGTGCAGTGCGATATCCGCTCTCTGTGTATGTGAGTGACGCGCGCGCGTGTGTGTGTGTGCGAGTGACGTGTGTCTGTGCAAGTGACGTATGTGTGTGCGAGTGACGTGTGTGTGTGTGTGCGAGTGACGTGTGTGTGTGTATGTGTGCGTGCGAGTGACGTGTGTGTGAGTGTGTGAATGTGTGAGTGACGCGCGCCTGTGTGTACGTGTGCGTGCGAGTGACGTGTGTGTGTGTGTTTGTGTGTGTGCGAGTGACGTGTGTGTGTGTGCGAGTGACGTGTGTGTGCGTGCGTGTGTGTGTGTGTGTGTGTGTGTGCAGTGTGATATCCGCTCTCTGTGTATGTGAGTGACGCGCGTGTGTGTGTGTGCGAGTGACGTGTGTCTGTGCAAGTGACGTATGTGTGTGCGAGTGACGTGTGTGTGTGTGCGGGTGACGTGTGTGTGTGTATGTGTGCGTGCGAGTGACGTGTGTGTGTGTGTGTGTGTGTGAGTGACGTGTGTGTGTTTGCTTGCGTGTGTGTGCGTGCGTGTGTGTGTGTGTGCAGTGTGATATCCGCTCTCTGTGTATGTGAGTGACTCGCGCGTGCGTGTGTGTGTGTGCGAGTGACGTGTGTCTGTGCAAGTGACGTATGTGTGTGCGAGTGACGTGTGTGTGTGTGTGTGTGCGAGTGACGTGTGTGTGTGTGTGTATGTGTGCGTGCGAGTGACGTGTGTGTGAGTGTGTGAATGTGTGAGTGACGCGCGCCTGTGTGTACGTGTGCGTGCAAGTGACGTGTGTGTGTGTTTGTGTGTGTGCGAGTGACGTGTGTGTGTGTGCGAGTGACGTGTGTGTGCGTGCGTGTGTGTGTGTGTGTGTGTGCAGTGTGATATCCGCTCTCTGTGTATGTGAGTGATGCGCGTGTGTGTGTGTGCGAGTGACGTGTGTCTGTGCAAGTGACGTATGTGTGTGCGAGTGACGTGTGTGTGTGTGCGAGTGACGTGTGTGTGTGTATGTGTGCGTGCGAGTGACGTCTGTGTGTGAGTGTGTGAATGTGTGAGTGACGCGCGCCTGTGTGTACGTGTGCGTGCGAGTGACGTGTGTGTGTGTGTGTGTGTGTGTGCGAGTGACTTGTGTGTGTGTGTGTGTGTGCACGAGTGACGTGTGTGTGTGTGTGCGAGTGACGTGTGTGTGTGTGTGTGTGTGTGTGTGTGTGCGAGTGACGTGTGTGTGTGTGTTTGTGTGCGTGTGTGTGCGTTCGTGCGTGTGTGTGCAGTGCGATATCCGCTCTCTGTGTATGTGAGTGACGCGCGCGCGTGTGTGTGTGTGCGAGTGACGTGTGTCTGTGCAAGTGACGTATGTGTGTGCGAGTGACGTGTGTGTGTGTGTGCGAGTGACGTGTGTGTGTGTGTATGTGTGCGTGCGAGTGACGTGTGTGTGAGTGTGTGAATGTGTGAGTGACGCGCGCCTGTGTGTACGTGTGCGTGCGAGTGACGTGTGTGTGTGTGTGTTTGTGTGTGTGCGAGTGACGTGTGTGTGTGTGCGAGTGACGTGTGTGTGCGTGCGTGTGTGTGTGTGTGTGTGTGTGTGCAGTGTGATATCCGCTCTCTGTGTATGTGAGTGACGCGCGTGTGTGTGTGTGTGCGAGTGACGTGTGTCTGTGCAAGTGACGTATGTGTGTGCGAGTGACGTGTGTGTGTGTGCGGGTGACGTGTGTGTGTGTATGTGTGCGTGCGAGTGACGTGTGTGTGTGTGTGTGTGTGTGTGTGAGTGACGTGTGTGTGTTTGCTTGCGTGTGTGTGCGTGCGTGTGTGTGTGTGTGCAGTGTGATATCCGCTCTCTGTGTATGTGAGTGACTCGCGCGTGCGTGTGTGTGTGTGCGAGTGACGTGTGTCTGTGCAAGTGACGTATGTGTGTGCGAGTGACGTGTGTGTGTGTGTGTGTGCGAGTGACGTGTGTGTGTGTGTGTATGTGTGCGTGCGAGTGACGTGTGTGTGAGTGTGTGAATGTGTGAGTGACGCGCGCCTGTGTGTACGTGTGCGTGCAAGTGACGTGTGTGTGTGTTTGTGTGTGTGCGAGTGACGTGTGTGTGTGTGCGAGTGACGTGTGTGTGCGTGCGTGTGTGTGTGTGTGTGTGTGCAGTGTGATATCCGCTCTCTGTGTATGTGAGTGATGCGCGTGTGTGTGTGTGCGAGTGACGTGTGTCTGTGCAAGTGACGTATGTGTGTGCGAGTGACGTGTGTGTGCGAGTGACGTGTGTGTGTGTATGTGTGCGTGCGAGTGACGTCTGTGTGTGAGTGTGTGAATGTGTGAGTGACGCGCGCCTGTGTGTACGTGTGCGTGCGAGTGACGTGTGTGTGTGTGTGTGTGTGTGCGAGTGACTTGTGTGTGTGTGTGTGTGTGCACGAGTGACGTGTGTGTGTGTGTGCGAGTGACGTGTGTGTGTGTGTGTGTGTGTGTGTGTGTGTGTGCGATCTCCACTATCTGTGTGCGAGTGACGTGTGTGTGTGTGTGTGAGTGACGTGTGTGTGTTTGCGTGCGTGCGTGCGAGTGACGTTTGTGTGCGTGTGTGTGCGTGCGTGCGTGTGTGTGTGTGTGTGTGTGCAGTGCGATATCCGCTCTCTGTGTATGTGAGTGACGCGCGCGCGCGCGCGCGTGTGTGTGTGTGCGAGTGACGTGTGTCTGTGCAAGTGACGTTTGTGTGTGCGAGTGACGTGTGTGTGTGTGCGAGTGACGTGTGTGTGTATGTGTGCGTGCGAGTGACGTGTGTGTGCAGTGCGATCACAGCTCTCTGTGTGCGAGTGACGTGTGTTTGACGCGCGCCTGTGTGTATGTGTGCGTGCGAGTGACGCGTGTGTGCGAGTGACTTGTGTGTGTGTGTGCACGAGTGACGTGTGTGTGTTTGCGTGCGTGTGTGTGCGTGCGTGCGTGTGTGTGTGTGTGTGTGCAGTGCGATATCCGCTCTCTGTGTATGTGAGTGACGCGCGCGCGTGTGTGTGTGCGAGTGACGTGTGTCTGTGCAAGTGACGTTTGTGTGTGCGAGTGACGTGTGTGTGTGTGCGAGTGACGTGTGTGTGTATGTGTGCGTGCGAGTGACGTGTGTGTGCAGTGCGATCACAGCTCTCTGTGTGCGAGTGACGTGTGTGTGCGAGTGACGTGTGTGTGTGTGTGCGAGTGACGTGTGTGTGTGCAGTGCGATCTCCGCTCTCTGTGTGCGAGTGACGTGTGTGTGTGTGTGTGTGTGTGCGTGCGAGTGAGGTGTGTGTGTGTGAATGTGAATGTGTGAGTGACGCGCGTGTGAATGTGTGTGTGTGTGTGTGTGTGTGTGCAGTGTGATATCCGCTTTCTGTGTATGTGAGTGACGCGCGTGTGTGTGTGTGCGAGTGACGTGTGTCTGTGCAAGTGACGTATGTGTGTGCGAGTGACGTGTGTGTGTGTGCGGGTGACGTGTGTGTGTGTATGTGTGCGTGCGAGTGACGTGTGTGTGTGTGAATGTGTGAGTGACGCGCGCCTGTGTGTACGTGTGCGTGCGAGTGACGCGTGTGTGTGTGTGCGAGTGACGTGTGTGTGCGAGTGACGTGTGTGTGTGTGCGAGTGACGTGTGTGTGTGCAGTGCGATCTCCGCTCTCTGTGTGCGAGTGACGTGTGTGTGTGCGAGTGACGTGTGTGTGAGTGTGTGAATGTGTGAGTGACGCGCGCCTGTGTGTACGTGTGCGTGCGAGTGACGTGTGTGTGTGTGTGTGTGTTTGTGTGTGTGCGAGTGACGTGTGTGTGTGTGTGTGTGTGCACGAGTGACGTGTGTGTGTTTGCGTGCGTGTGTGTGCGTGCGTGCGTGTGTGTGTGTGTGTGTGTGCAGTGCGATATCCGCTCTCTGTGTGCGAGTGACGTGTGTGTGTGTGTGTGTACGTGCGAGTGAGGTGTGTGTGTGTGAATGTGAATGTGTGAGTGACGCGCGTGTGAATGTGTGTTTGTTTGTGTGTGTGTGCGAGTGACATGCGCGTGTGTGGGTGTGTGTGTGTGTGTGTGCGCGAGTGACGTGTGTGTGTGTGAGTGTGTGTGTGCGCGCATGTGTGTGTGTGTGCGAGTGACGTGTGCGTGTGTGCGATCTCCGCTCTGTGTGCGAGTGACGTGTGTGTGTGTGTGTGTGTGTGTGTGCGAGTGACGTGTGTGTGTGTGTGTGTGCGATCTCCGCTCTCTGTGTGCGAGTGACGTGTGTGTGTGCGAGTGACGTGTGTGTGAGTGTGTGAATGTGTGAGTGACGCGCGCCTGTGTGTACGTGTGCGTGCGAGTGACGTGTGTGTGTGTGTGTGTGTTTGTGTGTGTGCGAGTGACGTGTGTGTGTGTGCGAGGGACGTGTGTGTGCGTGCGTGTGTGTGTGTGTGTGTGTGTGTGTGTGTGTGTGTGCAGTGTGATATCCGCTTTCTGTGTATGTGAGTGACGCGCGTGTGTGTGTGTGCGAGTGACGTGTGTCTGTGCAAGTGACGTATGTGTGTGCGAGTGACGTGTGTGTGTGTGCGGGTGACGTGTGTGTGTGTATGTGTGCGTGCGAGTGACGTGTGTGTGTGTGAATGTGTGAGTGACGCGCGCCTGTGTGTACGTGTGCGTGCTAGTGACGCGTGTGTGTGTGTGCGAGTGACGTGTGTGTGCGAGCGATGTGTGTGTGTGTGTGCGAGTGACGTGTGTGTGTGCAGTGCGATCTCCGCTCTCTGTGTGCGAGTGACGTGTGTGTGTGTGTGTGTGTGTACGTGCGAGTGAGGTGTGTGTGTGTGAATGTGTGAGCGACGCGCGTGTGAATGTGTGTGTTTGTTTGTGTGTGTGTGCGAGTGACATGCGCGTGTGTGGGTGTGTGTGTGTGTGTGTGCGCGAGTGACGTGTGTGTGTGTGAGTGTGTGTGTGCGCGCATGTGTGTGTGTGTGCGAGTGACGTGTGCGTGTGTGCGATCTCCGCTCTGTGTGCGAGTGACGCGTGTGTGTGTGAGTGTGTGTGTGCGCGCATGTGTGTGTGTGTGCGAGTGACGTGTGCGTGTGTGCGATCTCCGCTCTGTGTGCGAGTGACGTGTGTGTGTGTGTGTGTGTGCGAGTGACGTGTGTGTGTGTGTGTGTGTGTGCGATCTCCGCTCTCTGTGTGCGAGTGACGTGTGTGTGTGCGAGTGACGTGTGTGTGAGTGTGTGAATGTGTGAGTGACGCGCGCCTGTGTGTACGTGTGCGTGCGAGTGACATGTGTGTGTGTGTGTGTGTTTGTGTGTGTGCGAGTGACGTGTGTGTGTGTGCGAGTGACGTGTGTGTGCGTGCGTGTGTGTGTGTGTGTGTGTGTGTGTGCAGTGTGATATCCGCTTTCTGTGTATGTGAGTGTCGCGCGTGTGTGTGTGTGCGAGTGACGTGTGTCTGTGCAAGTGACGTATGTGTGTGCGAGTGACGTGTGTGTGTGTGCGGGTGACGTGTGTGTGTGTATGTGTGCGTGCGAGTGACGTGTGTGTGTGTGTGAATGTGTGAGTGACGCGCGCCTGTGTGTACGTGTGCGTGCGAGTGACGCGTGTGTGTGTGTGCGAGTGACGTGTGTGTGCGAGTGACGTGTGTGTGTGTGTGCGAGTGACGTGTGTGTGTGCAGTGCGATCTCCGCTCTCTGTGTGCGAGTGACGTGTGTGTGTGTGTGTGTACGTGCGAGTGAGGTGTGTGTGTGTGAATGTGAATGTGTGAGTGACGCGCGTGTGAATGTGTGTGTTTGTTTGTGTGTGTGTGTGCGAGTGACATGCGCGTGTGTGGGTGTGTGTGTGTGTGTGTGCGCGAGTGACGTGTGTGTGTGTGAGTGTGTGTGTGCGCCCATGTGTGTGTGTGTGCGAGTGACGTGTGCGTGTGTGCGATCTCCGCTCTGTGTGCGAGTGACGCGTGTGTGTGTGAGTGTGTGTGTGCGTGCATGTGTGTGTGTGTGCGAGTGACGTGTGCGTGTGTGCGATCTCCGCTCTGTGTGCGAGTGACGTGGGTGTGTGTTTGTTTGTGTGTGTGTGTGTGAATGTGAATGTGTGAGTGACGCGCGCGTGTGTGTGTTTGTTTGTGTGTGTGTGCGAGTGACATGGGTGTGTGTGTGTGCGAGTGACGCGTGTGTGTGTGTGTGAGTGTGTGTGTGCGCGAGTGACGTGTGTGTGTGTGAGTGTGTGTGTGCGCGCATGTGTGTGTGTGTGCGAGTGACGTGTGCGTGTGTGCGATCTCCGCTCTGTGTGCGAGTGACGTGTGTGTGTGTGTGTGTGTGTGCGAGTGACGTGTGTGTGTGTGTGTGTGCGATCTCCGCTCTCTGTGTGCGAGTGACGTGTGTGTGTGCGAGTGACGTGTGTGTGAGTGTGTGAATGTGTGAGTGACGCGCGCCTGTGTGTACGTGTGCGTGCGAGTGACGTGTGTGTGTGTGTGTGTGTTTGTGTGTGTGCGAGTGACGTGTGTGTGTGTGTGCGAGTGACGTGTGTGTGCGTGCGTGTGTGTGTGTGTGTGTGTGTGTGTGTGTGTGCAGTGTGATATCCGCTTTCTGTGTATGTGAGTGACGCGCGTGTGTGTGTGTGCGAGTGACGTGTGTCTGTGCAAGTGACGTATGTGTGTGCGAGTGACGTGTGTGTGTGTGCGGGTGACGTGTGTGTGTGTATGTGTGCGTGCGAGTGACATGTGTGTGTGTGAATGTGTGAGTGACGCGCGCCTGTGTGTACGTGTGCGTGCGAGTGACGCGTGTGTGTGTGTGCGAGTGACGTGTGTGTGCGAGTGATGTGTGTGTGTGTGTGTGCGAGTGACGTGTGTGTGTGCAGTGCGATCTCCGCTCTCTGTGTGCGAGTGACGTGTGTGTGTGTGTGTGTACGTGCGAGTGAGGTGTGTGTGTGTGAATGTGAATGTGTGAGTGACGCGCGTGTGAATGTGTGTGTTTGTTTGTGTGTGTGTGCGAGTGACATGCGTGTGTGTGGGTGTGTGTGTGTGTGTGTGCGCGAGTGACGTGTGTGTGTGTGTGTGTGCGATCTCCGCTCTCTGTGTGCGAGTGACGTGTGTGTGTGCGAGTGACGTGTGTGTGAGTGTGTGAATGTGTGAGTGACGCGCGCCTGTGTGTACGTGTGCGTGCGAGTGACATGTGTGTGTGTGTGTGTGTTTGTGTGTGTGCGAGTGACGTGTGTGTGTGCGAGTGACGTGTGTGTGCGTGCGTGTGTGTGTGTGTGTGTGTGTGTGTGTGTGCAGTGTGATATCCGCTTTCTGTGTATGTGAGTGACGCGCGTGTGTGTGTGTGCGAGTGACGTGTGTCTGTGCAAGTGACGTATGTGTGTGCGAGTGACGTGTGTGTGTGTGCGGGTGACGTGTGTGTGTGTATGTGTGCGTGCGAGTGACGTGTGTGTGTGAGTGTGTGAATGTGTGAGTGACGCGCGCCTGTGTGTACGTGTGCGTGCGAGTGACGCGTGTGTGTGTGTGCGAGTGACTTGTGTGTGTGTGTGTGTGTGCACGAGTGACGTGTGTGTGTTTGCGTGCGTGCGTGTGTGTGTGTGTGTGTGTGCAGTGCGATATCCGCTCTCTGTGTATGTGAGTGACGCGCGCGCGTGTGTGTGTGCGAGTGACGTGTGTCTGTGCAAGTGACGTTTGTGTGTGCGAGTGACGTGTATGTGTGTGCGAGTGACGTGTGTGTGTATGTGTGCGTGCGAGTGACGTGTGTGTGCAGTGCGATCACAGCTCTCTGTGTGTGCGCGAGTGACGTGTGTGTGTGTGAGTGTGTGTGTGCGCGCATGTGTGTGTGTGTGCGAGTGACGTGTGCGTGTGTGCGATCTCCGCTCTGTGTGCGAGTGACGCGTGTGTGTGTGAGTGTGTGTGTGCGCGCATGTGTGTGTGTGTGTGCGAGTGACGTGTGCGTGTGTGCGATCTCCGCTCTGTGTGCGAGTGACGCGTGTGTGTGTGAGTGTGTGTGTGCGCGCATGTGTGTGTGTGTGCGAGTGACGTGTGCGTGTGTGCGATCTCCGCTCTGTGTGCGAGTGACGTGGGTGTGTGTGTGAGTGACGTGTGTGTGTTTGCGTGCGTGCGTGCGTGCGAGTGACGTGTGTGTGTGCAGTGCGGTCTCCGCTTTCTGTGTGTGTGCGCTAGTGACGTGTGTGTGTGTGTGTGTGAGTGACGTGTGTGTGTTTGTGTGCGTGTGTGTGCGTTCGTGCGTGTGTGTGCAGTGCGATATCCGCTCTCTGTGTATGTGAGTGACGCGCGCGCGTGTGTGTGTGTGCGAGTGACGTGTGTCTGTGCAAGTGACGTATGTGTGTGCGAGTGACGTGTGTGTGTGTGTGCGAGTGACGTGTGTGTGTGTATGTGTGCGTGCGAGTGACGTGTGTGTGAGTGTGTGAATGTGTGAGTGACGCGCGCCTGTGTGTACGTGTGCGTGCGAGTGACGTGTGTGTGTGTGTTTGTGTGTGTGCGAGTGACGTGTGTGTGTGTGCGAGTGACGTGTGTGTGCGTGCGTGTGTGTGTGTGTGTGTGTGTGTGCAGTGTGATATCCGCTCTCTGTGTATGTGAGTGACGCGCGTGTGTGTGTGTGCGAGTGACGTGTGTCTGTGCAAGTGACGTATGTGTGTGCGAGTGACGTGTGTGTGTGTGCGGGTGACGTGTGTGTGTGTATGTGTGCGTGCGAGTGACGTGTGTGTGTGTGTGTGTGTGTGAGTGACGTGTGTGTGTTTGCTTGCGTGTGTGTGCGTGCGTGTGTGTGTGTGTGCAGTGTGATATCCGCTCTCTGTGTATGTGAGTGACTCGCGCGTGCGTGTGTGTGTGTGCGAGTGACGTGTGTCTGTGCAAGTGACGTATGTGTGTGCGAGTGACGTGTGTGTGTGTGTGTGCGAGTGACGTGTGTGTGTGTGTGTATGTGTGCGTGCGAGTGACGTGTGTGTGAGTGTGTGAATGTGTGAGTGACGCGCGCCTGTGTGTACGTGTGCGTGCAAGTGACGTGTGTGTGTGTTTGTGTGTGTGCGAGTGACGTGTGTGTGTGTGCGAGTGACGTGTGTGTGCGTGCGTGTGTGTGTGTGTGTGTGTGCAGTGTGATATCCGCTCTCTGTGTATGTGAGTGATGCGCGTGTGTGTGTGTGCGAGTGACGTGTGTCTGTGCAAGTGACGTATGTGTGTGCGAGTGACGTGTGTGTGTGTGCGAGTGACGTGTGTGTGTGTATGTGTGCGTGCGAGTGACGTCTGTGTGTGAGTGTGTGAATGTGTGAGTGACGCGCGCCTGTGTGTACGTGTGCGTGCGAGTGACGTGTGTGTGTGTGTGTGTGTGTGTGCGAGTGACTTGTGTGTGTGTGTGTGTGTGCACGAGTGACGTGTGTGTGTGTGTGCGAGTGACGTGTGTGTGTGTGTGTGTGTGTGTGTGTGTGCGAGTGACGTGTGTGTGTGTGTTTGTGTGCGTGTGTGTGCGTTCGTGCGTGTGTGTGCAGTGCGATATCCGCTCTCTGTGTATGTGAGTGACGCGCGCGCGTGTGTGTGTGTGCGAGTGACGTGTGTCTGTGCAAGTGACGTATGTGTGTGCGAGTGACGTGTGTGTGTGTGTGCGAGTGACGTGTGTGTGTGTGTATGTGTGCGTGCGAGTGACGTGTGTGTGAGTGTGTGAATGTGTGAGTGACGCGCGCCTGTGTGTACGTGTGCGTGCGAGTGACGTGTGTGTGTGTGTGTTTGTGTGTGTGCGAGTGACGTGTGTGTGTGTGCGAGTGACGTGTGTGTGCGTGCGTGTGTGTGTGTGTGTGTGTGTGTGCAGTGTGATATCCGCTCTCTGTGTATGTGAGTGACGCGCGTGTGTGTGTGTGCGAGTGACGTGTGTCTGTGCAAGTGACGTATGTGTGTGCGAGTGACGTGTGTGTGTGTGCGGGTGACGTGTGTGTGTGTATGTGTGCGTGCGAGTGACGTGTGTGTGTGTGTGTGTGTGTGTGTGAGTGACGTGTGTGTGTTTGCTTGCGTGTGTGTGCGTGCGTGTGTGTGTGTGTGCAGTGTGATATCCGCTCTCTGTGTATGTGAGTGACTCGCGCGTGCGTGTGTGTGTGTGCGAGTGACGTGTGTCTGTGCAAGTGACGTATGTGTGTGCGAGTGACGTGTGTGTGTGTGTGTGTGCGAGTGACGTGTGTGTGTGTGTGTGTGTATGTGTGCGTGCGAGTGACGTGTGTGTGAGTGTGTGAATGTGTGAGTGACGCGCGCCTGTGTGTACGTGTGCGTGCAAGTGACGTGTGTGTGTGTTTGTGTGTGTGCGAGTGACGTGTGTGTGTGTGCGAGTGACGTGTGTGTGCGTGCGTGTGTGTGTGTGTGTGTGTGCAGTGTGATATCCGCTCTCTGTGTATGTGAGTGATGCGCGTGTGTGTGTGTGCGAGTGACGTGTGTCTGTGCAAGTGACGTATGTGTGTGCGAGTGACGTGTGTGTGCGAGTGACGTGTGTGTGTGTATGTGTGCGTGCGAGTGACGTCTGTGTGTGAGTGTGTGAATGTGTGAGTGACGCGCGCCTGTGTGTACGTGTGCGTGCGAGTGACGTGTGTGTGTGTGTGTGTGTGTGTGCGAGTGACTTGTGTGTGTGTGTGTGTGTGCACGAGTGACGTGTGTGTGTGTGTGCGAGTGACGTGTGTGTGTGTGTGTGTGTGTGTGTGTGTGTGTGCGATCTCCACTATCTGTGTGCGAGTGACGTGTGTGTGTGTGTGTGAGTGACGTGTGTGTGTTTGCGTGCGTGCGTGCGAGTGACGTTTGTGTGCGTGTGTGTGCGTGCGTGCGTGTGTGTGTGTGTGTGTGTGCAGTGCGATATCCGCTCTCTGTGTATGTGAGTGACGCGCGCGCGCGCGCGTGTGTGTGTGTGCGAGTGACGTGTGTCTGTGCAAGTGACGTTTGTGTGTGCGAGTGACGTGTGTGTGTGTGCGAGTGACGTGTGTGTGTATGTGTGCGTGCGAGTGACGTGTGTGTGCAGTGCGATCACAGCTCTCTGTGTGCGAGTGACGTGTGTTTGACGCGCGCCTGTGTGTATGTGTGCGTGCGAGTGACGCGTGTGTGCGAGTGACTTGTGTGTGTGTGTGCACGAGTGACGTGTGTGTGTTTGCGTGCGTGTGTGTGCGTGCGTGCGTGTGTGTGTGTGTGTGTGCAGTGCGATATCCGCTCTCTGTGTATGTGAGTGACGCGCGCGCGTGTGTGTGTGCGAGTGACGTGTGTCTGTGCAAGTGACGTTTGTGTGTGCGAGTGACGTGTGTGTGTGTGCGAGTGACGTGTGTGTGTATGTGTGCGTGCGAGTGACGTGTGTGTGCAGTGCGATCACAGCTCTCTGTGTGCGAGTGACGTGTGTGTGCGAGTGACGTGTGTGTGTGTGTGCGAGTGACGTGTGTGTGTGCAGTGCGATCTCCGCTCTCTGTGTGCGAGTGACGTGTGTGTGTGTGTGTGTGTGTGCGTGCGAGTGAGGTGTGTGTGTGTGAATGTGAATGTGTGAGTGACGCGCGTGTGAATGTGTGTGTGTGTGTGTGTGTGTGTGCAGTGTGATATCCGCTTTCTGTGTATGTGAGTGACGCGCGTGTGTGTGTGTGCGAGTGACGTGTGTCTGTGCAAGTGACGTATGTGTGTGCGAGTGACGTGTGTGTGTGTGCGGGTGACGTGTGTGTGTGTATGTGTGCGTGCGAGTGACGTGTGTGTGTGTGAATGTGTGAGTGACGCGCGCCTGTGTGTACGTGTGCGTGCGAGTGACGCGTGTGTGTGTGTGCGAGTGACGTGTGTGTGCGAGTGACGTGTGTGTGTGTGCGAGTGACGTGTGTGTGTGCAGTGCGATCTCCGCTCTCTGTGTGCGAGTGACGTGTGTGTGTGCGAGTGACGTGTGTGTGAGTGTGTGAATGTGTGAGTGACGCGCGCCTGTGTGTACGTGTGCGTGCGAGTGACGTGTGTGTGTGTGTGTGTGTTTGTGTGTGTGCGAGTGACGTGTGTGTGTGTGTGTGTGTGCACGAGTGACGTGTGTGTGTTTGCGTGCGTGTGTGTGCGTGCGTGCGTGTGTGTGTGTGTGTGTGTGCAGTGCGATATCCGCTCTCTGTGTGCGAGTGACGTGTGTGTGTGTGTGTGTACGTGCGAGTGAGGTGTGTGTGTGTGAATGTGAATGTGTGAGTGACGCGCGTGTGAATGTGTGTTTGTTTGTGTGTGTGTGCGAGTGACATGCGCGTGTGTGGGTGTGTGTGTGTGTGTGTGCGCGAGTGACGTGTGTGTGTGTGAGTGTGTGTGTGCGCGCATGTGTGTGTGTGTGCGAGTGACGTGTGCGTGTGTGCGATCTCCGCTCTGTGTGCGAGTGACGTGTGTGTGTGTGTGTGTGTGTGTGTGCGAGTGACGTGTGTGTGTGTGTGTGTGCGATCTCCGCTCTCTGTGTGCGAGTGACGTGTGTGTGTGCGAGTGACGTGTGTGTGAGTGTGTGAATGTGTGAGTGACGCGCGCCTGTGTGTACGTGTGCGTGCGAGTGACGTGTGTGTGTGTGTGTGTGTTTGTGTGTGTGCGAGTGACGTGTGTGTGTGTGCGAGGGACGTGTGTGTGCGTGCGTGTGTGTGTGTGTGTGTGTGTGTGTGTGTGTGTGTGCAGTGTGATATCCGCTTTCTGTGTATGTGAGTGACGCGCGTGTGTGTGTGTGCGAGTGACGTGTGTCTGTGCAAGTGACGTATGTGTGTGCGAGTGACGTGTGTGTGTGTGCGGGTGACGTGTGTGTGTGTATGTGTGCGTGCGAGTGACGTGTGTGTGTGTGAATGTGTGAGTGACGCGCGCCTGTGTGTACGTGTGCGTGCTAGTGACGCGTGTGTGTGTGTGCGAGTGACGTGTGTGTGCGAGCGATGTGTGTGTGTGTGTGCGAGTGACGTGTGTGTGTGCAGTGCGATCTCCGCTCTCTGTGTGCGAGTGACGTGTGTGTGTGTGTGTGTGTGTACGTGCGAGTGAGGTGTGTGTGTGTGAATGTGTGAGCGACGCGCGTGTGAATGTGTGTGTTTGTTTGTGTGTGTGTGCGAGTGACATGCGCGTGTGTGGGTGTGTGTGTGTGTGTGTGCGCGAGTGACGTGTGTGTGTGTGAGTGTGTGTGTGCGCGCATGTGTGTGTGTGTGCGAGTGACGTGTGCGTGTGTGCGATCTCCGCTCTGTGTGCGAGTGACGCGTGTGTGTGTGAGTGTGTGTGTGCGCGCATGTGTGTGTGTGTGCGAGTGACGTGTGCGTGTGTGCGATCTCCGCTCTGTGTGCGAGTGACGTGTGTGTGTGTGTGTGTGTGCGAGTGACGTGTGTGTGTGTGTGTGTGTGTGCGATCTCCGCTCTCTGTGTGCGAGTGACGTGTGTGTGTGCGAGTGACGTGTGTGTGAGTGTGTGAATGTGTGAGTGACGCGCGCCTGTGTGTACGTGTGCGTGCGAGTGACATGTGTGTGTGTGTGTGTGTTTGTGTGTGTGCGAGTGACGTGTGTGTGTGTGCGAGTGACGTGTGTGTGCGTGCGTGTGTGTGTGTGTGTGTGTGTGTGTGCAGTGTGATATCCGCTTTCTGTGTATGTGAGTGTCGCGCGTGTGTGTGTGTGCGAGTGACGTGTGTCTGTGCAAGTGACGTATGTGTGTGCGAGTGACGTGTGTGTGTGTGCGGGTGACGTGTGTGTGTGTATGTGTGCGTGCGAGTGACGTGTGTGTGTGTGTGAATGTGTGAGTGACGCGCGCCTGTGTGTACGTGTGCGTGCGAGTGACGCGTGTGTGTGTGTGCGAGTGACGTGTGTGTGCGAGTGACGTGTGTGTGTGTGTGCGAGTGACGTGTGTGTGTGCAGTGCGATCTCCGCTCTCTGTGTGCGAGTGACGTGTGTGTGTGTGTGTGTACGTGCGAGTGAGGTGTGTGTGTGTGAATGTGAATGTGTGAGTGACGCGCGTGTGAATGTGTGTGTTTGTTTGTGTGTGTGTGTGCGAGTGACATGCGCGTGTGTGGGTGTGTGTGTGTGTGTGTGCGCGAGTGACGTGTGTGTGTGTGAGTGTGTGTGTGCGCCCATGTGTGTGTGTGTGCGAGTGACGTGTGCGTGTGTGCGATCTCCGCTCTGTGTGCGAGTGACGCGTGTGTGTGTGAGTGTGTGTGTGCGTGCATGTGTGTGTGTGTGCGAGTGACGTGTGCGTGTGTGCGATCTCCGCTCTGTGTGCGAGTGACGTGGGTGTGTGTTTGTTTGTGTGTGTGTGTGTGAATGTGAATGTGTGAGTGACGCGCGCGTGTGTGTGTTTGTTTGTGTGTGTGTGCGAGTGACATGGGTGTGTGTGTGTGCGAGTGACGCGTGTGTGTGTGTGTGAGTGTGTGTGTGCGCGAGTGACGTGTGTGTGTGTGAGTGTGTGTGTGCGCGCATGTGTGTGTGTGTGCGAGTGACGTGTGCGTGTGTGCGATCTCCGCTCTGTGTGCGAGTGACGTGTGTGTGTGTGTGTGTGTGTGCGAGTGACGTGTGTGTGTGTGTGTGTGCGATCTCCGCTCTCTGTGTGCGAGTGACGTGTGTGTGTGCGAGTGACGTGTGTGTGAGTGTGTGAATGTGTGAGTGACGCGCGCCTGTGTGTACGTGTGCGTGCGAGTGACGTGTGTGTGTGTGTGTGTGTTTGTGTGTGTGCGAGTGACGTGTGTGTGTGTGTGCGAGTGACGTGTGTGTGCGTGCGTGTGTGTGTGTGTGTGTGTGTGTGTGTGTGTGCAGTGTGATATCCGCTTTCTGTGTATGTGAGTGACGCGCGTGTGTGTGTGTGCGAGTGACGTGTGTCTGTGCAAGTGACGTATGTGTGTGCGAGTGACGTGTGTGTGTGTGCGGGTGACGTGTGTGTGTGTATGTGTGCGTGCGAGTGACATGTGTGTGTGTGAATGTGTGAGTGACGCGCGCCTGTGTGTACGTGTGCGTGCGAGTGACGCGTGTGTGTGTGTGCGAGTGACGTGTGTGTGCGAGTGATGTGTGTGTGTGTGTGTGCGAGTGACGTGTGTGTGTGCAGTGCGATCTCCGCTCTCTGTGTGCGAGTGACGTGTGTGTGTGTGTGTGTACGTGCGAGTGAGGTGTGTGTGTGTGAATGTGAATGTGTGAGTGACGCGCGTGTGAATGTGTGTGTTTGTTTGTGTGTGTGTGCGAGTGACATGCGTGTGTGTGGGTGTGTGTGTGTGTGTGTGCGCGAGTGACGTGTGTGTGTGTGTGTGTGCGATCTCCGCTCTCTGTGTGCGAGTGACGTGTGTGTGTGCGAGTGACGTGTGTGTGAGTGTGTGAATGTGTGAGTGACGCGCGCCTGTGTGTACGTGTGCGTGCGAGTGACATGTGTGTGTGTGTGTGTGTTTGTGTGTGTGCGAGTGACGTGTGTGTGTGCGAGTGACGTGTGTGTGCGTGCGTGTGTGTGTGTGTGTGTGTGTGTGTGTGTGCAGTGTGATATCCGCTTTCTGTGTATGTGAGTGACGCGCGTGTGTGTGTGTGCGAGTGACGTGTGTCTGTGCAAGTGACGTATGTGTGTGCGAGTGACGTGTGTGTGTGTGTGCGGGTGACGTGTGTGTGTGTATGTGTGCGTGCGAGTGACGTGTGTGTGTGAGTGTGTGAATGTGTGAGTGACGCGCGCCTGTGTGTACGTGTGCGTGCGAGTGACGCGTGTGTGTGTGTGCGAGTGACTTGTGTGTGTGTGTGTGTGTGCACGAGTGACGTGTGTGTGTTTGCGTGCGTGCGTGTGTGTGTGTGTGTGTGTGCAGTGCGATATCCGCTCTCTGTGTATGTGAGTGACGCGCGCGCGTGTGTGTGTGCGAGTGACGTGTGTCTGTGCAAGTGACGTTTGTGTGTGCGAGTGACGTGTATGTGTGTGCGAGTGACGTGTGTGTGTATGTGTGCGTGCGAGTGACGTGTGTGTGCAGTGCGATCACAGCTCTCTGTGTGTGCGCGAGTGACGTGTGTGTGTGTGAGTGTGTGTGTGCGCGCATGTGTGTGTGTGTGCGAGTGACGTGTGCGTGTGTGCGATCTCCGCTCTGTGTGCGAGTGACGCGTGTGTGTGTGAGTGTGTGTGTGCGCGCATGTGTGTGTGTGTGTGCGAGTGACGTGTGCGTGTGTGCGATCTCCGCTCTGTGTGCGAGTGACGCGTGTGTGTGTGAGTGTGTGTGTGCGCGCATGTGTGTGTGTGTGCGAGTGACGTGTGCGTGTGTGCGATCTCCGCTCTGTGTGCGAGTGACGTGGGTGTGTGTGTGAGTGACGTGTGTGTGTTTGCGTGCGTGCGTGCGTGCGAGTGACGTGTGTGTGTGCAGTGCGGTCTCCGCTTTCTGTGTGTGTGCGCTAGTGACGTGTGTGTGTGTGTGTGTGAGTGACGTGTGTGTGTTTGTGTGCGTGTGTGTGCGTTCGTGCGTGTGTGTGCAGTGCGATATCCGCTCTCTGTGTATGTGAGTGACGCGCGCGCGTGTGTGTGTGTGCGAGTGACGTGTGTCTGTGCAAGTGACGTATGTGTGTGCGAGTGACGTGTGTGTGTGTGTGCGAGTGACGTGTGTGTGTGTATGTGTGCGTGCGAGTGACGTGTGTGTGAGTGTGTGAATGTGTGAGTGACGCGCGCCTGTGTGTACGTGTGCGTGCGAGTGACGTGTGTGTGTGTGTTTGTGTGTGTGCGAGTGACGTGTGTGTGTGTGCGAGTGACGTGTGTGTGCGTGCGTGCGTGTGTGTGTGTGTGTGTGTGCAGTGTGATATCCGCTCTCTGTGTATGCGAGTGACGCGCGTGTGTGTGTGTGCGAGTGACGTGTGTCTGTGCAAGTGACGTATGTGTGTGCGAGTGACGTGTGTGTGTGTGCGGGTGACGTGTGTGTGTGTATGTGTGCGTGCGAGTGACGTGTGTGTGTGTGTGTGTGTGTGTGTGAGTGACGTGTGTGTGTTTGCTTGCGTGTGTGTGCGTGCGTGTGTGTGTGTGTGCAGTGTGATATCCGCTCTCTGTGTATGTGAGTGACTCGCGCGTGCGTGTGTGTGTGTGCGAGTGACGTGTGTCTGTGCAAGTGACGTATGTGTGTGCGAGTGACGTGTGTGTGTGTGTGTGCGAGTGACGTGTGTGTGTGTGTGTATGTGTGCGTGCGAGTGACGTGTGTGTGAGTGTGTGAATGTGTGAGTGACGCGCGCCTGTGTGTACGTGTGCGTGCAAGTGACGTGTGTGTGTGTTTGTGTGTGTGCGAGTGACGTGTGTGTGTGTGCGAGTGACGTGTGTGTGCGTGCGTGTGTGTGTGTGTGTGTGTGCAGTGTGATATCCGCTCTCTGTGTATGTGAGTGATGCGCGTGTGTGTGTGTGCGAGTGACGTGTGTCTGTGCAAGTGACGTATGTGTGTGCGAGTGACGTGTGTGTGTGTGCGAGTGACGTGTGTGTGTGTATGTGTGCGTGCGAGTGACGTCTGTGTGTGAGTGTGTGAATGTGTGAGTGACGCGCGCCTGTGTGTACGTGTGCGTGCGAGTGACGTGTGTGTGTGTGTGTGTGTGTGTGCGAGTGACTTGTGTGTGTGTGTGTGTGTGCACGAGTGACGTGTGTGTGTGTGTGCGAGTGACGTGTGTGTGTGTGTGTGTGTGTGTGTGTGTGCGAGTGACGTGTGTGTGTGTGTTTGTGTGCGTGTGTGTGCGTTCGTGCGTGTGTGTGCAGTGCGATATCCGCTCTCTGTGTATGTGAGTGACGCGCGCGCGTGTGTGTGTGTGCGAGTGACGTGTGTCTGTGCAAGTGACGTATGTGTGTGCGAGTGACGTGTGTGTGTGTGTGCGAGTGACGTGTGTGTGTGTGTATGTGTGCGTGCGAGTGACGTGTGTGTGAGTGTGTGAATGTGTGAGTGACGCGCGCCTGTGTGTACGTGTGCGTGCGAGTGACGTGTGTGTGTGTGTGTTTGTGTGTGTGCGAGTGACGTGTGTGTGTGTGCGAGTGACGTGTGTGTGCGTGCGTGTGTGTGTGTGTGTGTGTGTGTGCAGTGTGATATCCGCTCTCTGTGTATGTGAGTGACGCGCGTGTGTGTGTGTGCGAGTGACGTGTGTCTGTGCAAGTGACGTATGTGTGTGCGAGTGACGTGTGTGTGTGTGCGGGTGACGTGTGTGTGTGTATGTGTGCGTGCGAGTGACGTGTGTGTGTGTGTGTGTGTGTGTGTGAGTGACGTGTGTGTGTTTGCTTGCGTGTGTGTGCGTGCGTGTGTGTGTGTGTGCAGTGTGATATCCGCTCTCTGTGTATGTGAGTGACTCGCGCGTGCGTGTGTGTGTGTGCGAGTGACGTGTGTCTGTGCAAGTGACGTATGTGTGTGCGAGTGACGTGTGTGTGTGTGTGTGTGCGAGTGACGTGTGTGTGTGTGTGTATGTGTGCGTGCGAGTGACGTGTGTGTGAGTGTGTGAATGTGTGAGTGACGCGCGCCTGTGTGTACGTGTGCGTGCAAGTGACGTGTGTGTGTGTTTGTGTGTGTGCGAGTGACGTGTGTGTGTGTGCGAGTGACGTGTGTGTGCGTGCGTGTGTGTGTGTGTGTGTGTGCAGTGTGATATCCGCTCTCTGTGTATGTGAGTGATGCGCGTGTGTGTGTGTGCGAGTGACGTGTGTCTGTGCAAGTGACGTATGTGTGTGCGAGTGACGTGTGTGTGCGAGTGACGTGTGTGTGTGTATGTGTGCGTGCGAGTGACGTCTGTGTGTGAGTGTGTGAATGTGTGAGTGACGCGCGCCTGTGTGTACGTGTGCGTGCGAGTGACGTGTGTGTGTGTGTGTGTGTGTGTGCGAGTGACTTGTGTGTGTGTGTGTGTGTGCACGAGTGACGTGTGTGTGTGTGTGCGAGTGACGTGTGTGTGTGTGTGTGTGTGTGTGTGTGTGTGTGCGATCTCCACTATCTGTGTGCGAGTGACGTGTGTGTGTGTGTGTGAGTGACGTGTGTGTGTTTGCGTGCGTGCGTGCGAGTGACGTTTGTGTGCGTGTGTGTGCGTGCGTGCGTGTGTGTGTGTGTGTGTGTGCAGTGCGATATCCGCTCTCTGTGTATGTGAGTGACGCGCGCGCGCGCGCGCGTGTGTGTGTGTGCGAGTGACGTGTGTCTGTGCAAGTGACGTTTGTGTGTGCGAGTGACGTGTGTGTGTGTGCGAGTGACGTGTGTGTGTATGTGTGCGTGCGAGTGACGTGTGTGTGCAGTGCGATCACAGCTCTCTGTGTGCGAGTGACGTGTGTTTGACGCGCGCCTGTGTGTATGTGTGCGTGCGAGTGACGCGTGTGTGCGAGTGACTTGTGTGTGTGTGTGCACGAGTGACGTGTGTGTGTTTGCGTGCGTGTGTGTGCGTGCGTGCGTGTGTGTGTGTGTGTGTGCAGTGCGATATCCGCTCTCTGTGTATGTGAGTGACGCGCGCGCGTGTGTGTGTGCGAGTGACGTGTGTCTGTGCAAGTGACGTTTGTGTGTGCGAGTGACGTGTGTGTGTGTGCGAGTGACGTGTGTGTGTATGTGTGCGTGCGAGTGACGTGTGTGTGCAGTGCGATCACAGCTCTCTGTGTGCGAGTGACGTGTGTGTGCGAGTGACGTGTGTGTGTGTGTGCGAGTGACGTGTGTGTGTGCAGTGCGATCTCCGCTCTCTGTGTGCGAGTGACGTGTGTGTGTGTGTGTGTGTGTGCGTGCGAGTGAGGTGTGTGTGTGTGAATGTGAATGTGTGAGTGACGCGCGTGTGAATGTGTGTGTGTGTGTGTGTGTGTGTGCAGTGTGATATCCGCTTTCTGTGTATGTGAGTGACGCGCGTGTGTGTGTGTGCGAGTGACGTGTGTCTGTGCAAGTGACGTATGTGTGTGCGAGTGACGTGTGTGTGTGTGCGGGTGACGTGTGTGTGTGTATGTGTGCGTGCGAGTGACGTGTGTGTGTGTGAATGTGTGAGTGACGCGCGCCTGTGTGTACGTGTGCGTGCGAGTGACGCGTGTGTGTGTGTGCGAGTGACGTGTGTGTGCGAGTGACGTGTGTGTGTGTGCGAGTGACGTGTGTGTGTGCAGTGCGATCTCCGCTCTCTGTGTGCGAGTGACGTGTGTGTGTGCGAGTGACGTGTGTGTGAGTGTGTGAATGTGTGAGTGACGCGCGCCTGTGTGTACGTGTGCGTGCGAGTGACGTGTGTGTGTGTGTGTGTGTTTGTGTGTGTGCGAGTGACGTGTGTGTGTGTGTGTGTGTGCACGAGTGACGTGTGTGTGTTTGCGTGCGTGTGTGTGCGTGCGTGCGTGTGTGTGTGTGTGTGTGTGCAGTGCGATATCCGCTCTCTGTGTGCGAGTGACGTGTGTGTGTGTGTGTGTACGTGCGAGTGAGGTGTGTGTGTGTGAATGTGAATGTGTGAGTGACGCGCGTGTGAATGTGTGTTTGTTTGTGTGTGTGTGCGAGTGACATGCGCGTGTGTGGGTGTGTGTGTGTGTGTGTGCGCGAGTGACGTGTGTGTGTGTGAGTGTGTGTGTGCGCGCATGTGTGTGTGTGTGCGAGTGACGTGTGCGTGTGTGCGATCTCCGCTCTGTGTGCGAGTGACGTGTGTGTGTGTGTGTGTGTGTGTGTGCGAGTGACGTGTGTGTGTGTGTGTGTGCGATCTCCGCTCTCTGTGTGCGAGTGACGTGTGTGTGTGCGAGTGACGTGTGTGTGAGTGTGTGAATGTGTGAGTGACGCGCGCCTGTGTGTACGTGTGCGTGCGAGTGACGTGTGTGTGTGTGTGTGTGTTTGTGTGTGTGCGAGTGACGTGTGTGTGTGTGCGAGGGACGTGTGTGTGCGTGCGTGTGTGTGTGTGTGTGTGTGTGTGTGTGTGTGTGTGCAGTGTGATATCCGCTTTCTGTGTATGTGAGTGACGCGCGTGTGTGTGTGTGCGAGTGACGTGTGTCTGTGCAAGTGACGTATGTGTGTGCGAGTGACGTGTGTGTGTGTGCGGGTGACGTGTGTGTGTGTATGTGTGCGTGCGAGTGACGTGTGTGTGTGTGAATGTGTGAGTGACGCGCGCCTGTGTGTACGTGTGCGTGCTAGTGACGCGTGTGTGTGTGTGCGAGTGACGTGTGTGTGCGAGCGATGTGTGTGTGTGTGTGCGAGTGACGTGTGTGTGTGCAGTGCGATCTCCGCTCTCTGTGTGCGAGTGACGTGTGTGTGTGTGTGTGTGTGTACGTGCGAGTGAGGTGTGTGTGTGTGAATGTGTGAGCGACGCGCGTGTGAATGTGTGTGTTTGTTTGTGTGTGTGTGCGAGTGACATGCGCGTGTGTGGGTGTGTGTGTGTGTGTGTGCGCGAGTGACGTGTGTGTGTGTGAGTGTGTGTGTGCGCGCATGTGTGTGTGTGTGCGAGTGACGTGTGCGTGTGTGCGATCTCCGCTCTGTGTGCGAGTGACGCGTGTGTGTGTGAGTGTGTGTGTGCGCGCATGTGTGTGTGTGTGCGAGTGACGTGTGCGTGTGTGCGATCTCCGCTCTGTGTGCGAGTGACGTGTGTGTGTGTGTGTGTGTGCGAGTGACGTGTGTGTGTGTGTGTGTGTGTGCGATCTCCGCTCTCTGTGTGCGAGTGACGTGTGTGTGTGCGAGTGACGTGTGTGTGAGTGTGTGAATGTGTGAGTGACGCGCGCCTGTGTGTACGTGTGCGTGCGAGTGACATGTGTGTGTGTGTGTGTGTTTGTGTGTGTGCGAGTGACGTGTGTGTGTGTGCGAGTGACGTGTGTGTGCGTGCGTGTGTGTGTGTGTGTGTGTGTGTGTGCAGTGTGATATCCGCTTTCTGTGTATGTGAGTGTCGCGCGTGTGTGTGTGTGCGAGTGACGTGTGTCTGTGCAAGTGACGTATGTGTGTGCGAGTGACGTGTGTGTGTGTGCGGGTGACGTGTGTGTGTGTATGTGTGCGTGCGAGTGACGTGTGTGTGTGTGTGAATGTGTGAGTGACGCGCGCCTGTGTGTACGTGTGCGTGCGAGTGACGCGTGTGTGTGTGTGCGAGTGACGTGTGTGTGCGAGTGACGTGTGTGTGTGTGTGCGAGTGACGTGTGTGTGTGCAGTGCGATCTCCGCTCTCTGTGTGCGAGTGACGTGTGTGTGTGTGTGTGTACGTGCGAGTGAGGTGTGTGTGTGTGAATGTGAATGTGTGAGTGACGCGCGTGTGAATGTGTGTGTTTGTTTGTGTGTGTGTGTGCGAGTGACATGCGCGTGTGTGGGTGTGTGTGTGTGTGTGTGCGCGAGTGACGTGTGTGTGTGTGAGTGTGTGTGTGCGCCCATGTGTGTGTGTGTGCGAGTGACGTGTGCGTGTGTGCGATCTCCGCTCTGTGTGCGAGTGACGCGTGTGTGTGTGAGTGTGTGTGTGCGTGCATGTGTGTGTGTGTGCGAGTGACGTGTGCGTGTGTGCGATCTCCGCTCTGTGTGCGAGTGACGTGGGTGTGTGTTTGTTTGTGTGTGTGTGTGTGAATGTGAATGTGTGAGTGACGCGCGCGTGTGTGTGTTTGTTTGTGTGTGTGTGCGAGTGACATGGGTGTGTGTGTGTGCGAGTGACGCGTGTGTGTGTGTGTGAGTGTGTGTGTGCGCGCATGTGTGCGTGTGCGAGTGACGTGTGCGTGTGTGTGTGTGTGTGTGTGTGTGTGTGTGTGTGCGAGTGACGTGTGTGTGTGCTAGTGACGTGTGTGTGTGTGCAAGTGACGTGTGTGTGTGTGTGTGTGTGTGTGTGCAAGTGACGTGTGTGTGTGTGCAAGTGACGTGTGTGTGTGTGTGTGTGCGATCTCCGCTCTCTGTGTGCGAGTGACGTGTGTGTGTGCGAGTGACGTGTGTGTGTGCGAGTGACGTGTGTGTGTGTGGGTGACGTGTGTGTGTGTATGTGAGCGTGCGAGTGACGTGTGTGTGTGTGAATGTGTGAGTGACGCACGCCTGTGTGTACGTGTGCGTGCGAGTGACGCGTGTGTGTGTGTGCGAGTGACGTGTGTGTGCGATCTCCGCTCTCTGTGTGCGAGTGACGTGTGCGTGTGTGTGTGCGTGTGTGTGTGTGTGTGTGTGTGTGTGTGTGTGTGCGAGTGACGTGTGTGTGTGTGCTAGTGACGTGTGTGTGTGTGCAAGTGACGTGTGTGTGTGTGTGTGTGTGTGTGTGTGTGTGTGCAAGTGACGTGTGTGTGTGTGTGTGCAAGTGACGTGTGTGTGTGTGTGTGTGTGCGATCTCCGCTCTCTGTGTGCGAGTGACGTGTGTGTGTGTGCGAGTGACGTGTGTGTGTGTGACGTGTGTGTGTGTGTGTGTGTGTGTGTGAGTGACGTGTGTGTGTTTGCGTGCGTGTGTGTGCGTGCGTGTGTGTGTGTGTGTGTGTGTGCAGTGTGATATCCGCTCTCTGTGTATGTGAGTGATGCGCGTGTGTGTGTGTGCGAGTGACGTGTGTCTGTGCAAGTGACGTATGTGTGTGCGAGTGACGTGTGTGTGTGTGTGCGAGTGACGTGTGTGTGTGTGTATGTGTGCATGCGAGTGACGTGTGTGTGAGTGTGTGAATGTGTGAGTGACGCGCGCCTGTGTGTACGTGTGCGTGCGAGTGACGTGTGTGTGTGTGTGTGTGTGTGCGAGTGACTTTTGTGTGTGTGTGTGTGTGTGTGTGTGCGATCTCCACTATCTGTGTGCGAGTGACGTGTGTGTGTGTGAGTGACGTGTGTGTGTTTGCGTGCGTGCGTGCGAGTGACGTGTGTGTGTGTGCGATTTCCACTCTCTGTGTGCGAGTGACGTGTGTGTGTGCAGTGCGGTCTCCGCTTTCTGTGTGTGTGCGCTAGTGACGTGTGTGTGTGTGTGTGTGTGAGTGACGTGTGTGTGTTTGTGTGCGTGTGTGTGCGTTCGTGCGTGTGTGTGCAGTGCGATATACGTGTGTGTGTGCGAGTGACGTGTGTGTGTGTGTGGGTGACGTGTGTGTGTGTATGTGTGCGTGCGAGTGACGTGTGTGTGTGTGAATGTGCGAGTGACGCGTGTGTGTGTGTGCGAGTGACGTGTGTGTGCGATCTCCGCTCTCTGTGTGCGAGTGACGTGTGCGTGTGTGTGTGCGTGTGTGTGTGTGTGTGTGTGTGTGTGTGTGTGTGTGCGAGTGACGTGTGTGTGTGTGTGTTTGTGTGTGTGCGAGTGACGTGTGTGTGTGTGCGAGTGACGTGTGTGTGCGTGCGTGTGTGTGTGTGTGTGTGTGCAGTGTGATATCCGCTCTCTGTGTATGTGAGTGACGCGCGTGTGTGTGTGTGCGAGTGACGTGTGTCTGTGCAAGTGACGTATGTGTGTGCGATCTCCGCTCTCTGTGTGCGAGTGACGTGTGCGTGTGTGTGTGCGTGTGTGTGTGTGTGTGTGTGTGTGTGTGTGCGAGTGACGTGTGTGTGTGCTAGTGACGTGTGTGTGTGTGCAAGTGACGCGTGTGTGTGTGTGCGAGTGACGTGTGTGTGCGAGTGACGTGTGTGTGTGCGAGTGACGTGTGTGTGTGCAGTGCGATCTCCGCTCTCTGTGTGCGAGTGACGTGTGTGTGTGTGTGTGTACGTGCGAGTGAGGTGTGTGTGTGTGAATGTGAATGTGTGAGTGACGCGCGTGTGAATGTGTGTTTGTTTGTGTGTGTGTGCGAGTGACATGCGCTTGTGTGGGTGTGTGTGTGTGTGTGTGCGCGAGTGACGTGTGTGTGTGTGAGTGTGTGTGTGCGCGCATGTGTGTGTGTGTGCGAGTGACGTGTGCGTGTGTGCGATCTCCGCTCTGTGTGCGAGTGACGCGTGTGTGTGTGTGCGAGTGACTTGTGTGTGTGTGTGTGTGCGATCTCCGCTCTCTGTGTGCGAGTGACGTGTGTGTGTGCGAGTGACGTGTGTGTGAGTGTGTGAATGTGTGAGTGACGCGCGCCTGTGTGTACGTGTGCGTGCGAGTGACGTGTGTGTGTGTGTGTGTGTGTGTTTGTGTGTGTGCGAGTGACGTGTGTGTGTGTGCGAGTGACTTGTGTGTGTGTGTGTGTGTGCACGAGTGACGTGTGTGTGTTTGCGTGCGTGTGTGTGCGTGCGTGCGTGCGTGTGTGTGTGTGTGTGTGTGTGTGTGCAGTGCGATATCCGCTCTCTGTGTGCGAGTGACGTGTGTGTGTGTGTGTGTACGTGCGAGTGAGGTGTGTGTGTGTGAATGTGAATGTGTGAGTGACGCGCGTGTGAATGTGTGTTTGTTTGTGTGTGTGTGCGAGTGACATGCGCGTGTGTGGGTGTGTGTGTGTGTGTGTGCGCGAGTGACGTGTGTGTGTGTGAGTGTGTGTGTGCGCGCATGTGTGTGTGTGTGCGAGTGACGTGTGCGTGTGTGCGATCTCCGCTCTGTGTGCGAGTGACGTGTGTGTGTGTGTGTGTGTGTGCGAGTGACGTGTGTGTGTGTGTGTGTGTGCGATCTCCGCTCTCTGTGTGCGAGTGACGTGTGTGTGTGCGAGTGACGTGTGTGTGAGTGTGTGAATGTGTGAGTGACGCGCGCCTGTGTGTACGTGTGCGTGCGAGTGACGTGTGTGTGTGTGTGTGTGTGTGTTTGTGTGTGTGCGAGTGACGTGTGTGTGTGTGTGCGAGTGACGTGTGTGTGCGTGCGTGTGTGTGTGTGTGTGTGTGTGTGTGTGTGTGTGCAGTGTGATATCCGCTTTCTGTGTATGTGAGTGACGCGCGTGTGTGTGTGTGCGAGTGACGTGTGTCTGTGCAAGTGACGTATGTGTGTGCGAGTGACGTGTGTGTGTGTGCGGGTGACGTGTGTGTGTGTATGTGTGCGTGCGAGTGACATGTGTGTGTGTGAATGTGTGAGTGACGCGCGCCTGTGTGTACGTGTGCGTGCGAGTGACGCGTGTGTGTGTGTGCGAGTGACGTGTGTGTGCGAGTGATGTGTGTGTGTGTGTGTGCGAGTGACGTGTGTGTGTGCAGTGCGATCTCCGCTCTCTGTGTGCGAGTGACGTGTGTGTGTGTGTGTGTACGTGCGAGTGAGGTGTGTGTGTGTGAATGTGAATGTGTGAGTGACGCGCGTGTGAATGTGTGTGTTTGTTTGTGTGTGTGTGCGAGTGACATGCGTGTGTGTGGGTGTGTGTGTGTGTGTGTGCGCGAGTGACGTGTGTGTGTGTGTGTGTGCGATCTCCGCTCTCTGTGTGCGAGTGACGTGTGTGTGTGCGAGTGACGTGTGTGTGAGTGTGTGAATGTGTGAGTGACGCGCGCCTGTGTGTACGTGTGCGTGCGAGTGACATGTGTGTGTGTGTGTGTGTTTGTGTGTGTGCGAGTGACGTGTGTGTGTGTGCGAGTGACGTGTGTGTGCGTGCGTGTGTGTGTGTGTGTGTGTGTGTGTGTGTGCAGTGTGATATCCGCTTTCTGTGTATGTGAGTGACGCGCGTGTGTGTGTGTGCGAGTGACGTGTGTCTGTGCAAGTGACGTATGTGTGTGCGAGTGACGTGTGTGTGTGTGCGGGTGACGTGTGTGTGTGTATGTGTGCGTGCGAGTGACGTGTGTGTGTGAGTGTGTGAATGTGTGAGTGACGCGCGCCTGTGTGTACGTGTGCGTGCGAGTGACGCGTGTGTGTGTGTGCGAGTGACTTGTGTGTGTGTGTGTGTGTGCACGAGTGACGTGTGTGTGTTTGCGTGCGTGCGTGTGTGTGTGTGTGTGTGTGCAGTGCGATATCCGCTCTCTGTGTATGTGAGTGACGCGCGCGCGTGTGTGTGTGCGAGTGACGTGTGTCTGTGCAAGTGACGTTTGTGTGTGCGAGTGACGTGTATGTGTGTGCGAGTGACGTGTGTGTGTATGTGTGCGTGCGAGTGACGTGTGTGTGCAGTGCGATCACAGCTCTCTGTGTGTGCGCGAGTGACGTGTGTGTGTGTGAGTGTGTGTGTGCGCGCATGTGTGTGTGTGTGCGAGTGACGTGTGCGTGTGTGCGATCTCCGCTCTGTGTGCGAGTGACGCGTGTGTGTGTGAGTGTGTGTGTGCGCGCATGTGTGTGTGTGTGTGCGAGTGACGTGTGCGTGTGTGCGATCTCCGCTCTGTGTGCGAGTGACGCGTGTGTGTGTGAGTGTGTGTGTGCGCGCATGTGTGTGTGTGTGCGAGTGACGTGTGCGTGTGTGCGATCTCCGCTCTGTGTGCGAGTGACGTGGGTGTGTGTGTGAGTGACGTGTGTGTGTTTGCGTGCGTGCGTGCGTGCGAGTGACGTGTGTGTGTGCAGTGCGGTCTCCGCTTTCTGTGTGTGTGCGCTAGTGACGTGTGTGTGTGTGTGTGTGAGTGACGTGTGTGTGTTTGTGTGCGTGTGTGTGCGTTCGTGCGTGTGTGTGCAGTGCGATATCCGCTCTCTGTGTATGTGAGTGACGCGCGCGCGTGTGTGTGTGTGCGAGTGACGTGTGTCTGTGCAAGTGACGTATGTGTGTGCGAGTGACGTGTGTGTGTGTGTGCGAGTGACGTGTGTGTGTGTATGTGTGCGTGCGAGTGACGTGTGTGTGAGTGTGTGAATGTGTGAGTGACGCGCGCCTGTGTGTACGTGTGCGTGCGAGTGACGTGTGTGTGTGTGTTTGTGTGTGTGCGAGTGACGTGTGTGTGTGTGCGAGTGACGTGTGTGTGCGTGCGTGCGTGTGTGTGTGTGTGTGTGTGCAGTGTGATATCCGCTCTCTGTGTATGCGAGTGACGCGCGTGTGTGTGTGTGCGAGTGACGTGTGTCTGTGCAAGTGACGTATGTGTGTGCGAGTGACGTGTGTGTGTGTGCGGGTGACGTGTGTGTGTGTATGTGTGCGTGCGAGTGACGTGTGTGTGTGTGTGTGTGTGTGTGTGAGTGACGTGTGTGTGTTTGCTTGCGTGTGTGTGCGTGCGTGTGTGTGTGTGTGCAGTGTGATATCCGCTCTCTGTGTATGTGAGTGACTCGCGCGTGCGTGTGTGTGTGTGCGAGTGACGTGTGTCTGTGCAAGTGACGTATGTGTGTGCGAGTGACGTGTGTGTGTGTGTGTGCGAGTGACGTGTGTGTGTGTGTGTATGTGTGCGTGCGAGTGACGTGTGTGTGAGTGTGTGAATGTGTGAGTGACGCGCGCCTGTGTGTACGTGTGCGTGCAAGTGACGTGTGTGTGTGTTTGTGTGTGTGCGAGTGACGTGTGTGTGTGTGCGAGTGACGTGTGTGTGCGTGCGTGTGTGTGTGTGTGTGTGTGCAGTGTGATATCCGCTCTCTGTGTATGTGAGTGATGCGCGTGTGTGTGTGTGCGAGTGACGTGTGTCTGTGCAAGTGACGTATGTGTGTGCGAGTGACGTGTGTGTGTGTGCGAGTGACGTGTGTGTGTGTATGTGTGCGTGCGAGTGACGTCTGTGTGTGAGTGTGTGAATGTGTGAGTGACGCGCGCCTGTGTGTACGTGTGCGTGCGAGTGACGTGTGTGTGTGTGTGTGTGTGTGTGCGAGTGACTTGTGTGTGTGTGTGTGTGTGCACGAGTGACGTGTGTGTGTGTGTGCGAGTGACGTGTGTGTGTGTGTGTGTGTGTGTGTGTGTGCGATCTCCACTATCTGTGTGCGAGTGACGTGTGTGTGTGTGTGTGAGTGACGTGTGTGTGTTTGCGTGCGTGCGTGCGAGTGACGTGTGTGTGTGTGCGATCTCCGCTCTCTGTGTGCGAGTGACGTGTGTGTGTGCAGTGCGGTCTCCGCTTTCTGTGTGTGTGCGCTAGTGACGTGTGTGTGTGTGTGTGTGAGTGACGTTTGTGTGCGTGTGTGTGCGTTCGTGCGTGTGTGTGCAGTGCGATATCCGCTCTCTGTGTATGAGAGTGACGCGCGCGCGTGTGTGTGTGTGCGAGTGACGTGTGTCTGTGCAAGTGACGTATGTGTGTGCGAGTGACGTGTGTGTGTGTGTGCGAGTGACGTGTGTGTGTGTATGTGTGCGTGCGAGTGACGTGTGTGTGAGTGTGTGAATGTGTGAGTGACGCGCGCCTGTGTGTACGTGTGCGTGCGAGTGACGTGTGTGTGTGTGTTTGTGTGTGTGCGAGTGACGTGTGTGTGTGTGTGCGAGTGACGTGTGTGTGCGTGCGTGTGTGTGTGTGTGTGTGTGTGTGCAGTGTGATATCCGCTCTCTGTGTATGTGAGTGACGCGCGTGTGTGTGTGTGCGAGTGACGTGTGTCTGTGCAAGTGACGTATGTGTGTGCGATCTCCGCTCTCTGTGTGCGAGTGACGTGTGCGTGTGTGTGTGCGTGTGTGTGTGTGTGTGTGTGTGTGTGTGTGTGTGCGAGTGACGTGTGTGTGTGCGAGTGACGTGTGTGTGAGTGTGTGAATGTGTGAGTGACGCGCGCCTGTGTGTACGTGTGCGTGCGAGTGACGTGTGTGTGTGTGTGTTTGTGTGTGTGTGTGTGTGTGCGATCTCCACTATCTGTGTGCGAGTGACGTGTGTGTGTGTGTGTGTGAGTGACGTGTGTGTGTTTGCGTGCGTGCGTGCGAGTGACGTGTGTGTGTGTGCGATCTCCGCTCTCTGTGTGCGAGTGACGTGTGTGTGTGCAGTGCGGTCTCCGCTTTCTGTGTGTGTGCGCTAGTGACGTGTGTGTGTGTGTGTGTGTGTGAGTGACGTTTGTGTGCGTGTGTGTGCGTTCGTGCGTGTGTGTGCAGTGCGATATCCGCTCTCTGTGTATGTGAGTGACGCGCGCGCGTGTGTGTGTGTGCGAGTGACGTGTGTCTGTGCAAGTGACGTATGTGTGTGCGAGTGACGTGTGTGTGTGTGTGCGAGTGACGTGTGTGTGTGTATGTGTGCGTGCGAGTGACGTGTGTGTGAGTGTGTGAATGTGTGAGTGACGCGCGCCTGTGTGTACGTGTGCGTGCGAGTGACGTGTGTGTGTGTGTTTGTGTGTGTGCGAGTGACGTGTGTGTGTGTGCGAGTGACGTGTGTGTGCGTGCGTGTGTGTGTGTGTGTGTGTGTGCAGTGTGATATCCGCTCTCTGTGTATGTGAGTGACGCGCGTGTGTGTGTGTGCGAGTGACGTGTGTCTGTGCAAGTGACGTATGTGTGTGCGATCTCCGCTCTCTGTGTGCGAGTGACGTGTGCGTGTGTGTGTGCGTGTGTGTGTGTGTGTGTGTGTGTGTGTGTGTGTGCGAGTGACGTGTGTGTGTGCGAGTGACGTGTGTGTGAGTGTGTGAATGTGTGAGTGACGCGCGCCTGTGTGTGCGTGCGAGTGACGTGTGTGTGTGTGTTTGTGTGTGTGCGAGTGACGTGTGTGTGTAGTGACGTGTGTGTGCGTGCGTGTGTGACGCGCGCCTGTGTGTATGTGTGCGTGCGAGTGACGCGTGTGTGTGTGTGCGAGTGACTTGTGTGTGTGTGTGTGTGTGCACGAGTGACGTGTGTGTGTTTGCGTGCGTGTGTGTGCGTGCGTGCGTGTGTGTGTGTGTGTGTGTGCAGTGCGATATCCGCTCTCTGTGTATGTGAGTGACGCGCGCGCGCGCGCGTGTGTGTGTGTGCGAGTCACGTGTGTCTGTGCAAGTGACGTTTGTGTGTGCGAGTGACGTGTGTGTGTGTGCGAGTGACGTGTGTGTGTATGTGTGCGTGCGAGTGACGTGTGTGTGCAGTGCGATCGCAGCTCTCTGTGTGCGAGTGACGTGTGTTTGACGCGCGCCTGTGTATATGTGTGCGTGCGAGTGACGCGTGTGTGCGAGTGACTTGTGTGTGTGTGTGCACGAGTGACGTGTGTGTGTTTGCGTGCGTGTGTGTGCGTGCGTGCGTGTGTGTGTGTGTGTGTGTGTGCAGTGCGATATCCGCTCTCTGTGTATGTGAGTGACGCGCGCGCGTGTGTGTGTGCGAGTGACGTGTGTCTGTGCAAGTGACGTTTGTGTGTGCGAGTGACGTGTGTGTGTGTGCGAGTGACGTGTGTGTGTATGTGTGCGTGCGAGTGACGTGTGTGTGCAGTGCGATCACAGCTCTCTGTGTGCGAGTGACGTGTGTGTGCGAGTGACGTGTGTGTGTGTGTGCGAGTGACGTGTGTGTGTGCAGTGCGATCTCCGCTCTCTGTGTGCGAGTGACGTGTGTGTGTGTGTGTGTGTGTGTGCGTGCGAGTGAGGTGTGTGTGTGTGAATGTGAATGTGTGAGTGACGCGCGTGTGAATGTGTGTGTGTGTGTGTGTGTGTGTGCAGTGTGATATCCGCTTTCTGTGTATGTGAGTGACGCGCGTGTGTGTGTGTGCGAGTGACGTGTGTCTGTGCAAGTGACGTATGTGTGTGCGAGTGACGTGTGTGTGTGTGCGGGTGACGTGTGTGTGTGTATGTGTGCGTGCGAGTGACGTGTGTGTGCGTGCGTGTGTGTGTGTGTGTGTGTGTGTGTGCAGTGTGATATCCGCTTTCTGTGTATGTGAGTGACGCGCGTGTGTGTGTGTGCGAGTGACGTGTGTCTGTGCAAGTGACGTATGTGTGTGCGAGTGACGTGTGTGTGTGTGCGGGTGACGTGTGTGTGTGTATGTGTGCGTGCGAGTGACGTGTGTGTGTGTGAATGTGTGAGTGACGCGCGCCTGTGTGTACGTGTGCGTGCGAGTGACGCGTGTGTGTGTGTGCGAGTGACGTGTGTGTGCGAGTGACGTGTGTGTGTGTGCGAGTGACGTGTGTGTGTGCAGTGCGATCTCCGCTCTCTGTGTGCGAGTGACGTGTGTGTGTGCGAGTGACGTGTGTGTGAGTGTGTGAATGTGTGAGTGACGCGCGCCTGTGTGTACGTGTGCGTGCGAGTGACGTGTGTGTGTGTGTGTGTGTTTGTGTGTGTGCGAGTGACGTGTGTGTGTGTGTGTGTGTGCACGAGTGACGTGTGTGTGTTTGCGTGCGTGTGTGTGCGTGCGTGCGTGTGTGTGTGTGTGTGTGTGCAGTGCGATATCCGCTCTCTGTGTGCGAGTGACGTGTGTGTGTGTGTGTGTACGTGCGAGTGAGGTGTGTGTGTGTGAATGTGAATGTGTGAGTGACGCGCGTGTGAATGTGTGTTTGTTTGTGTGTGTGTGCGAGTGACATGCGCGTGTGTGGGTGTGTGTGTGTGTGTGTGCGCGAGTGACGTGTGTGTGTGTGAGTGTGTGTGTGCGCGCATGTGTGTGTGTGTGCGAGTGACGTGTGCGTGTGTGCGATCTCCGCTCTGTGTGCGAGTGACGTGTGTGTGTGTGTGTGTGTGTGTGTGCGAGTGACGTGTGTGTGTGTGTGTGTGCGATCTCCGCTCTCTGTGTGCGAGTGACGTGTGTGTGTGCGAGTGACGTGTGTGTGAGTGTGTGAATGTGTGAGTGACGCGCGCCTGTGTGTACGTGTGCGTGCGAGTGACGTGTGTGTGTGTGTGTGTGTTTGTGTGTGTGCGAGTGACGTGTGTGTGTGTGCGAGGGACGTGTGTGTGCGTGCGTGTGTGTGTGTGTGTGTGTGTGTGTGTGTGTGTGCAGTGTGATATCCGCTTTCTGTGTATGTGAGTGACGCGCGTGTGTGTGTGTGCGAGTGACGTGTGTCTGTGCAAGTGACGTATGTGTGTGCGAGTGACGTGTGTGTGTGTGCGGGTGACGTGTGTGTGTGTATGTGTGCGTGCGAGTGACGTGTGTGTGTGTGAATGTGTGAGTGACGCGCGCCTGTGTGTACGTGTGCGTGCGAGTGACGCGTGTGTGTGTGTGCGAGTGACGTGTGTGTGCGAGTGATGTGTGTGTGTGTGTGCGAGTGACGTGTGTGTGTGCAGTGCGATCTCCGCTCTCTGTGTGCGAGTGACGTGTGTGTGTGTGTGTGTGTACGTGCGAGTGAGGTGTGTGTGTGTGAATGTGAATGTGTGAGTGACGCGCGTGTGAATGTGTGTGTTTGTTTGTGTGTGTGTGCGAGTGACATGCGCGTGTGTGGGTGTGTGTGTGTGTGTGTGCGCGAGTGACGTGTGTGTGTGTGAGTGTGTGTGTGCGCGCATGTGTGTGTGTGTGCGAGTGACGTGTGCGTGTGTGCGATCTCCGCTCTGTGTGCGAGTGACGCGTGTGTGTGTGAGTGTGTGTGTGCGCGCATGTGTGTGTGTGTGCGAGTGACGTGTGCGTGTGTGCGATCTCCGCTCTGTGTGCGAGTGACGTGTGTGTGTGTGTGTGTGTGTGCGAGTGACGTGTGTGTGTGTGTGTGTGTGTGCGATCTCTGCTCTCTGTGTGCGAGTGACGTGTGTGTGTGCGAGTGACGTGTGTGTGAGTGTGTGAATGTGTGAGTGACGCACGCCTGTGTGTACGTGTGCGTGCGAGTGACATGTGTGTGTGTGTGTGTGTTTGTGTGTGTGCGAGTGACGTGTGTGTGTGTGTGCGAGTGACGTGTGTGTGCGTGCGTGTGTGTGTGTGTGTGTGTGTGTGTGTGCGAGTGACGTGTGTGTGTGTGTGTGTGTGTGTGTGCGATCTCCACTATCTGTGTGCGAGTGACGTGTGTGTGTGTGTGAGTGACGTGTGTGTGTTTGCGTGCGTGCGTGCGAGTGACGTGTGTGTGTGTGCGATCTCCGCTCTCTGTGTGCGAGTGACGTGTGTGTGTGCAGTGCGGTCTCCGCTTTCTGTGTGTGTGCGCTAGTGACGTGTGTGTGTGTGTGTGTGAGTGACGTGTGTGTGTTTGTGTGCGTGTGTGTGCGTTCGTGCGTGTGTGTGCAGTGCGATATCCGCTCTCTGTGTATGTGAGTGACGCGCGCGCGTGTGTGTGTGTGCGAGTGACGTGTGTCTGTGCAAGTGACGTATGTGTGTGCGAGTGACGTGTGTGTGTGTGTGCGAGTGACGTGTGTGTGTGTATGTGTGCGTGCGAGTGACGTGTGTGTGAGTGTGTGAATGTGTGAGTGAAGCGCGCCTGTGTGTACGTGTGCGTGCGAGTGACGTGTGTGTGTGTGTTTGTGTGTGTGCGAGTGACGTGTGTGTGTGTGCGAGTGACGTGTGTGTGCGTGCGTGTGTGTGTGTGTGTGTGTGTGTGTGTGTGCAGTGTGATATCCGCTCTCTGTGTATGTGAGTGACGCGCGTGTGTGTGTGTGCGAGTGACGTGTGTCTGTGCAAGTGACGTATGTGTGTGCGAGTGACGTGTGTGTGTGTGCGGGTGACGTGTGTGTGTGTATGTGTGCGTGCGAGTGACGTGTGTGTGTGTGAATGTGTGAGTGACGCGCGCCTGTGTGTACGTGTGCGTGCTAGTGACGCGTGTGTGTGTGTGCGAGTGACGTGTGTGTGCGAGCGATGTGTGTGTGTGTGTGCGAGTGACGTGTGTGTGTGCAGTGCGATCTCCGCTCTCTGTGTGCGAGTGACGTGTGTGTGTGTGTGTGTGTGTACGTGCGAGTGAGGTGTGTGTGTGTGAATGTGTGAGCGACGCGCGTGTGAATGTGTGTGTTTGTTTGTGTGTGTGTGCGAGTGACATGCGCGTGTGTGGGTGTGTGTGTGTGTGTGTGCGCGAGTGACGTGTGTGTGTGTGAGTGTGTGTGTGCGCGCATGTGTGTGTGTGTGCGAGTGACGTGTGCGTGTGTGCGATCTCCGCTCTGTGTGCGAGTGACGCGTGTGTGTGTGAGTGTGTGTGTGCGCGCATGTGTGTGTGTGTGCGAGTGACGTGTGCGTGTGTGCGATCTCCGCTCTGTGTGCGAGTGACGTGTGTGTGTGTGTGTGTGTGCGAGTGACGTGTGTGTGTGTGTGTGTGTGTGCGATCTCCGCTCTCTGTGTGCGAGTGACGTGTGTGTGTGCGAGTGACGTGTGTGTGAGTGTGTGAATGTGTGAGTGACGCGCGCCTGTGTGTACGTGTGCGTGCGAGTGACATGTGTGTGTGTGTGTGTGTGTTTGTGTGTGTGCGAGTGACGTGTGTGTGTGTGCGAGTGACGTGTGTGTGCGTGCGTGTGTGTGTGTGTGTGTGTGTGTGTGCAGTGTGATATCCGCTTTCTGTGTATGTGAGTGTCGCGCGTGTGTGTGTGTGCGAGTGACGTGTGTCTGTGCAAGTGACGTATGTGTGTGCGAGTGACGTGTGTGTGTGTGCGGGTGACGTGTGTGTGTGTATGTGTGCGTGCGAGTGACGTGTGTGTGTGTGTGAATGTGTGAGTGACGCGCGCCTGTGTGTACGTGTGCGTGCGAGTGACGCGTGTGTGTGTGTGCGAGTGACGTGTGTGTGCGAGTGACGTGTGTGTGTGTGTGCGAGTGACGTGTGTGTGTGCAGTGCGATCTCCGCTCTCTGTGTGCGAGTGACGTGTGTGTGTGTGTGTGTACGTGCGAGTGAGGTGTGTGTGTGTGAATGTGAATGTGTGAGTGACGCGCGTGTGAATGTGTGTGTTTGTTTGTGTGTGTGTGTGCGAGTGACATGCGCGTGTGTGGGTGTGTGTGTGTGTGTGTGCGCGAGTGACGTGTGTGTGTGTGAGTGTGTGTGTGCGCCCATGTGTGTGTGTGTGCGAGTGACGTGTGCGTGTGTGCGATCTCCGCTCTGTGTGCGAGTGACGCGTGTGTGTGTGAGTGTGTGTGTGCGTGCATGTGTGTGTGTGTGCGAGTGACGTGTGCGTGTGTGCGATCTCCGCTCTGTGTGCGAGTGACGTGGGTGTGTGTTTGTTTGTGTGTGTGTGTGTGAATGTGAATGTGTGAGTGACGCGCGCGTGTGTGTGTTTGTTTGTGTGTGTGTGCGAGTGACATGGGTGTGTGTGTGTGCGAGTGACGCGTGTGTGTGTGTGTGAGTGTGTGTGTGCGCGCATGTGTGCGTGTGCGAGTGACGTGTGCGTGTGTGTGTGTGTGTGTGTGTGTGTGTGTGTGTGCGAGTGACGTGTGTGTGTGCTAGTGACGTGTGTGTGTGTGCAAGTGACGTGTGTGTGTGTGTGTGTGTGTGTGTGCAAGTGACGTGTGTGTGTGTGCAAGTGACGTGTGTGTGTGTGTGTGTGCGATCTCCGCTCTCTGTGTGCGAGTGACGTGTGTGTGTGCGAGTGACGTGTGTGTGTGCGAGTGACGTGTGTGTGTGTGGGTGACGTGTGTGTGTGTATGTGAGCGTGCGAGTGACGTGTGTGTGTGTGAATGTGTGAGTGACGCACGCCTGTGTGTACGTGTGCGTGCGAGTGACGCGTGTGTGTGTGTGCGAGTGACGTGTGTGTGCGATCTCCGCTCTCTGTGTGCGAGTGACGTGTGCGTGTGTGTGTGCGTGTGTGTGTGTGTGTGTGTGTGTGTGTGTGTGTGCGAGTGACGTGTGTGTGTGTGCTAGTGACGTGTGTGTGTGTGCAAGTGACGTGTGTGTGTGTGTGTGTGTGTGTGTGTGTGTGTGCAAGTGACGTGTGTGTGTGTGTGTGCAAGTGACGTGTGTGTGTGTGTGTGTGTGCGATCTCCGCTCTCTGTGTGCGAGTGACGTGTGTGTGTGTGCGAGTGACGTGTGTGTGTGTGACGTGTGTGTGTGTGTGTGTGTGTGTGTGAGTGACGTGTGTGTGTTTGCGTGCGTGTGTGTGCGTGCGTGTGTGTGTGTGTGTGTGTGTGCAGTGTGATATCCGCTCTCTGTGTATGTGAGTGATGCGCGTGTGTGTGTGTGCGAGTGACGTGTGTCTGTGCAAGTGACGTATGTGTGTGCGAGTGACGTGTGTGTGTGTGTGCGAGTGACGTGTGTGTGTGTGTATGTGTGCATGCGAGTGACGTGTGTGTGAGTGTGTGAATGTGTGAGTGACGCGCGCCTGTGTGTACGTGTGCGTGCGAGTGACGTGTGTGTGTGTGTGTGTGTGTGCGAGTGACTTTTGTGTGTGTGTGTGTGTGTGTGTGTGCGATCTCCACTATCTGTGTGCGAGTGACGTGTGTGTGTGTGAGTGACGTGTGTGTGTTTGCGTGCGTGCGTGCGAGTGACGTGTGTGTGTGTGCGATTTCCACTCTCTGTGTGCGAGTGACGTGTGTGTGTGCAGTGCGGTCTCCGCTTTCTGTGTGTGTGCGCTAGTGACGTGTGTGTGTGTGTGTGTGTGAGTGACGTGTGTGTGTTTGTGTGCGTGTGTGTGCGTTCGTGCGTGTGTGTGCAGTGCGATATACGTGTGTGTGTGCGAGTGACGTGTGTGTGTGTGTGGGTGACGTGTGTGTGTGTATGTGTGCGTGCGAGTGACGTGTGTGTGTGTGAATGTGCGAGTGACGCGTGTGTGTGTGTGCGAGTGACGTGTGTGTGCGATCTCCGCTCTCTGTGTGCGAGTGACGTGTGCGTGTGTGTGTGCGTGTGTGTGTGTGTGTGTGTGTGTGTGTGTGTGTGTGCGAGTGACGTGTGTGTGTGTGTGTTTGTGTGTGTGCGAGTGACGTGTGTGTGTGTGCGAGTGACGTGTGTGTGCGTGCGTGTGTGTGTGTGTGTGTGTGCAGTGTGATATCCGCTCTCTGTGTATGTGAGTGACGCGCGTGTGTGTGTGTGCGAGTGACGTGTGTCTGTGCAAGTGACGTATGTGTGTGCGATCTCCGCTCTCTGTGTGCGAGTGACGTGTGCGTGTGTGTGTGCGTGTGTGTGTGTGTGTGTGTGTGTGTGTGTGCGAGTGACGTGTGTGTGTGCTAGTGACGTGTGTGTGTGTGCAAGTGACGCGTGTGTGTGTGTGCGAGTGACGTGTGTGTGCGAGTGACGTGTGTGTGTGCGAGTGACGTGTGTGTGTGCAGTGCGATCTCCGCTCTCTGTGTGCGAGTGACGTGTGTGTGTGTGTGTGTACGTGCGAGTGAGGTGTGTGTGTGTGAATGTGAATGTGTGAGTGACGCGCGTGTGAATGTGTGTTTGTTTGTGTGTGTGTGCGAGTGACATGCGCTTGTGTGGGTGTGTGTGTGTGTGTGTGCGCGAGTGACGTGTGTGTGTGTGAGTGTGTGTGTGCGCGCATGTGTGTGTGTGTGCGAGTGACGTGTGCGTGTGTGCGATCTCCGCTCTGTGTGCGAGTGACGCGTGTGTGTGTGTGCGAGTGACTTGTGTGTGTGTGTGTGTGCGATCTCCGCTCTCTGTGTGCGAGTGACGTGTGTGTGTGCGAGTGACGTGTGTGTGAGTGTGTGAATGTGTGAGTGACGCGCGCCTGTGTGTACGTGTGCGTGCGAGTGACGTGTGTGTGTGTGTGTGTGTGTGTTTGTGTGTGTGCGAGTGACGTGTGTGTGTGTGCGAGTGACTTGTGTGTGTGTGTGTGTGTGCACGAGTGACGTGTGTGTGTTTGCGTGCGTGTGTGTGCGTGCGTGCGTGCGTGTGTGTGTGTGTGTGTGTGTGTGTGCAGTGCGATATCCGCTCTCTGTGTGCGAGTGACGTGTGTGTGTGTGTGTGTACGTGCGAGTGAGGTGTGTGTGTGTGAATGTGAATGTGTGAGTGACGCGCGTGTGAATGTGTGTTTGTTTGTGTGTGTGTGCGAGTGACATGCGCGTGTGTGGGTGTGTGTGTGTGTGTGTGCGCGAGTGACGTGTGTGTGTGTGAGTGTGTGTGTGCGCGCATGTGTGTGTGTGTGCGAGTGACGTGTGCGTGTGTGCGATCTCCGCTCTGTGTGCGAGTGACGTGTGTGTGTGTGTGTGTGTGTGCGAGTGACGTGTGTGTGTGTGTGTGTGCGATCTCCGCTCTCTGTGTGCGAGTGACGTGTGTGTGTGCGAGTGACGTGTGTGTGAGTGTGTGAATGTGTGAGTGACGCGCGCCTGTGTGTACGTGTGCGTGCGAGTGACGTGTGTGTGTGTGTGTGTGTTTGTGTGTGTGCGAGTGACGTGTGTGTGTGTGTGCGAGTGACGTGTGTGTGCGTGCGTGTGTGTGTGTGTGTGTGTGTGTGTGTGTGTGTGTGTGCAGTGTGATATCCGCTTTCTGTGTATGTGAGTGACGCGCGTGTGTGTGTGTGCGAGTGACGTGTGTCTGTGCAAGTGACGTATGTGTGTGCGAGTGACGTGTGTGTGTGTGCGGGTGACGTGTGTGTGTGTATGTGTGCGTGCGAGTGACATGTGTGTGTGTGAATGTGTGAGTGACGCGCGCCTGTGTGTACGTGTGCGTGCGAGTGACGCGTGTGTGTGTGTGCGAGTGACGTGTGTGTGCGAGTGATGTGTGTGTGTGTGTGTGCGAGTGACGTGTGTGTGTGCAGTGCGATCTCCGCTCTCTGTGTGCGAGTGACGTGTGTGTGTGTGTGTGTACGTGCGAGTGAGGTGTGTGTGTGTGAATGTGAATGTGTGAGTGACGCGCGTGTGAATGTGTGTGTTTGTTTGTGTGTGTGTGCGAGTGACATGCGTGTGTGTGGGTGTGTGTGTGTGTGTGTGCGCGAGTGACGTGTGTGTGTGTGTGTGTGCGATCTCCGCTCTCTGTGTGCGAGTGACGTGTGTGTGTGCGAGTGACGTGTGTGTGAGTGTGTGAATGTGTGAGTGACGCGCGCCTGTGTGTACGTGTGCGTGCGAGTGACATGTGTGTGTGTGTGTGTGTTTGTGTGTGTGCGAGTGACGTGTGTGTGTGTGCGAGTGACGTGTGTGTGCGTGCGTGTGTGTGTGTGTGTGTGTGTGTGTGTGTGCAGTGTGATATCCGCTTTCTGTGTATGTGAGTGACGCGCGTGTGTGTGTGTGCGAGTGACGTGTGTCTGTGCAAGTGACGTATGTGTGTGCGAGTGACGTGTGTGTGTGTGCGGGTGACGTGTGTGTGTGTATGTGTGCGTGCGAGTGACGTGTGTGTGTGAGTGTGTGAATGTGTGAGTGACGCGCGCCTGTGTGTACGTGTGCGTGCGAGTGACGCGTGTGTGTGTGTGCGAGTGACTTGTGTGTGTGTGTGTGTGTGCACGAGTGACGTGTGTGTGTTTGCGTGCGTGCGTGTGTGTGTGTGTGTGTGTGCAGTGCGATATCCGCTCTCTGTGTATGTGAGTGACGCGCGCGCGTGTGTGTGTGCGAGTGACGTGTGTCTGTGCAAGTGACGTTTGTGTGTGCGAGTGACGTGTATGTGTGTGCGAGTGACGTGTGTGTGTATGTGTGCGTGCGAGTGACGTGTGTGTGCAGTGCGATCACAGCTCTCTGTGTGTGCGCGAGTGACGTGTGTGTGTGTGAGTGTGTGTGTGCGCGCATGTGTGTGTGTGTGCGAGTGACGTGTGCGTGTGTGCGATCTCCGCTCTGTGTGCGAGTGACGCGTGTGTGTGTGAGTGTGTGTGTGCGCGCATGTGTGTGTGTGTGTGCGAGTGACGTGTGCGTGTGTGCGATCTCCGCTCTGTGTGCGAGTGACGCGTGTGTGTGTGAGTGTGTGTGTGCGCGCATGTGTGTGTGTGTGCGAGTGACGTGTGCGTGTGTGCGATCTCCGCTCTGTGTGCGAGTGACGTGGGTGTGTGTGTGAGTGACGTGTGTGTGTTTGCGTGCGTGCGTGCGTGCGAGTGACGTGTGTGTGTGCAGTGCGGTCTCCGCTTTCTGTGTGTGTGCGCTAGTGACGTGTGTGTGTGTGTGTGTGAGTGACGTGTGTGTGTTTGTGTGCGTGTGTGTGCGTTCGTGCGTGTGTGTGCAGTGCGATATCCGCTCTCTGTGTATGTGAGTGACGCGCGCGCGTGTGTGTGTGTGCGAGTGACGTGTGTCTGTGCAAGTGACGTATGTGTGTGCGAGTGACGTGTGTGTGTGTGTGCGAGTGACGTGTGTGTGTGTATGTGTGCGTGCGAGTGACGTGTGTGTGAGTGTGTGAATGTGTGAGTGACGCGCGCCTGTGTGTACGTGTGCGTGCGAGTGACGTGTGTGTGTGTGTTTGTGTGTGTGCGAGTGACGTGTGTGTGTGTGCGAGTGACGTGTGTGTGCGTGCGTGCGTGTGTGTGTGTGTGTGTGTGCAGTGTGATATCCGCTCTCTGTGTATGCGAGTGACGCGCGTGTGTGTGTGTGCGAGTGACGTGTGTCTGTGCAAGTGACGTATGTGTGTGCGAGTGACGTGTGTGTGTGTGCGGGTGACGTGTGTGTGTGTATGTGTGCGTGCGAGTGACGTGTGTGTGTGTGTGTGTGTGTGTGTGAGTGACGTGTGTGTGTTTGCTTGCGTGTGTGTGCGTGCGTGTGTGTGTGTGTGCAGTGTGATATCCGCTCTCTGTGTATGTGAGTGACTCGCGCGTGCGTGTGTGTGTGTGCGAGTGACGTGTGTCTGTGCAAGTGACGTATGTGTGTGCGAGTGACGTGTGTGTGTGTGTGTGCGAGTGACGTGTGTGTGTGTGTGTATGTGTGCGTGCGAGTGACGTGTGTGTGAGTGTGTGAATGTGTGAGTGACGCGCGCCTGTGTGTACGTGTGCGTGCAAGTGACGTGTGTGTGTGTTTGTGTGTGTGCGAGTGACGTGTGTGTGTGTGCGAGTGACGTGTGTGTGCGTGCGTGTGTGTGTGTGTGTGTGTGCAGTGTGATATCCGCTCTCTGTGTATGTGAGTGATGCGCGTGTGTGTGTGTGCGAGTGACGTGTGTCTGTGCAAGTGACGTATGTGTGTGCGAGTGACGTGTGTGTGTGTGCGAGTGACGTGTGTGTGTGTATGTGTGCGTGCGAGTGACGTCTGTGTGTGAGTGTGTGAATGTGTGAGTGACGCGCGCCTGTGTGTACGTGTGCGTGCGAGTGACGTGTGTGTGTGTGTGTGTGTGTGTGCGAGTGACTTGTGTGTGTGTGTGTGTGTGCACGAGTGACGTGTGTGTGTGTGTGCGAGTGACGTGTGTGTGTGTGTGTGTGTGTGTGTGTGTGCGATCTCCACTATCTGTGTGCGAGTGACGTGTGTGTGTGTGTGTGAGTGACGTGTGTGTGTTTGCGTGCGTGCGTGCGAGTGACGTGTGTGTGTGTGCGATCTCCGCTCTCTGTGTGCGAGTGACGTGTGTGTGTGCAGTGCGGTCTCCGCTTTCTGTGTGTGTGCGCTAGTGACGTGTGTGTGTGTGTGTGTGAGTGACGTTTGTGTGCGTGTGTGTGCGTTCGTGCGTGTGTGTGCAGTGCGATATCCGCTCTCTGTGTATGAGAGTGACGCGCGCGCGTGTGTGTGTGTGCGAGTGACGTGTGTCTGTGCAAGTGACGTATGTGTGTGCGAGTGACGTGTGTGTGTGTGTGCGAGTGACGTGTGTGTGTGTATGTGTGCGTGCGAGTGACGTGTGTGTGAGTGTGTGAATGTGTGAGTGACGCGCGCCTGTGTGTACGTGTGCGTGCGAGTGACGTGTGTGTGTGTGTTTGTGTGTGTGCGAGTGACGTGTGTGTGTGTGTGCGAGTGACGTGTGTGTGCGTGCGTGTGTGTGTGTGTGTGTGTGTGTGCAGTGTGATATCCGCTCTCTGTGTATGTGAGTGACGCGCGTGTGTGTGTGTGCGAGTGACGTGTGTCTGTGCAAGTGACGTATGTGTGTGCGATCTCCGCTCTCTGTGTGCGAGTGACGTGTGCGTGTGTGTGTGCGTGTGTGTGTGTGTGTGTGTGTGTGTGTGTGCGAGTGACGTGTGTGTGTGCGAGTGACGTGTGTGTGAGTGTGTGAATGTGTGAGTGACGCGCGCCTGTGTGTACGTGTGCGTGCGAGTGACGTGTGTGTGTGTGTGTTTGTGTGTGTGTGTGTGTGTGCGATCTCCACTATCTGTGTGCGAGTGACGTGTGTGTGTGTGTGTGTGAGTGACGTGTGTGTGTTTGCGTGCGTGCGTGCGAGTGACGTGTGTGTGTGTGCGATCTCCGCTCTCTGTGTGCGAGTGACGTGTGTGTGTGCAGTGCGGTCTCCGCTTTCTGTGTGTGTGCGCTAGTGACGTGTGTGTGTGTGTGTGTGTGTGAGTGACGTTTGTGTGCGTGTGTGTGCGTTCGTGCGTGTGTGTGCAGTGCGATATCCGCTCTCTGTGTATGTGAGTGACGCGCGCGCGTGTGTGTGTGTGCGAGTGACGTGTGTCTGTGCAAGTGACGTATGTGTGTGCGAGTGACGTGTGTGTGTGTGTGCGAGTGACGTGTGTGTGTGTATGTGTGCGTGCGAGTGACGTGTGTGTGAGTGTGTGAATGTGTGAGTGACGCGCGCCTGTGTGTACGTGTGCGTGCGAGTGACGTGTGTGTGTGTGTTTGTGTGTGTGCGAGTGACGTGTGTGTGTGTGCGAGTGACGTGTGTGTGCGTGCGTGTGTGTGTGTGTGTGTGTGTGCAGTGTGATATCCGCTCTCTGTGTATGTGAGTGACGCGCGTGTGTGTGTGTGCGAGTGACGTGTGTCTGTGCAAGTGACGTATGTGTGTGCGATCTCCGCTCTCTGTGTGCGAGTGACGTGTGCGTGTGTGTGTGCGTGTGTGTGTGTGTGTGTGTGTGTGTGTGTGTGTGCGAGTGACGTGTGTGTGTGCGAGTGACGTGTGTGTGAGTGTGTGAATGTGTGAGTGACGCGCGCCTGTGTGTGCGTGCGAGTGACGTGTGTGTGTGTGTTTGTGTGTGTGCGAGTGACGTGTGTGTGTAGTGACGTGTGTGTGCGTGCGTGTGTGACGCGCGCCTGTGTGTATGTGTGCGTGCGAGTGACGCGTGTGTGTGTGTGCGAGTGACTTGTGTGTGTGTGTGTGTGTGCACGAGTGACGTGTGTGTGTTTGCGTGCGTGTGTGTGCGTGCGTGCGTGTGTGTGTGTGTGTGTGTGCAGTGCGATATCCGCTCTCTGTGTATGTGAGTGACGCGCGCGCGCGCGCGTGTGTGTGTGTGCGAGTCACGTGTGTCTGTGCAAGTGACGTTTGTGTGTGCGAGTGACGTGTGTGTGTGTGCGAGTGACGTGTGTGTGTATGTGTGCGTGCGAGTGACGTGTGTGTGCAGTGCGATCGCAGCTCTCTGTGTGCGAGTGACGTGTGTTTGACGCGCGCCTGTGTATATGTGTGCGTGCGAGTGACGCGTGTGTGCGAGTGACTTGTGTGTGTGTGTGCACGAGTGACGTGTGTGTGTTTGCGTGCGTGTGTGTGCGTGCGTGCGTGTGTGTGTGTGTGTGTGTGTGCAGTGCGATATCCGCTCTCTGTGTATGTGAGTGACGCGCGCGCGTGTGTGTGTGCGAGTGACGTGTGTCTGTGCAAGTGACGTTTGTGTGTGCGAGTGACGTGTGTGTGTGTGCGAGTGACGTGTGTGTGTATGTGTGCGTGCGAGTGACGTGTGTGTGCAGTGCGATCACAGCTCTCTGTGTGCGAGTGACGTGTGTGTGCGAGTGACGTGTGTGTGTGTGTGCGAGTGACGTGTGTGTGTGCAGTGCGATCTCCGCTCTCTGTGTGCGAGTGACGTGTGTGTGTGTGTGTGTGTGTGTGCGTGCGAGTGAGGTGTGTGTGTGTGAATGTGAATGTGTGAGTGACGCGCGTGTGAATGTGTGTGTGTGTGTGTGTGTGTGTGCAGTGTGATATCCGCTTTCTGTGTATGTGAGTGACGCGCGTGTGTGTGTGTGCGAGTGACGTGTGTCTGTGCAAGTGACGTATGTGTGTGCGAGTGACGTGTGTGTGTGTGCGGGTGACGTGTGTGTGTGTATGTGTGCGTGCGAGTGACGTGTGTGTGCGTGCGTGTGTGTGTGTGTGTGTGTGTGTGTGCAGTGTGATATCCGCTTTCTGTGTATGTGAGTGACGCGCGTGTGTGTGTGTGCGAGTGACGTGTGTCTGTGCAAGTGACGTATGTGTGTGCGAGTGACGTGTGTGTGTGTGCGGGTGACGTGTGTGTGTGTATGTGTGCGTGCGAGTGACGTGTGTGTGTGTGAATGTGTGAGTGACGCGCGCCTGTGTGTACGTGTGCGTGCGAGTGACGCGTGTGTGTGTGTGCGAGTGACGTGTGTGTGCGAGTGACGTGTGTGTGTGTGCGAGTGACGTGTGTGTGTGCAGTGCGATCTCCGCTCTCTGTGTGCGAGTGACGTGTGTGTGTGCGAGTGACGTGTGTGTGAGTGTGTGAATGTGTGAGTGACGCGCGCCTGTGTGTACGTGTGCGTGCGAGTGACGTGTGTGTGTGTGTGTGTGTTTGTGTGTGTGCGAGTGACGTGTGTGTGTGTGTGTGTGTGCACGAGTGACGTGTGTGTGTTTGCGTGCGTGTGTGTGCGTGCGTGCGTGTGTGTGTGTGTGTGTGTGCAGTGCGATATCCGCTCTCTGTGTGCGAGTGACGTGTGTGTGTGTGTGTGTACGTGCGAGTGAGGTGTGTGTGTGTGAATGTGAATGTGTGAGTGACGCGCGTGTGAATGTGTGTTTGTTTGTGTGTGTGTGCGAGTGACATGCGCGTGTGTGGGTGTGTGTGTGTGTGTGTGCGCGAGTGACGTGTGTGTGTGTGAGTGTGTGTGTGCGCGCATGTGTGTGTGTGTGCGAGTGACGTGTGCGTGTGTGCGATCTCCGCTCTGTGTGCGAGTGACGTGTGTGTGTGTGTGTGTGTGTGTGTGCGAGTGACGTGTGTGTGTGTGTGTGTGCGATCTCCGCTCTCTGTGTGCGAGTGACGTGTGTGTGTGCGAGTGACGTGTGTGTGAGTGTGTGAATGTGTGAGTGACGCGCGCCTGTGTGTACGTGTGCGTGCGAGTGACGTGTGTGTGTGTGTGTGTGTTTGTGTGTGTGCGAGTGACGTGTGTGTGTGTGCGAGGGACGTGTGTGTGCGTGCGTGTGTGTGTGTGTGTGTGTGTGTGTGTGTGTGTGCAGTGTGATATCCGCTTTCTGTGTATGTGAGTGACGCGCGTGTGTGTGTGTGCGAGTGACGTGTGTCTGTGCAAGTGACGTATGTGTGTGCGAGTGACGTGTGTGTGTGTGCGGGTGACGTGTGTGTGTGTATGTGTGCGTGCGAGTGACGTGTGTGTGTGTGAATGTGTGAGTGACGCGCGCCTGTGTGTACGTGTGCGTGCGAGTGACGCGTGTGTGTGTGTGCGAGTGACGTGTGTGTGCGAGTGATGTGTGTGTGTGTG
>NC_137115.1:30000-37500 GCF_949357685.1 Gobio gobio | reverse complement strand
GTGTGTGTGTGTGTGTGTGCGATCTCCACTATCTGTGTGCGAGTGACGTGTGTGTGTGTGAGTGACGTGTGTGTGTTTGCGTGCGTGCGTGCGAGTGACGTGTGTGTGTGTGCGATTTCCACTCTCTGTGTGCGAGTGACGTGTGTGTGTGCAGTGCGGTCTCCGCTTTCTGTGTGTGTGCGCTAGTGACGTGTGTGTGTGTGTGTGTGTGTGAGTGACGTGTGTGTGTTTGTGTGCGTGTGTGTGCGTTCGTGCGTGTGTGTGCAGTGCGATATACGTGTGTGTGTGCGAGTGACGTGTGTGTGTGTGTGGGTGACGTGTGTGTGTGTATGTGTGCGTGCGAGTGACGTGTGTGTGTGTGAATGTGCGAGTGACGCGTGTGTGTGTGTGCGAGTGACGTGTGTGTGCGATCTCCGCTCTCTGTGTGCGAGTGACGTGTGCGTGTGTGTGTGCGTGTGTGTGTGTGTGTGTGTGTGTGTGTGTGTGTGTGCGAGTGACGTGTGTGTGTGTGTTTGTGTGTGTGCGAGTGACGTGTGTGTGTGTGCGAGTGACGTGTGTGTGCGTGCGTGTGTGTGTGTGTGTGTGTGCAGTGTGATATCCGCTCTCTGTGTATGTGAGTGACGCGCGTGTGTGTGTGTGCGAGTGACGTGTGTCTGTGCAAGTGACGTATGTGTGTGTGATCTCCGCTCTCTGTGTGCGAGTGACGTGTGCGTGTGTGTGTGCGTGTGTGTGTGTGTGTGTGTGTGTGTGTGTGCGAGTGACGTGTGTGTGTGCTAGTGACGTGTGTGTGTGTGCAAGTGACGCGTGTGTGTGTGTGCGAGTGACGTGTGTGTGCGAGTGACGTGTGTGTGTGCGAGTGACGTGTGTGTGTGCAGTGCGATCTCCGCTCTCTGTGTGCGAGTGACGTGTGTGTGTGTGTGTGTACGTGCGAGTGAGGTGTGTGTGTGTGAATGTGAATGTGTGAGTGACGCGCGTGTGAATGTGTGTTTGTTTGTGTGTGTGTGCGAGTGACATGCGCGTGTGTGGGTGTGTGTGTGTGTGTGTGCGCGAGTGACGTGTGTGTGTGTGAGTGTGTGTGTGCGCGCATGTGTGTGTGTGTGCGAGTGACGTGTGCGTGTGTGCGATCTCCGCTCTGTGTGCGAGTGACGCGTGTGTGTGTGTGCGAGTGACTTGTGTGTGTGTGTGTGTGCGATCTCCGCTCTCTGTGTGCGAGTGACGTGTGTGTGTGCGAGTGACGTGTGTGTGAGTGTGTGAATGTGTGAGTGACGCGCGCCTGTGTGTACGTGTGCGTGCGAGTGACGTGTGTGTGTGTGTGTGTGTTTGTGTGTGTGCGAGTGACGTGTGTGTGTGTGCGAGTGACTTGTGTGTGTGTGTGTGTGTGTGCACGAGTGACGTGTGTGTGTTTGCGTGCGTGTGTGTGCGTGCGTGCGTGTGTGTGTGTGTGTGTGTGTGTGCAGTGCGATATCCGCTCTCTGTGTGCGAGTGACGTGTGTGTGTGTGTGTGTACGTGCGAGTGAGGTGTGTGTGTGTGAATGTGAATGTGTGAGTGACGCGCGTGTGAATGTGTGTTTGTTTGTGTGTGTGTGCGAGTGACATGCGCGTGTGTGGGTGTGTGTGTGTGTGTGTGCGCGAGTGACGTGTGTGTGTGTGAGTGTGTGTGTGCGCGCATGTGTGTGTGTGTGCGAGTGACGTGTGCGTGTGTGCGATCTCCGCTCTGTGTGCGAGTGACGTGTGTGTGTGTGTGTGTGTGTGTGTGCGAGTGACGTGTGTGTGTGTGTGTGTGCGATCTCCGCTCTCTGTGTGCGAGTGACGTGTGTGTGTGCGAGTGACGTGTGTGTGAGTGTGTGAATGTGTGAGTGACGCGCGCCTGTGTGTACGTGTGCGTGCGAGTGACGTGTGTGTGTGTGTGTGTGTTTGTGTGTGTGCGAGTGACGTGTGTGTGTGTGTGCGAGTGACGTGTGTGTGCGTGCGTGTGTGTGTGTGTGTGTGTGTGTGTGTGTGTGTGTGTGTGCAGTGTGATATCCGCTTTCTGTGTATGTGAGTGACGCGCGTGTGTGTGTGTGCGAGTGACGTGTGTCTGTGCAAGTGACGTATGTGTGTGCGAGTGACGTGTGTGTGTGTGCGGGTGACGTGTGTGTGTGTATGTGTGCGTGCGAGTGACGTGTGTGTGTGTGAATGTGTGAGTGACGCGCGCCTGTGTGTACGTGTGCGTGCGAGTGACGCGTGTGTGTGTGTGCGAGTGACGTGTGTGTGCGAGTGATGTGTGTGTGTGTGTGTGCGAGTGACGTGTGTGTGTGCAGTGCGATCTCCGCTCTCTGTGTGCGAGTGACGTGTGTGTGTGTGTGTGTACGTGCGAGTGAGGTGTGTGTGTGTGAATGTGAATGTGTGAGTGACGCGCGTGTGAATGTGTGTGTTTGTTTGTGTGTGTGTGCGAGTGACATGCGTGTGTGTGGGTGTGTGTGTGTGTGTGTGCGCGAGTGACGTGTGTGTGTGTGAGTGTGTGTGTGCGCGCATGTGTGTGTGTGTGCGAGTGACGTGTGCGTGTGTGCGATCTCCGCTCTGTGTGCGAGTGACGCGTGTGTGTGTGAGTGTGTGTGTGCGCGCATGTGTGTGTGTGTGCGAGTGACGTGTGCGTGTGTGCGATCTCCGCTCTGTGTGCGAGTGACGTGTGTGTGTGTGTGTGTGTGTGCGAGTGACGTGTGTGTGTGTGTGTGTGCGATCTCCGCTCTCTGTGTGCGAGTGACGTGTGTGTGTGCGAGTGACGTGTGTGTGAGTGTGTGAATGTGTGAGTGACGCGCGCCTGTGTGTACGTGTGCGTGCGAGTGACATGTGTGTGTGTGTGTGTGTTTGTGTGTGTGCGAGTGACGTGTGTGTGTGTGCGAGTGACGTGTGTGTGCGTGCGTGTGTGTGTGTGTGTGTGTGTGTGTGTGTGCAGTGTGATATCCGCTTTCTGTGTATGTTAGTGACGCGCGTGTGTGTGTGTGCGAGTGACGTGTGTCTGTGCAAGTGACGTATGTGTGTGCGAGTGACGTGTGTGTGTGTGCGGGTGACGTGTGTGTGTGTATGTGTGCGTGCGAGTGACGTGTGTGTGTGAGTGTGTGAATGTGTGAGTGACGCGCGCCTGTGTGTACGTGTGCGTGCGAGTGACGCGTGTGTGTGTGTGCGAGTGACTTGTGTGTGTGTGTGTGTGTGCACGAGTGACGTGTGTGTGTTTGCGTGCGTGCGTGCGTGTGTGTGTGTGTGTGTGTGCAGTGTGATATCCGCTCTCTGTGTATGTGAGTGACGCGCGCGCGTGTGTGTGTGCGAGTGACGTGTGTCTGTGCAAGTGACGTTTGTGTGTGCGAGTGACGTGTATGTGTGTGCGAGTGACGTGTGTGTGTATGTGTGCGTGCGAGTGACGTGTGTGTGCAGTGCGATCACAGCTCTCTGTGTGTGCGCGAGTGACGTGTGTGTGTGTGAGTGTGTGTGTGCGCGCATGTGTGTGTGTGTGCGAGTGACGTGTGCGTGTGTGCGATCTCCGCTCTGTGTGCGAGTGACGCGTGTGTGTGTGAGTGTGTGTGTGCGCGCATGTGTGTGTGTGTGTGCGAGTGACGTGTGCGTGTGTGCGATCTCCGCTCTGTGTGCGAGTGACGCGTGTGTGTGTGAGTGTGTGTGTGCGCGCATGTGTGTGTGTGTGCGATTGACGTGTGCGTGTGTGCGATCTCCGCTCTGTGTGCGAGTGACGTGGGTGTGTGTGTGAGTGACGTGTGTGTGTTTGCGTGCGTGCGTGCGTGCGAGTGACGTGTGTGTGTGTGCGATCTCCGCTCTCTGTGTGCGAGTGACGTGTGTGTGTGCAGTGCGGTCTCCGCTTTCTGTGTGTGTGCGCTAGTGACGTGTGTGTGTGTGTGTGTGAGTGACGTGTGTGTGTTTGTGTGCGTGTGTGTGCGTTCGTGCGTGTGTGTGCAGTGCGATATCCGCTCTCTGTGTATGTGAGTGACGCGCGCGCGTGTGTGTGTGTGCGAGTGACGTGTGTCTGTGCAAGTGACGTATGTGTGTGCGAGTGACGTGTGTGTGTGTGTGCGAGTGACGTGTGTGTGTGTATGTGTGCGTGCGAGTGACGTGTGTGTGAGTGTGTGAATGTGTGAGTGACGCGCGCCTGTGTGTACGTGTGCGTGCGAGTGACGTGTGTGTGTGTGTTTGTGTGTGTGCGAGTGACGTGTGTGTGTGTGCGAGTGACGTGTGTGTGCGTGCGTGTGTGTGTGTGTGTGTGTGTGTGCAGTGTGATATCCGCTCTCTGTGTATGTGAGTGACGCGCGTGTGTGTGTGTGCGAGTGACGTGTGTCTGTGCAAGTGACGTATGTGTGTGCGAGTGACGTGTGTGTGTGTGCGGGTGACGTGTGTGTGTGTATGTGTGCGTGCGAGTGACGTGTGTGTGTGTGTGTGTGTGAGTGACGTGTGTGTGTTTGCTTGCGTGTGTGTGCGTGCGTGTGTGTGTGTGTGCAGTGTGATATCCGCTCTCTGTGTATGTGAGTGACTCGCGCGTGCGTGTGTGTGTGTGCGAGTGACGTGTGTCTGTGCAAGTGACGTATGTGTGTGCGAGTGACGTGTGTGTGTGTGTGTGCGAGTGACGTGTGTGTGTGTGTGTATGTGTGCGTGCGAGTGACGTGTGTGTGAGTGTGTGAATGTGTGAGTGACGCGCGCCTGTGTGTACGTGTGCGTGCAAGTGACGTGTGTGTGTGTTTGTGTGTGTGCGAGTGACGTGTGTGTGTGTGCGAGTGACGTGTGTGTGCGTGCGTGTGTGTGTGTGTGTGTGTGCAGTGTGATATCCGCTCTCTGTGTATGTGAGTGATGCGCGTGTGTGTGTGTGCGAGTGACGTGTGTCTGTGCAAGTGACGTATGTGTGTGCGAGTGACGTGTGTGTGTGTGCGAGTGACGTGTGTGTGTGTATGTGTGCGTGCGAGTGACGTCTGTGTGTGAGTGTGTGAATGTGTGAGTGACGCGCGCCTGTGTGTACGTGTGCGTGCGAGTGACGTGTGTGTGTGTGTGTGTGTGTGCGAGTGACTTGTGTGTGTGTGTGTGTGTGCACGAGTGACGTGTGTGTGTGTGTGCGAGTGACGTGTGTGTGTGTGTGTGTGTGTGTGTGTGTGTGTGCGATCTCCACTATCTGTGTGCGAGTGACGTGTGTGTGTGTGTGTGAGTGACGTGTGTGTGTTTGCGTGCGTGCGTGCGAGTGACGTGTGTGTGTGTGCGATCTCCGCTCTCTGTGTGCGAGTGACGTGTGTGTGTGCAGTGCGGTCTCCGCTTTCTGTGTGTGTGCGCTAGTGACGTGTGTGTGTGTGTGTGTGAGTGACGTTTGTGTGCGTGTGTGTGCGTTCGTGCGTGTGTGTGCAGTGCGATATCCGCTCTCTGTGTATGTGAGTGACGCGCGCGCGTGTGTGTGTGTGCGAGTGACGTGTGTCTGTGCAAGTGACGTATGTGTGTGCGAGTGACGTGTGTGTGTGTGTGCGAGTGACGTGTGTGTGTGTATGTGTGCGTGCGAGTGACGTGTGTGTGAGTGTGTGAATGTGTGAGTGACGCGCGCCTGTGTGTACGTGTGCGTGCGAGTGACGTGTGTGTGTGTGTTTGTGTGTGTGCGAGTGACGTGTGTGTGTGTGCGAGTGACGTGTGTGTGCGTGCGTGTGTGTGTGTGTGTGTGTGTGCAGTGTGATATCCGCTCTCTGTGTATGTGAGTGACGCGCGTGTGTGTGTGTGCGAGTGACGTGTGTCTGTGCAAGTGACGTATGTGTGTGCGATCTCCGCTCTCTGTGTGCGAGTGACGTGTGCGTGTGTGTGTGCGTGTGTGTGTGTGTGTGTGTGTGTGTGTGTGTGTGTGCGAGTGACGTGTGTGTGTGCGAGTGACGTGTGTGTGAGTGTGTGAATGTGTGAGTGACGCGCGCCTGTGTGTACGTGTGCGTGCGAGTGACGTGTGTGTGTGTGTTTGTGTGTGTGCGAGTGACGTGTGTGTGTGTGCGAGTGACGTGTGTGTGCGTGCGTGTGTGACGCGCGCCTGTGTGTATGTGTGCGTGCGAGTGACGCGTGTGTGTGTGTGCGAGTGACTTGTGTGTGTGTGTGTGTGTGCACGAGTGACGTGTGTGTGTTTGCGTGCGTGTGTGTGCGTGCGTGCGTGTGTGTGTGTGTGTGTGTGCAGTGCGATATCCGCTCTCTGTGTATGTGAGTGACGCGCGCGCGCGCGCGTGTGTGTGTGTGCGAGTGACGTGTGTCTGTGCAAGTGACGTTTGTGTGTGCGAGTGACGTGTGTGTGTGTGCGAGTGACGTGTGTGTGTATGTGTGCGTGCGAGTGACGTGTGTGTGCAGTGCGATCACAGCTCTCTGTGTGCGAGTGACGTGTGTTTGACGCGCGCCTGTGTGTATGTGTGCGTGCGAGTGACGCGTGTGTGCGAGTGACTTGTGTGTGTGTGTGCACGAGTGACGTGTGTGTGTTTGCGTGCGTGTGTGTGCGTGCGTGCGTGTGTGTGTGTGTGTGTGTGTGTGTGCAGTGCGATATCCGCTCTCTGTGTATGTGAGTGACGCGCGCGCGTGTGTGTGTGCGAGTGACGTGTGTCTGTGCAAGTGACGTTTGTGTGTGCGAGTGACGTGTGTGTGTGTGCGAGTGACGTGTGTGTGTATGTGTGCGTGCGAGTGACGTGTGTGTGCAGTGCGATCACAGCTCTCTGTGTGCGAGTGACGTGTGTGTGCGAGTGACGTGTGTGTGTGTGTGCGAGTGACGTGTGTGTGTGCAGTGCGATCTCCGCTCTCTGTGTGCGAGTGACGTGTGTGTGTGTGTGTGTGTGCGTGCGAGTGAGGTGTGTGTGTGTGAATGTGAATGTGTGAGTGACGCGCGTGTGAATGTGTGTGTGTGTGTGTGTGTGTGTGCAGTGTGATATCCGCTTTCTGTGTATGTGAGTGACGCGCGTGTGTGTGTGTGCGAGTGACGTGTGTCTGTGCAAGTGACGTATGTGTGTGCGAGTGACGTGTGTGTGTGTGCGGGTGACGTGTGTGTGTGTATGTGTGCGTGCGAGTGACGTGTGTGTGTGTGAATGTGTGAGTGACGCGCGCCTGTGTGTACGTGTGCGTGCGAGTGACGCGTGTGTGTGTGTGCGAGTGACGTGTGTGTGCGAGTGACGTGTGTGTGTGTGCGAGTGACGTGTGTGTGTGCAGTGCGATCTCCGCTCTCTGTGTGCGAGTGACGTGTGTGTGTGCGAGTGACGTGTGTGTGAGTGTGTGAATGTGTGAGTGACGCGCGCCTGTGTGTACGTGTGCGTGCGAGTGACGTGTGTGTGTGTGTGTGTGTTTGTGTGTGTGCGAGTGACGTGTGTGTGTGTGTGTGTGTGCACGAGTGACGTGTGTGTGTTTGCGTGCGTGTGTGTGCGTGCGTGCGTGTGTGTGTGTGTGTGTGTGTGCAGTGCGATATCCGCTCTCTGTGTGCGAGTGACGTGTGTGTGTGTGTGTGTACGTGCGAGTGAGGTGTGTGTGTGTGAATGT
>NC_137115.1:0-27500 GCF_949357685.1 Gobio gobio | reverse complement strand
ACGTGTGTGTGAGTGTGTGAATGTGTGAGTGACGCGCGCCTGTGTGTACGTGTGCGTGCGAGTGACGTGTGTGTGTGTGTGTGTGTGTGCGAGTGACTTGTGTGTGTGTGTGTGTGTGTGTGCGATCTCCACTATCTGTGTGCGAGTGACGTGTGTGTGTGTGAGTGACGTGTGTGTGTTTGCGTGCGTGCGTGCGAGTGACGTGTGTGTGTGTGCGATTTCCACTCTCTGTGTGCGAGTGACGTGTGTGTGTGCAGTGCGGTCTCCGCTTTCTGTGTGTGTGCGCTAGTGACGTGTGTGTGTGTGTGTGTGTGTGAGTGACGTGTGTGTGTTTGTGTGCGTGTGTGTGCGTTCGTGCGTGTGTGTGCAGTGCGATATACGTGTGTGTGTGCGAGTGACGTGTGTGTGTGTGTGGGTGACGTGTGTGTGTGTATGTGTGCGTGCGAGTGACGTGTGTGTGTGTGAATGTGCGAGTGACGCGTGTGTGTGTGTGCGAGTGACGTGTGTGTGATCTCCGCTCTCTGTGTGCGAGTGACGTGTGCGTGTGTGTGTGCGTGTGTGTGTGTGTGTGTGTGTGTGTGTGTGTGAGTGACGTGTGTGTGTGTGTTTGTGTGTGTGCGAGTGACGTGTGTGTGTGTGCGAGTGACGTGTGTGTGTGTGCGAGTGACGTGTGTCTGTGCAAGTGACGTATGTGTGTGCGATCTCCGCTCTCTGTGTGCGAGTGACGTGTGCGTGTGTGTGTGCGTGTGTGTGTGTGTGTGTGTGTGTGTGCGAGTGACGTGTGTGTGTGCTAGTGACGTGTGTGTGTGTGCAAGTGACGTGTGTGTGTGTGTGTGTGTGTGCAAGTAACGTGTGTGTGTGTGTGTGCAAGTGACGTGGGTGTGTGTGTGTGTGCGATCTCCGCTCTCTGTGTGCGAGTGACGTGTGTGTGTGCGAGTGACGTGTGTGTGTGTGACGTGTGTGTGTGTGTGTGTGTGAGTGACGTGTGTTTGTTTGCGTGCGTGTGTGTGCGTGCGTGTGTGTGTGTGTGCAGTGTGATATCCGCTCTCTGTGTATGTGAGTGATGCGCGTGTGTGTGTGTGCGAGTGACGTGTGTCTGTGCAAGTGACGTATGTGTGTGCGAGTGACGTGTGTGTGTGTGTGCGAGTGACGTGTGTGTGTGTGTATGTGTGCGTGCGAGTGACGTGTGTGTGAGTGTGTGAATGTGTGAGTGACGCGCGCCTGTGTGTACGTGTGCGTGCGAGTGACGTGTGTGTGCGAGTGACTTGTGTGTGTGTGTGTGTGTGCACGAGTGACGTGTGTGTGTGTGTGTGTGTGTGTGTGTGTGTGTGTGTGTGTGTGCGAGTGACGTGTGTGTGTGTGTGTGTGTGTGTGTGCGATCTCCACTATCTGTGTGCGAGTGACGTGTGTGTGTGTGTGAGTGACGTGTGTGTGTTTGCGTGCGTGCGTGCGAGTGACGTGTGTGTGTGTGCGATCTCCGCTCTCTGTGTGCGAGTGACGTGTGTGTGTGCAGTGCGGTCTCCGCTTTCTGTGTGTGTGCGCTAGTGACGTGTGTGTGTGTGTGTGTGAGTGACGTGTGTGTGTTTGTGTGCGTGTGTGTGCGTTCGTGCGTGTGTGTGCAGTGCGATATCCGCTCTCTGTGTATGTGAGTGACGCGCGCGCGTGTGTGTGTGTGCGAGTGACGTGTGTCTGTGCAAGTGACGTATGTGTGTGCGAGTGACGTGTGTGTGTGTGTGCGAGTGACGTGTGTGTGTGTATGTGTGCGTGCGAGTGACGTGTGTGTGAGTGTGTGAATGTGTGAGTGAAGCGCGCCTGTGTGTACGTGTGCGTGCGAGTGACGTGTGTGTGTGTGTTTGTGTGTGTGCGAGTGACGTGTGTGTGTGTGCGAGTGACGTGTGTGTGCGTGCGTGTGTGTGTGTGTGTGTGTGTGTGTGTGTGCAGTGTGATATCCGCTCTCTGTGTATGTGAGTGACGCGCGTGTGTGTGTGTGCGAGTGACGTGTGTCTGTGCAAGTGACGTATGTGTGTGCGAGTGACGTGTGTGTGTGTGCGGGTGACGTGTGTGTGTGTATGTGTGCGTGCGAGTGACGTGTGTGTGTGAGTGTGTGAATGTGTGAGTGACGCGCGCCTGTGTGTATGTGTGCGTGCGAGTGACGCGTGTGTGCGAGTGACTTGTGTGTGTGTGTGTGTGTGTGCACGAGTGACGTGTGTGTGTTTGCGTGCGTGTGTGTGCGTGCGTGCGTGCGTGTGTGTGTGTGTGTGCAGTGCGATATCCGCTCTCTGTGTATGTGAGTGACGCGCGCGCGTGTGTGTGTGCGAGTGACGTGTGTCTGTGCAAGTGACGTTTGTGTGTGCGAGTGACGTGTGTGTGTGTGCGAGTGACGTGTGTGTGTATGTGTGCGTGCGAGTGACGTGTGTGTGCAGTGCGATCACAGCTCTCTGTGTGCGAGTGACGTGTGTGTGCGAGTGACGTGTGTGTGTGTGTGCGAGTGACGTGTGTGTGTGCAGTGCGATCTCCGCTCTCTGTGTGCGAGTGACGTGTGTGTGTGTGTGTGTGTGTGTGTGCGTGCGAGTGAGGTGTGTGTGTGTGAATTTGAATGTGTGAGTGACGCGCGTGTGAATGTGTGTGTGTGTGTGTGTGTGTGTGCAGTGTGATATCCGCTTTCTGTGTATGTGAGTGACGCGCGTGTGTGTGTGTGCGAGTGACGTGTGTCTGTGCAAGTGACGTATGTGTGTGCGAGTGACGTGTGTGTGTGTGCGGGTGACGTGTGTGTGTGTATGTGTGCGTGCGAGTGACGTGTGTGTGTGTGAATGTGTGAGTGACGCGCGCCTGTGTGTACGTGTGCGTGCGAGTGACGCGTGTGTGTGTGTGCGAGTGACGTGTGTGTGCGAGTGACGTGTGTGTGTGTGTGCGAGTGACGTGTGTGTGTGCAGTGCGATCTCCGCTCTCTGTGTGCGAGTGACGTGTGTGTGTGTGTGTGTACGTGCGAGTGAGGTGTGTGTGTGTGAATGTGAATGTGTGAGTGACGCGCGTGTGAATGTGTGTTTGTTTGTGTGTGTGTGCGAGTGACATGCGCGTGTGTGGGTGTGTGTGTGTGTGTGTGCGCGAGTGACGTGTGTGTGTGTGAGTGTGTGTGTGCGCACATGTGTGTGTGTGTGCGAGTGACGTGTGCGTGTGTGCGATCTCCGCTCTGTGTGCGAGTGACGCGTGTGTGTGTGTGCGAGTGACTTGTGTGTGTGAGTGACGCGCGCGTGTGTGTGTTTGTTTGTGTGTGTGTGCGAGTGACATGGGTGTGTGTGTGTGCGAGTGACGCGTGTGTGTGTGTGTGAGTGTGTGTGTGCGCGCATGTGTGCGTGTGCGAGTGACGTGTGCGTGTGTGTGTGCGTGTGTGTGTGTGTGTGTGTGTGTGTGTGTGTGCGAGTGACGTGTGTGTGTGTGTGTGCAAGTGACGTGTGTGTGTGTGTGTGTGTGTGCGATCTCCGCTCTCTGTGTGCGAGTGACGTGTGTGTGTGCGAGTGACGTGTGTGTGTGCGAGTGACGTGTGTGTGTGTGTGGGTGACGTGTGTGTGTGTATGTGTGCGTGCGAGTGACGTGTGTGTGTGTGAATGTGTGAGTGACGCGCGCCTGTGTGTACGTGTGCGTGCGAGTGACGCGTGTGTGTGTGTGCGAGTGACGTGTGTGTGCGATCTCCGCTCTCTGTGTGCGAGTGACGTGTGCGTGTGTGTGTGCGTGTGTGTGTGTGTGTGTGTGTGCGAGTGACGTGTGTGTGTGCTAGTGACGTGTGTGTGTGTGCAAGTGACGTGTGTGTGTGTGTGTGTGTGTGCAAGTGACGTGTGTGTGTGTGTGTGCAAGTGACGTGTGTGTGTGTGTGTGTGTGTGCGATCTCCGCTCTCTGTGTGCGAGTGACGTGTGTGTGTGCGAGTGACGTGTGTGTGTGTGTGACGTGTGTGTGTGTGTGTGTGTGTGTGAGTGACGTGTGTGTGTTTGCGTGCGTGTGTGTGCGTGCGTGTGTGTGTGTGTGTGTGTGCAGTTTGATATCCGCTCTCTGTGTATGTGAGTGATGCGCGTGTGTGTGTGTGCGAGTGACGTGTGTCTGTGCAAGTGACGTATGTGTGTGCGAGTGACGTGTGTGTGTGTGTGCGAGTGACGTGTGTGTGTGTGTATGTGTGCGTGCGAGTGACGTGTGTGTGAGTGTGTGAATGTGTGAGTGACGCGCGCCTGTGTGTACGTGTGCGTGCGAGTGACGTGTGTGTGTGTGTGTGTGTGCGAGTGACTTGTGTGTGTGTGTGTGTGTGCACGAGTGACGTGTGTGTGTGTGTGTGTGTGTGTGCGAGTGACGTGTGTGTGTGTGTGTGTGTGTGCGATCTCCACTATCTGTGTGCGAGTGACGTGTGTGTGTGTGTGAGTGACGTGTGTGTGTTTGCGTGCGTGCGTGCGAGTGACGTGTGTGTGTGTGCGATCTCCGCTCTCTGTGTGCGAGTGACGTGTGTGTGCAGTGCGGTCTCCGCTTTCTGTGTGTGTGCGCTAGTGACGTGTGTGTGTGTGTGTGTGTGAGTGACGTGTGTGTGTTTGTGTGCGTGTGTGTGCGTTCGTGCGTGTGTGTGCAGTGCGATATACGTGTGTGTGTGCGAGTGACGTGTGTGTGTGTGTGGGTGACGTGTGTGTGTATGTGTGCGTGCGAGTGACGTGTGTGTGTGTGAATGTGTGAGTGACGCGCGCCTGTGTACGTGTGCGTGCGAGTGACGTGTGTGTGTGTGTGTGTGTGTGTGTGCGAGTGACTTGTGTGTGTGTGTGTGTGTGCACGAGTGACGTGTGTGTGTGTGAGTGTGGGTTAGGGTTAGGGTTAGGGTTAGGTAATAGGCACTTTTGCGAAGTTGAGCCCCCCTGAGTTGAGCCCCCCCCAGTAACTCCGCCCCCTTTGGTCCTAGGGGGAGGAAACTTCGCCTGTATACTAATTAGGCCACGCCCAGTCGATTGGGCGTGGTCCCATCCCTCTAGCTCCTCCCCTTTTTGAGTTATGGAGTTGAGCCCCCAGTTGAGCCCCCCCCTCTAACTCCGCCCCCTTTGGTCTTACAGGGCGGAGACTTCGCCTGTATACTAATTTGGCCACGCCCAGTCGATTGGGCGTGGTCCCATCCCTCTAGCTCCTCCCCTTTTTGAGTTATGGAGTTGAGCCCCCAGTTGAGCCCCCCCCTCTAACTCCGCCCCCTTTGGTCTTACAGGGCGGAGACTTCGCCTGTATACTAATTTGGTCACGCCCAGTCGATTGGGCGTGGTCCCATCCCTCTAGCCCCTCCCATTTTTGAGTTATGGAGTTGAGCCCCCAGTTGAGCCCCCCCCTCTAACTCCGCCCCCTTTGGTCCTATGGGGCGGATACTTTGCATGTATACTAATTTGGCCACGCCCAGTCGATTGGGCGTGGTCCCATCCCTCTATCTCCTCCCTTTCTTGAGTTATGGAGTTGAGCCCCACATATATATATATATAGGACGTGGGTGGACCTTAGGTGGGTGGGACTTGTGTTTGAATTGGGTGGGACTTAGGTGGGTGGGACTTGTGTTTGACTTGGGTGGGACTTAGGTGGGTGGGACTTGTGTTTGACTTGGGTGGGACTTAGGTGGGTGGGACTTGTGTTTGACTTGGGTGGGACTTAGGTGGGTGGGACTTGTGTTTGACTTGGGTGGGACTTGTGTTTGACTTGGGTGGGACTTAGGTGGGACTTGTGTTTGACTTGGGTGGGACTTAGGTGGGTGGGACTTGTGTTTGACTTGGGTGGGACTTAGGTGGGTGGGACTTGTGTTTGACTTGGGTGGGACTTAGGTGGGTGGGACTTGTGTTTGACTTGGGTGGGACTTGTGTTTGACTTGGGTGGGACTTAGGTGGGTGGGACTTGTGTTTGACTTGGGTGGGACTTAGGTAGGTGGGACTTGTGTTTGACTTGGGTGGGTTAGGGTTAGGGTTAGGGGAATGAGAAAATCCAAAATTTAGGGTTAGGGTTAGGGTTAGGGTTAGGGTTAGGGTTAGGTAATAGGCACTTTTGCGAAGTTGGGTTAGGGTTAGGTTATGGGAAATTACAACATCTCCCCCCAAGCCAGCAATCGTCTGGAAAGGTTTGTAGTAGGGAGAATGAGGAGGGGCACGGGCCGACGCATGTCAGACTATACTATGTCGCCTGTGATTGGCTCCCGTCTAGGAACAATGCCTTTTTTGGCTTATGGGCCAGGTGGGTAGCTTGTTATTTTTTTCGTTAGTTTATGAAACTTCTGTTGTTTTGCCTTTTATTTATTATAATGTAAGGTTGGATTATTCTGATGGGTAAGTTTAAGTGTGGTAGTGGGGTCGTGGCTAACCTTTACTTGTTGAAAATTATTGTTCTTATTTCTTTTTTTGGTTTTTAGGAATTGCAAAGTTTCCGGTCTGAACTTGCTCTGGACCAGCGAACCAAGCCGAAGCCTGATAATCCTGATCCAGCATCGCAACTCCCCCAGAGGTGAAGTATTTTGGTCTATGGTGAAGGTCAACTCGTGAGAGAAATCAATTTGAGAAATCCTATTTTGAAAGGACGAATCAGAAAATGTGCGACCTGTCTGGGACTCACATTTTCCAACGAACCTGTCTGGGTTCGATTCGTCTCCCCATCCCGTCTCTCTGCCAAACCCGAGGGCCAAGAGAGAGACCGGAGGGGATGAGGATCCCCAAACTGATTTGTGGGTCTATTTTTTAATTGTAATCTGTTTTATTCAGTTGGGTTAGTCTGACGGGTACGTCCTAGTGTGGTATTGAGGTCGTGGCTAACCTTTACTGTTGAAAACTATTGTTCTTATTTCTTTTTCTGGTTTTTAGGAATTGCGAAGTTTCCGGTCTGAACTTGCTCTGGACCAGCGAACCAAGCCGAAGCCCGATAATCCTGATCCAGCATCGCAACTCCCCCAGAGGTGAAGTATTTTGGTATATGGTAAAGGTCAAGGTCATATTAGTCGTATGGTTTGAGACAGTTCGATTTAGACGTGCGGAACGTGAATTTGGATTTTTATTCTAAGGTTTTGAGAAAGGTTCTCTGGTCGACAGGTGCACTGGTGGGTAGATTTAGTGCAGAAATGGGTTTGTGAGTAAATTCCATTTATTTTTGGGTTTTACAATGTGTAGGGTTAACGTGGGGGTTGGGATTAGGGTTAGGGTTAGGGTTAGGGTTAGGGTTAGGGTTAGGGTTAGGGTTAGGGTTAGGTTAGGGTTAGGGTTAGGGTTAGGGTTAGGGTTAGGGTTAGGGTAGGGTTAGGGTTAGGTTAGGGTTAGGGTTAGGGTTAGGGGAAATCGATCCAAGATCCGATCCCCGAAGGAATCGGAAATGGTTATGCACTCTCCACCCAACCGCTGACCACTAAAGACGGCTACTGGACGAGACCAGATATATATCATTATTAAAAAATAAAATAGAGGGCTAAAATTGCCAGGGTTCAAATCAAGAGGGCTATATTAACAAGGGTTTAATTTTATAAAAAAACGAAGGTTAGGTTTTAGGCAGATGTGGTGAGGGGCATATAACTCCCGTCTATTTGGACATATATAACTCCCGTCTATTTGGACATAAGGAGACACTCGACGTCACAGGGGAGGGTTAGGGTTAGGGGAAATCGATCCAAGATCCGATCCCCGAAGGAATCGGAAATGGTTATGCACTCTCCACCCAACCGCTGACCACTAAAGACGGCTACTGGACGAGACCAGATATACATCATTATTAAAAAATAAAATAGAGGGCTAAAATTGCCAGGGTTCAAATCAAGAGGGCTATATTAACAAGGGTTTAATTTTACAAAAAAACGAAGGTTAGGTTTTAGGCAGATGTGGTGAGGGGCATATAACTCCCGTCTATTTGGACATATATAACTCCCGTCTATTTGGACATAAGGAGACACTCGACGTCACAGGGGACGGAGAAAAAATTATGCGGCTCTTCAACATCACTCACACCAATGATGGAGGCCATTTTGACCAACTCGACGCCTATTTGGGCATGAAGAGAAAATTTTCCAAGGCTCTGCTACATCACCCACCTTTCAAATGATGGCAGCTGTACTCATTTTTACGGTCCCGTGTCATCCAGGCACACTCTCGCGACGCGTTTCGAACTTTCCAAAGGTTCTCATCAGGCGAATTGGGATGACAACTGTCTCTGTTCCCTCTCCAACTCCGTATGGTAGAGGGCGGGGTGCCCCTCCCACTGCTAAATACCTTTCAACACTGTATGGTGCTTCATAAATCGTTTTTTCAACCTCAATACATTTATTTTTAAATACCTATCAACACTGTATGGTGCTTCATAAATCGTTTTTTCACTATCAACACATTTGTTTTTAATTTTAAAATTTAATAACCATACATAAACACAGCCCCATCCATCACCATCTGAAGCTCAGAGTTGGAGGACCTGGCGTGTTAGGGGAAATCGATCCAAGATCCGATCCCCGAAGGAATCGGAAATGGTTATGCACTCTCCACCCAACCGCTGACCACTAAAGACGGCTACTGGACGAGACCAGATATACATCATTATTAAAAAATAAAATAGAGGGCTAAAATTGCCAGGGTTCAAATCAAGAGGGCTATATTAACAAGGGTTTAATTTTACAAAAAAACGAAGGTTAGGTTTTAGGCAGATGTGGTGAGGGGCATATAACTCCCGTCTATTTGGACATATATAACTCCCGTCTATTTGGACATAAGGAGACACTCGACGTCACAGGGGACGGAGAAAAAATTATGCGGCTCTTCAACATCACTCACACCAATGATGGAGGCCATTTTGACCAACTCGACGCCTATTTGGGCATGAAGAGAAAATTTTCCAAGGCTCTGCTACATCACCCACCTTTCAAATGATGGCAGCTGTACTCATTTTTACGGTCCCGTGTCATCCAGGCACACTCTCGCGACGCGTTTCGAACTTTCCAAAGGTTCTCATCAGGCGAATTGGGATGACAACTGTCTCTGTTCCCTCTCCAACTCCGTATGGTAGAGGGCGGGGTGCCCCTCCCACTGCTAAATACCTTTCAACACTGTATGGTGCTTCATAAATCGTTTTTTCAACCTCAATACATTTATTTTTAAATACCTATCAACACTGTATGGTGCTTCATAAATCGTTTTTTCACTATCAACACATTTGTTTTTAATTTTAAAATTTAATAACCATACATAAACACAGCCCCATCCATCACCATCTGAAGCTCAGAGTTGGAGGACCTGGCGTGTTAGGGGAAATCGATCCAAGATCCGATCCCCGAAGGAATCGGAAATGGTTATGCACTCTCCACCCAACCGCTGACCACTAAAGACGGCTACTGGACGAGACCAGATATACATCATTATTAAAAAATAAAATAGAGGGCTAAAATTGCCAGGGTTCAAATCAAGAGGGCTATATTAACAAGGGTTTAATTTTACAAAAAAACGAAGGTTAGGTTTTAGGCAGATGTGGTGAGGGGCATATAACTCCCGTCTATTTGGACATATATAACTCCCGTCTATTTGGACATAAGGAGACACTCGACGTCACAGGGGACGGAGAAAAAATTATGCGGCTCTTCAACATCACTCACACCAATGATGGAGGCCATTTTGACCAACTCGACGCCTATTTGGGCATGAAGAGAAAATTTTCCAAGGCTCTGCTACATCACCCACCTTTCAAATGATGGCAGCTGTACTCATTTTTACGGTCCCGTGTCATCCAGGCACACTCTCGCGACGCGTTTCGAACTTTCCAAAGGTTCTCATCAGGCGAATTGGGATGACAACTGTCTCTGTTCCCTCTCCAACTCCGTATGGTAGAGGGCGGGGTGCCCCTCCCACTGCTAAATACCTTTCAACACTGTATGGTGCTTCATAAATCGTTTTTTCAACCTCAATACATTTATTTTTAAATACCTATCAACACTGTATGGTGCTTCATAAATCGTTTTTTCACTATCAACACATTTGTTTTTAATTTTAAAATTTAATAACCATACATAAACACAGCCCCATCCATCACCATCTGAAGCTCAGAGTTGGAGGACCTGGCGTGTTAGGGGAAATCGATCCAAGATCCGATCCCCGAAGGAATCGGAAATGGTTATGCACTCTCCACCCAACCGCTGACCACTAAAGACGGCTACTGGACGAGACCAGATATACATCATTATTAAAAAATAAAATAGAGGGCTAAAATTGCCAGGGTTCAAATCAAGAGGGCTATATTAACAAGGGTTTAATTTTACAAAAAAACGAAGGTTAGGTTTTAGGCAGATGTGGTGAGGGGCATATAACTCCCGTCTATTTGGACATATATAACTCCCGTCTATTTGGACATAAGGAGACACTCGACGTCACAGGGGACGGAGAAAAAATTATGCGGCTCTTCAACATCACTCACACCAATGATGGAGGCCATTTTGACCAACTCGACGCCTATTTGGGCATGAAGAGAAAATTTTCCAAGGCTCTGCTACATCACCCACCTTTCAAATGATGGCAGCTGTACTCATTTTTACGGTCCCGTGTCATCCAGGCACACTCTCGCGACGCGTTTCGAACTTTCCAAAGGTTCTCATCAGGCGAATTGGGATGACAACTGTCTCTGTTCCCTCTCCAACTCCGTATGGTAGAGGGCGGGGTGCCCCTCCCACTGCTAAATACCTTTCAACACTGTATGGTGCTTCATAAATCGTTTTTTCAACCTCAATACATTTATTTTTAAATACCTATCAACACTGTATGGTGCTTCATAAATCGTTTTTTCACTATCAACACATTTGTTTTTAATTTTAAAATTTAATAACCATACATAAACACAGCCCCATCCATCACCATCTGAAGCTCAGAGTTGGAGGACCTGGCGTGTTAGGGGAAATCGATCCAAGATCCGATCCCCGAAGGAATCGGAAATGGTTATGCACTCTCCACCCAACCGCTGACCACTAAAGACGGCTACTGGACGAGACCAGATATACATCATTATTAAAAAATAAAATAGAGGGCTAAAATTGCCAGGGTTCAAATCAAGAGGGCTATATTAACAAGGGTTTAATTTTACAAAAAAACGAAGGTTAGGTTTTAGGCAGATGTGGTGAGGGGCATATAACTCCCGTCTATTTGGACATATATAACTCCCGTCTATTTGGACATAAGGAGACACTCGACGTCACAGGGGACGGAGAAAAAATTATGCGGCTCTTCAACATCACTCACACCAATGATGGAGGCCATTTTGACCAACTCGACGCCTATTTGGGCATGAAGAGAAAATTTTCCAAGGCTCTGCTACATCACCCACCTTTCAAATGATGGCAGCTGTACTCATTTTTACGGTCCCGTGTCATCCAGGCACACTCTCGCGACGCGTTTCGAACTTTCCAAAGGTTCTCATCAGGCGAATTGGGATGACAACTGTCTCTGTTCCCTCTCCAACTCCGTATGGTAGAGGGCGGGGTGCCCCTCCCACTGCTAAATACCTTTCAACACTGTATGGTGCTTCATAAATCGTTTTTTCAACCTCAATACATTTATTTTTAAATACCTATCAACACTGTATGGTGCTTCATAAATCGTTTTTTCACTATCAACACATTTGTTTTTAATTTTAAAATTTAATAACCATACATAAACACAGCCCCATCCATCACCATCTGAAGCTCAGAGTTGGAGGACCTGGCGTGTTAGGGGAAATCGATCCAAGATCCGATCCCCGAAGGAATCGGAAATGGTTATGCACTCTCCACCCAACCGCTGACCACTAAAGACGGCTACTGGACGAGACCAGATATACATCATTATTAAAAAATAAAATAGAGGGCTAAAATTGCCAGGGTTCAAATCAAGAGGGCTATATTAACAAGGGTTTAATTTTACAAAAAAACGAAGGTTAGGTTTTAGGCAGATGTGGTGAGGGGCATATAACTCCCGTCTATTTGGACATATATAACTCCCGTCTATTTGGACATAAGGAGACACTCGACGTCACAGGGGACGGAGAAAAAATTATGCGGCTCTTCAACATCACTCACACCAATGATGGAGGCCATTTTGACCAACTCGACGCCTATTTGGGCATGAAGAGAAAATTTTCCAAGGCTCTGCTACATCACCCACCTTTCAAATGATGGCAGCTGTACTCATTTTTACGGTCCCGTGTCATCCAGGCACACTCTCGCGACGCGTTTCGAACTTTCCAAAGGTTCTCATCAGGCGAATTGGGATGACAACTGTCTCTGTTCCCTCTCCAACTCCGTATGGTAGAGGGCGGGGTGCCCCTCCCACTGCTAAATACCTTTCAACACTGTATGGTGCTTCATAAATCGTTTTTTCAACCTCAATACATTTATTTTTAAATACCTATCAACACTGTATGGTGCTTCATAAATCGTTTTTTCACTATCAACACATTTGTTTTTAATTTTAAAATTTAATAACCATACATAAACACAGCCCCATCCATCACCATCTGAAGCTCAGAGTTGGAGGACCTGGGTTAGGGTTAGGGTTAGGGTTAGGGTTAGGGTTAGGGTTAGGGTTAGGGTTAGGGTTAGGGTTAGGGTTAGGGTTAGGTTAGGGTTAGGGTTAGGGTTAGGGTTAGGTTAGGGTTAGGGTTAGGGTTAGGGTTAGGGTTAGGGTTAGGGTTAGGGGAAATCGATCCAAGATCCGATCCCCGAAGGAATCGGAAATGGTTATGCACTCTCCACCCAACCGCTGACCACTAAAGACGGCTACTGGACGAGACCAGATATATATCATTATTAAAAAATAAAATAGAGGGCTAAAATTGCCAGGGTTCAAATCAAGAGGGCTATATTAACAAGGGTTTAATTTTATAAAAAAACGAAGGTTAGGTTTTAGGCAGATGTGGTGAGGGGCATATAACTCCCGTCTATTTGGACATATATAACTCCCGTCTATTTGGACATAAGGAGACACTCGACGTCACAGGGGACGGAGAAAAAATTATGCGGCTCTTCAACATCACTCACACCAATGATGGAGGCCATTTTGACCAACTCGACGCCTATTTGGGCATGAAGAGAAAATTTTCCAAGGCTCTGCTACATCACCCACCTTTCAAATGATGGCAGCTGTACTCATTTTTACGGTCCCGTGTCATCCAGGCACACTCTCGCGACGCGTTTCGAACTTTCCAAAGGTTCTCATCAGGCGAATTGGGATGACAACTGTCTCTGTTCCCTCTCCAACTCCGTATGGTAGAGGGCGGGGTGCCCCTCCCACTGCTAAATACCTTTCAACACTGTATGGTGCTTCATAAATCGTTTTTTCAACCTCAATACATTTATTTTTACATACCTATCAACACTGTATGGTGCTTCATAAATCGTTTTTTCACTATCAACACATTTGTTTTTAATTTTAAAATTTAATAACCATATATAAACAAAGCCCCATCCATCACCATCTGAAGCTCAGAGTTGGAGGACCTGGCGTGTTAGGGGAAATCGATCCAAGATCCGATCCCCGAAGGAATCGGAAATGGTTATGCACTCTCCACCCAACCGCTGACCACTAAAGACGGCTACTGGACGAGACCAGATATATATCATTATTAAAAAATAAAATAGAGGGCTAAAATTGCCAGGGTTCAAATCAAGAGGGCTATATTAACAAGGGTTTAATTTTATAAAAAAACGAAGGTTAGGTTTTAGGCAGATGTGGTGAGGGGCATATAACTCCCGTCTATTTGGACATATATAACTCCCGTCTATTTGGACATAAGGAGACACTCGACGTCACAGGGGACGGAGAAAAAATTATGCGGCTCTTCAACATCACTCACACCAATGATGGAGGCCATTTTGACCAACTCGACGCCTATTTGGGCATGAAGAGAAAATTTTCCAAGGCTCTGCTACATCACCCACCTTTCAAATGATGGCAGCTGTACTCATTTTTACGGTCCCGTGTCATCCAGGCACACTCTCGCGACGCGTTTCGAACTTTCCAAAGGTTCTCATCAGGCGAATTGGGATGACAACTGTCTCTGTTCCCTCTCCAACTCCGTATGGTAGAGGGCGGGGTGCCCCTCCCACTGCTAAATACCTTTCAACACTGTATGGTGCTTCATAAATCGTTTTTTCAACCTCAATACATTTATTTTTACATACCTATCAACACTGTATGGTGCTTCATAAATCGTTTTTTCACTATCAACACATTTGTTTTTAATTTTAAAATTTAATAACCATATATAAACAAAGCCCCATCCATCACCATCTGAAGCTCAGAGTTGGAGGACCTGGCGTGTTAGGGGAAATCGATCCAAGATCCGATCCCCGAAGGAATCGGAAATGGTTATGCACTCTCCACCCAACCGCTGACCACTAAAGACGGCTACTGGACGAGACCAGATATATATCATTATTAAAAAATAAAATAGAGGGCTAAAATTGCCAGGGTTCAAATCAAGAGGGCTATATTAACAAGGGTTTAATTTTATAAAAAAACGAAGGTTAGGTTTTAGGCAGATGTGGTGAGGGGCATATAACTCCCGTCTATTTGGACATATATAACTCCCGTCTATTTGGACATAAGGAGACACTCGACGTCACAGGGGACGGAGAAAAAATTATGCGGCTCTTCAACATCACTCACACCAATGATGGAGGCCATTTTGACCAACTCGACGCCTATTTGGGCATGAAGAGAAAATTTTCCAAGGCTCTGCTACATCACCCACCTTTCAAATGATGGCAGCTGTACTCATTTTTACGGTCCCGTGTCATCCAGGCACACTCTCGCGACGCGTTTCGAACTTTCCAAAGGTTCTCATCAGGCGAATTGGGATGACAACTGTCTCTGTTCCCTCTCCAACTCCGTATGGTAGAGGGCGGGGTGCCCCTCCCACTGCTAAATACCTTTCAACACTGTATGGTGCTTCATAAATCGTTTTTTCAACCTCAATACATTTATTTTTACATACCTATCAACACTGTATGGTGCTTCATAAATCGTTTTTTCACTATCAACACATTTGTTTTTAATTTTAAAATTTAATAACCATATATAAACAAAGCCCCATCCATCACCATCTGAAGCTCAGAGTTGGAGGACCTGGCGTGTTAGGGGAAATCGATCCAAGATCCGATCCCCGAAGGAATCGGAAATGGTTATGCACTCTCCACCCAACCGCTGACCACTAAAGACGGCTACTGGACGAGACCAGATATATATCATTATTAAAAAATAAAATAGAGGGCTAAAATTGCCAGGGTTCAAATCAAGAGGGCTATATTAACAAGGGTTTAATTTTATAAAAAAACGAAGGTTAGGTTTTAGGCAGATGTGGTGAGGGGCATATAACTCCCGTCTATTTGGACATATATAACTCCCGTCTATTTGGACATAAGGAGACACTCGACGTCACAGGGGACGGAGAAAAAATTATGCGGCTCTTCAACATCACTCACACCAATGATGGAGGCCATTTTGACCAACTCGACGCCTATTTGGGCATGAAGAGAAAATTTTCCAAGGCTCTGCTACATCACCCACCTTTCAAATGATGGCAGCTGTACTCATTTTTACGGTCCCGTGTCATCCAGGCACACTCTCGCGACGCGTTTCGAACTTTCCAAAGGTTCTCATCAGGCGAATTGGGATGACAACTGTCTCTGTTCCCTCTCCAACTCCGTATGGTAGAGGGCGGGGTGCCCCTCCCACTGCTAAATACCTTTCAACACTGTATGGTGCTTCATAAATCGTTTTTTCAACCTCAATACATTTATTTTTACATACCTATCAACACTGTATGGTGCTTCATAAATCGTTTTTTCACTATCAACACATTTGTTTTTAATTTTAAAATTTAATAACCATATATAAACAAAGCCCCATCCATCACCATCTGAAGCTCAGAGTTGGAGGACCTGGCGTGTTAGGGGAAATCGATCCAAGATCCGATCCCCGAAGGAATCGGAAATGGTTATGCACTCTCCACCCAACCGCTGACCACTAAAGACGGCTACTGGACGAGACCAGATATATATCATTATTAAAAAATAAAATAGAGGGCTAAAATTGCCAGGGTTCAAATCAAGAGGGCTATATTAACAAGGGTTTAATTTTATAAAAAAACGAAGGTTAGGTTTTAGGCAGATGTGGTGAGGGGCATATAACTCCCGTCTATTTGGACATATATAACTCCCGTCTATTTGGACATAAGGAGACACTCGACGTCACAGGGGACGGAGAAAAAATTATGCGGCTCTTCAACATCACTCACACCAATGATGGAGGCCATTTTGACCAACTCGACGCCTATTTGGGCATGAAGAGAAAATTTTCCAAGGCTCTGCTACATCACCCACCTTTCAAATGATGGCAGCTGTACTCATTTTTACGGTCCCGTGTCATCCAGGCACACTCTCGCGACGCGTTTCGAACTTTCCAAAGGTTCTCATCAGGCGAATTGGGATGACAACTGTCTCTGTTCCCTCTCCAACTCCGTATGGTAGAGGGCGGGGTGCCCCTCCCACTGCTAAATACCTTTCAACACTGTATGGTGCTTCATAAATCGTTTTTTCAACCTCAATACATTTATTTTTACATACCTATCAACACTGTATGGTGCTTCATAAATCGTTTTTTCACTATCAACACATTTGTTTTTAATTTTAAAATTTAATAACCATATATAAACAAAGCCCCATCCATCACCATCTGAAGCTCAGAGTTGGAGGACCTGGCGTGTTAGGGGAAATCGATCCAAGATCCGATCCCCGAAGGAATCGGAAATGGTTATGCACTCTCCACCCAACCGCTGACCACTAAAGACGGCTACTGGACGAGACCAGATATATATCATTATTAAAAAATAAAATAGAGGGCTAAAATTGCCAGGGTTCAAATCAAGAGGGCTATATTAACAAGGGTTTAATTTTATAAAAAAACGAAGGTTAGGTTTTAGGCAGATGTGGTGAGGGGCATATAACTCCCGTCTATTTGGACATATATAACTCCCGTCTATTTGGACATAAGGAGACACTCGACGTCACAGGGGACGGAGAAAAAATTATGCGGCTCTTCAACATCACTCACACCAATGATGGAGGCCATTTTGACCAACTCGACGCCTATTTGGGCATGAAGAGAAAATTTTCCAAGGCTCTGCTACATCACCCACCTTTCAAATGATGGCAGCTGTACTCATTTTTACGGTCCCGTGTCATCCAGGCACACTCTCGCGACGCGTTTCGAACTTTCCAAAGGTTCTCATCAGGCGAATTGGGATGACAACTGTCTCTGTTCCCTCTCCAACTCCGTATGGTAGAGGGCGGGGTGCCCCTCCCACTGCTAAATACCTTTCAACACTGTATGGTGCTTCATAAATCGTTTTTTCAACCTCAATACATTTATTTTTACATACCTATCAACACTGTATGGTGCTTCATAAATCGTTTTTTCACTATCAACACATTTGTTTTTAATTTTAAAATTTAATAACCATATATAAACAAAGCCCCATCCATCACCATCTGAAGCTCAGAGTTGGAGGACCTGGCGTGTTAGGGGAAATCGATCCAAGATCCGATCCCCGAAGGAATCGGAAATGGTTATGCACTCTCCACCCAACCGCTGACCACTAAAGACGGCTACTGGACGAGACCAGATATATATCATTATTAAAAAATAAAATAGAGGGCTAAAATTGCCAGGGTTCAAATCAAGAGGGCTATATTAACAAGGGTTTAATTTTATAAAAAAACGAAGGTTAGGTTTTAGGCAGATGTGGTGAGGGGCATATAACTCCCGTCTATTTGGACATATATAACTCCCGTCTATTTGGACATAAGGAGACACTCGACGTCACAGGGGACGGAGAAAAAATTATGCGGCTCTTCAACATCACTCACACCAATGATGGAGGCCATTTTGACCAACTCGACGCCTATTTGGGCATGAAGAGAAAATTTTCCAAGGCTCTGCTACATCACCCACCTTTCAAATGATGGCAGCTGTACTCATTTTTACGGTCCCGTGTCATCCAGGCACACTCTCGCGACGCGTTTCGAACTTTCCAAAGGTTCTCATCAGGCGAATTGGGATGACAACTGTCTCTGTTCCCTCTCCAACTCCGTATGGTAGAGGGCGGGGTGCCCCTCCCACTGCTAAATACCTTTCAACACTGTATGGTGCTTCATAAATCGTTTTTTCAACCTCAATACATTTATTTTTACATACCTATCAACACTGTATGGTGCTTCATAAATCGTTTTTTCACTATCAACACATTTGTTTTTAATTTTAAAATTTAATAACCATATATAAACAAAGCCCCATCCATCACCATCTGAAGCTCAGAGTTGGAGGACCTGGCGTGTTAGGGGAAATCGATCCAAGATCCGATCCCCGAAGGAATCGGAAATGGTTATGCACTCTCCACCCAACCGCTGACCACTAAAGACGGCTACTGGACGAGACCAGATATATATCATTATTAAAAAATAAAATAGAGGGCTAAAATTGCCAGGGTTCAAATCAAGAGGGCTATATTAACAAGGGTTTAATTTTATAAAAAAACGAAGGTTAGGTTTTAGGCAGATGTGGTGAGGGGCATATAACTCCCGTCTATTTGGACATATATAACTCCCGTCTATTTGGACATAAGGAGACACTCGACGTCACAGGGGACGGAGAAAAAATTATGCGGCTCTTCAACATCACTCACACCAATGATGGAGGCCATTTTGACCAACTCGACGCCTATTTGGGCATGAAGAGAAAATTTTCCAAGGCTCTGCTACATCACCCACCTTTCAAATGATGGCAGCTGTACTCATTTTTACGGTCCCGTGTCATCCAGGCACACTCTCGCGACGCGTTTCGAACTTTCCAAAGGTTCTCATCAGGCGAATTGGGATGACAACTGTCTCTGTTCCCTCTCCAACTCCGTATGGTAGAGGGCGGGGTGCCCCTCCCACTGCTAAATACCTTTCAACACTGTATGGTGCTTCATAAATCGTTTTTTCAACCTCAATACATTTATTTTTACATACCTATCAACACTGTATGGTGCTTCATAAATCGTTTTTTCACTATCAACACATTTGTTTTTAATTTTAAAATTTAATAACCATATATAAACAAAGCCCCATCCATCACCATCTGAAGCTCAGAGTTGGAGGACCTGGCGTGTTAGGGGAAATCGATCCAAGATCCGATCCCCGAAGGAATCGGAAATGGTTATGCACTCTCCACCCAACCGCTGACCACTAAAGACGGCTACTGGACGAGACCAGATATATATCATTATTAAAAAATAAAATAGAGGGCTAAAATTGCCAGGGTTCAAATCAAGAGGGCTATATTAACAAGGGTTTAATTTTATAAAAAAACGAAGGTTAGGTTTTAGGCAGATGTGGTGAGGGGCATATAACTCCCGTCTATTTGGACATATATAACTCCCGTCTATTTGGACATAAGGAGACACTCGACGTCACAGGGGACGGAGAAAAAATTATGCGGCTCTTCAACATCACTCACACCAATGATGGAGGCCATTTTGACCAACTCGACGCCTATTTGGGCATGAAGAGAAAATTTTCCAAGGCTCTGCTACATCACCCACCTTTCAAATGATGGCAGCTGTACTCATTTTTACGGTCCCGTGTCATCCAGGCACACTCTCGCGACGCGTTTCGAACTTTCCAAAGGTTCTCATCAGGCGAATTGGGATGACAACTGTCTCTGTTCCCTCTCCAACTCCGTATGGTAGAGGGCGGGGTGCCCCTCCCACTGCTAAATACCTTTCAACACTGTATGGTGCTTCATAAATCGTTTTTTCAACCTCAATACATTTATTTTTACATACCTATCAACACTGTATGGTGCTTCATAAATCGTTTTTTCACTATCAACACATTTGTTTTTAATTTTAAAATTTAATAACCATATATAAACAAAGCCCCATCCATCACCATCTGAAGCTCAGAGTTGGAGGACCTGGCGTGTTAGGGGAAATCGATCCAAGATCCGATCCCCGAAGGAATCGGAAATGGTTATGCACTCTCCACCCAACCGCTGACCACTAAAGACGGCTACTGGACGAGACCAGATATATATCATTATTAAAAAATAAAATAGAGGGCTAAAATTGCCAGGGTTCAAATCAAGAGGGCTATATTAACAAGGGTTTAATTTTATAAAAAAACGAAGGTTAGGTTTTAGGCAGATGTGGTGAGGGGCATATAACTCCCGTCTATTTGGACATATATAACTCCCGTCTATTTGGACATAAGGAGACACTCGACGTCACAGGGGACGGAGAAAAAATTATGCGGCTCTTCAACATCACTCACACCAATGATGGAGGCCATTTTGACCAACTCGACGCCTATTTGGGCATGAAGAGAAAATTTTCCAAGGCTCTGCTACATCACCCACCTTTCAAATGATGGCAGCTGTACTCATTTTTACGGTCCCGTGTCATCCAGGCACACTCTCGCGACGCGTTTCGAACTTTCCAAAGGTTCTCATCAGGCGAATTGGGATGACAACTGTCTCTGTTCCCTCTCCAACTCCGTATGGTAGAGGGCGGGGTGCCCCTCCCACTGCTAAATACCTTTCAACACTGTATGGTGCTTCATAAATCGTTTTTTCAACCTCAATACATTTATTTTTACATACCTATCAACACTGTATGGTGCTTCATAAATCGTTTTTTCACTATCAACACATTTGTTTTTAATTTTAAAATTTAATAACCATATATAAACAAAGCCCCATCCATCACCATCTGAAGCTCAGAGTTGGAGGACCTGGCGTGTTAGGGGAAATCGATCCAAGATCCGATCCCCGAAGGAATCGGAAATGGTTATGCACTCTCCACCCAACCGCTGACCACTAAAGACGGCTACTGGACGAGACCAGATATATATCATTATTAAAAAATAAAATAGAGGGCTAAAATTGCCAGGGTTCAAATCAAGAGGGCTATATTAACAAGGGTTTAATTTTATAAAAAAACGAAGGTTAGGTTTTAGGCAGATGTGGTGAGGGGCATATAACTCCCGTCTATTTGGACATATATAACTCCCGTCTATTTGGACATAAGGAGACACTCGACGTCACAGGGTTAGGGTTAGGGTTAGGGTTAGGGTTAGGGTTAGGTTAGGGTTAGGGTTAGGGTTAGGGTTAGGGTTAGGGTTAGGGTTAGGGTTAGGTTAGGGTTAGGGTTAGGGTTAGGTTAGGGTTAGGGTTAGGGTTAGGGTTAGGGTTAGGGTTAGGGTTAGGTTAGGGGAAATTACAACATCTCCCCCCAAGCCAGCACTCGTCTGGAAAGGTTTGTAGTAGGGAGAATGAGGAGGGGCACGGGCCGACGCATGTCAGACTATACTATGTCGCCTGTGATTGGCTCCCGTCTAGGAGCAATGCCTTTTTTTGGCTTATGGGCCAGGTGGGTAGCTTGTTATTTTTTTCATTAGTTTATGAAACTTCTGTTGTTTTGCCTTTTATTTATTATAATGTCAGGTTGGATTATTCTGATGGGTAAGTTTAAGTGTGGTAGTGGGGTCGTGGCTAACCTTTACTGTTGAAAATTATTGTTCTTATTTCTTTTTTTGGTTTTTAGGAATTGCGAAGTTTCCGGTCTGAACTTGCTCTGGACCAGCGAACCAAGCCGAAGCCTGATAATCCTGATCCAGCATCGCAACTCCCCCAGAGGTGAAGTATTTTGGTCTATGGTGAAGGTCAACTCGTGAGAGAAATCAATTTTGAGAAATCCTATTTTGAAAGGACGAATCAGAAAATGTGCGACCTGTCTGGGACTCACATTTTCCAACGAACCTGTCTGGGTTCGATTCGTCTCCCCATCCCGTCTCTCTGCCAAACCCGAGGGCCAAGAGAGAGACCGGAGGGGATGAGGATCCTCAAACTGATTTGTGGGTCTTTTTTTTATATTGTAATCTGTTTTATTCAGTTGGGTTAGTCTGACGGGTACATCCTAGTGTGGTATTGAGGTCGTGGCTAACCTTTACTGTTTAAAACTATTGTTCTTATTTCTTTTTTTGGTTTTTAGGAATTGCGAAGTTTCCGGTCTGAACTTGCTCTGGACCAGCGAACCAAGCCGAAGCCCGATAATCCTGATCCAGCATCGCAACCCCCCCAGAGGTGAAGTATTTTGGTATATGGTAAAGGTCAAGGTCATATTAGTCGTATGGTTTGAGACAGTTCGATTTAGACGTGCGGAACGTGAATTTGGATTTTTATTCTAAGGTTTTGAGAAAGGTTCTCTGGTCGACAGGTGCACTGGTGGGTAGATTTAGTGCAGAAATGGGTTTGTGAGTAAATTCCATTGATTTTTGGGTTTTACAATGGGTAGGGTTAACGTGGGGGTTGGGATTCTAGTCCGTAGGGTTGATGCAGGTGGGTTTACAGCCAGTGGGTCTGTGACGGTTAGGGTTAGTGTAGGAGTAGGGGTCACGTTAAAGTATATTTTGTCCTATGAAATTTGACTTAGGGTTATAATCAGTAGGGTTGACGTGGGTGGGTTTCCAGCCAGTGGGTCTGTGACGGGTAGGGTTAGTGTAGGAGTAGGGGTCACGTTAAAGTATTTTTTGTCCTATGAAATTTGACTTAGGGTTATAATCAGTAGGGTTGACGTGGGTGGGTTTCTAGCCAGTGGGTCTGTGACGGTTAGGGTTAGTGTAGGAGTAGGGGTCACGTTAAAGTATTTTGTCCTATGAAACTCGACTTAGGGTTATAATCACTAGGGTTGATGCAGGTGGGTTTACAGCCAGTGGGTCTGTGACGGTTAGGGTTAGTGTAGGAGTAGGGGTCACGTTAAAGTATTTTTTGTCCTATGAAATTTGACTTAGGGTTATAATCAGTAGGGTTGACGTGGGTGGGTTTCCAGCCAGTGGGTCTGTGACGGTTAGGGTTAGTGTAGGAGTAGGGGTCACGTTAAAGTATTTTTTGTCCTATGAAATTTGACTTAGGGTTATAATCAGTAGGGTTGACGTGGGTGGGTTTCCAGCCAGTGGGTCTGTGACGGTTAGGGTTAGTGTAGGAGTAGGGGTCACGTTAAAGTATTTTTTGTCCTATGAAATTAGACATGGGGTTATAATCAATAGGGTTTGATGTGGGTGGGTTTCCAGCCAGTGGGTCTGTGACGGGTAGGGTTAGTTGAGAGTGGGGATCACGTTAGTGGATTTTTGTCCATGGAAATTCCTACTCCCTCAAGTGTTGTGTGTGAGGGAAATTTGTGAGACACATCTTCAGTAGCGTACCTCAGTATCAACGGGTGTTTCAGCTCTTTAAACACTATACACCCTCCTCTGAGGCGGCCCGTCTGGGGGATCAGTCCCAAACGTGTGTCTCGAGATCAATTTGCTAAGGTTTCTAACAAGAACCACAATGGTGTGTTTTTTGGGTTCTGGTGTGTGATGTTCTAATCCTAGGTAATGGTCGTTGATTCAGTTTTTTAGGGGATGTGGCGATTATAGGTGTTTTTAAGGAAGGGGCCTGGGAATGATAGGCTGGTTGTGGTTTGGGTCGGAAGGAATCTGTTCGTACCAGGAAGTGGACCCGAAGAAACAAGTGGGAAGATTTGTTTGAGTTGAACTCCAAAAAAGACCAGCCATTGAAAACAAGTGAGAAAGCAGCTGGGAAGAAACTGGTCAGTGTGTGGGGTGTTGACGCGCAATGTGTCGTTGCGTAAGTGGTGGCTAAAAAGCCGTATCGAAGAACACTCCCCCAAGTGACCCTTTGTTATCACCGTTAGGTTACCCAGGTCACCTGGGAAGAGTCGAGGGTCAAACTGGCGGATGTACCCCGAAAGGCCCATCAAGCTTCTACCAGCCCTTCCCCCTAAGGTGCAAGCAAGAACCAAACCGACATCATCCTTAGGACAACCGTTGGGAGCTTGAACCCTAAAGAGAAGGCGAGTGAGTTTTCCATAGTCCAATGCTTTTAACAGGGAGTTAGGATGATGGTAAGTACGCATATCATTAAAAATGCTCTTTGTGTCACCGTGGATAGAAAAGGTGTTCAGATTAGTGACTCCTATGTGGTTTTTCAGCTCGAATTACGACCACGAGATTCATGAAAGTTGACGGTAAAAGTCGACCCGTGAATCCTTGTTGACGAAAGTCGATAAGAGAAAAACGATTCATGAAAGTCGACGGTAAAAGTCGACCCGTGAATTGTTGTTGACGAAAGTCGATAAGCGGAAAAACTATTCATGAAAAGTTGACGGTAAAAGTCAACCCGTGAATGGTTGACGACGAAAGTCGTTTTTCGAATCTCGACGAATGTCGATTTCTCGAACTTTGACGACAGATGTCGATTTCTCGAACTTGGACGACGAATGTCGATTTCTCGAACTTTAGCGACGAATGTCGGTTTTTTAACTTTGACGACGAATGTCGATTTCTCGAACTTTGACGACGAATGTCGATTTTTCGAACTTCGGCGACGAATGTCGGTTTTTTAACTTTGACGACGAATGTCGATTTTTCGAACTTGGACGACGAATGTCGATTTCTCGAACTTTAGTGACGAATGTCGATTTCTCGAACTTTAGTGATGAATGTCGATTTCTCGAACTTTAGTGACGAATGTCGATTTCTCGAACTTTGACGACGAATGTCGATTTCTCGAACTTGGACGACGAATGTCGATTTCTCGAACTTGGACGACGAATGTCGATTTCTCGAACTTGGACGACGAATGTCGTTTTCTCGAACTTTGACGACGAATGTCGATATCTCGAACTTTGACGACGAATGTCGATTTTTCAAACTTTGACTTATGATGTATGATGGTAGGTTTTAGTGGATGGGGGTAGGGTAGGGTAAGGTCCCTTAAATGGTGGTGGGCTCAGGACGAGGTTAACGTGAGGTGACTGGTAGGTTATTTGAAGAGAGAATCCTGACAGTTTTCCACCTATAATCTAAGAGATCCTTGGGAGGACGAATCAGAAAATGTGCGACCTGTCTGGGACTCACATTTTCCAACGAACCTGTCTGGGTTCGATTCGTCTCCCCATCCCGTCTCTCTACCAACCCCGAGGGGTAAGAGAGAGACCGGAGGGGATGAGGATCTTTAAACTAAACTATAGGCCCATTTGTACAAGATCATTTGCGTAGAATAGTATGTCAAGTCCGATGGCTCTGGCCAGGGTTAGGTTAGGGGAAATTACAACATCTCCCCCCAAGCCAGCACTCGTCTGGAAAGGTTTGTAGTAGGGAGAATGAGGAGGGGCACGGGCCGACGCATGTCAGACTATACTATGTCGCCTGTGATTGGCTCCCGTCTAGGAGCAATGCCTTTTTTTGGCTTATGGGCCAGGTGGGTAGCTTGTTATTTTTTTCATTAGTTTATGAAACTTCTGTTGTTTTGCCTTTTATTTATTATAATGTCAGGTTGGATTATTCTGATGGGTAAGTTTAAGTGTGGTAGTGGGGTCGTGGCTAACCTTTACTGTTGAAAATTATTGTTCTTATTTCTTTTTTTGGTTTTTAGGAATTGCGAAGTTTCCGGTCTGAACTTGCTCTGGACCAGCGAACCAAGCCGAAGCCTGATAATCCTGATCCAGCATCGCAACTCCCCCAGAGGTGAAGTATTTTGGTCTATGGTGAAGGTCAACTCGTGAGAGAAATCAATTTTGAGAAATCCTATTTTGAAAGGACGAATCAGAAAATGTGCGACCTGTCTGGGACTCACATTTTCCAACGAACCTGTCTGGGTTCGATTCGTCTCCCCATCCCGTCTCTCTGCCAAACCCGAGGGCCAAGAGAGAGACCGGAGGGGATGAGGATCCTCAAACTGATTTGTGGGTCTTTTTTTTATATTGTAATCTGTTTTATTCAGTTGGGTTAGTCTGACGGGTACATCCTAGTGTGGTATTGAGGTCGTGGCTAACCTTTACTGTTTAAAACTATTGTTCTTATTTCTTTTTTTGGTTTTTAGGAATTGCGAAGTTTCCGGTCTGAACTTGCTCTGGACCAGCGAACCAAGCCGAAGCCCGATAATCCTGATCCAGCATCGCAACCCCCCCAGAGGTGAAGTATTTTGGTATATGGTAAAGGTCAAGGTCATATTAGTCGTATGGTTTGAGACAGTTCGATTTAGACGTGCGGAACGTGAATTTGGATTTTTATTCTAAGGTTTTGAGAAAGGTTCTCTGGTCGACAGGTGCACTGGTGGGTAGATTTAGTGCAGAAATGGGTTTGTGAGTAAATTCCATTGATTTTTGGGTTTTACAATGGGTAGGGTTAACGTGGGGGTTGGGATTCTAGTCCGTAGGGTTGATGCAGGTGGGTTTACAGCCAGTGGGTCTGTGACGGTTAGGGTTAGTGTAGGAGTAGGGGTCACGTTAAAGTATATTTTGTCCTATGAAATTTGACTTAGGGTTATAATCAGTAGGGTTGACGTGGGTGGGTTTCCAGCCAGTGGGTCTGTGACGGGTAGGGTTAGTGTAGGAGTAGGGGTCACGTTAAAGTATTTTTTGTCCTATGAAATTTGACTTAGGGTTATAATCAGTAGGGTTGACGTGGGTGGGTTTCTAGCCAGTGGGTCTGTGACGGTTAGGGTTAGTGTAGGAGTAGGGGTCACGTTAAAGTATTTTGTCCTATGAAACTCGACTTAGGGTTATAATCACTAGGGTTGATGCAGGTGGGTTTACAGCCAGTGGGTCTGTGACGGTTAGGGTTAGTGTAGGAGTAGGGGTCACGTTAAAGTATTTTTTGTCCTATGAAATTTGACTTAGGGTTATAATCAGTAGGGTTGACGTGGGTGGGTTTCCAGCCAGTGGGTCTGTGACGGTTAGGGTTAGTGTAGGAGTAGGGGTCACGTTAAAGTATTTTTTGTCCTATGAAATTTGACTTAGGGTTATAATCAGTAGGGTTGACGTGGGTGGGTTTCCAGCCAGTGGGTCTGTGACGGTTAGGGTTAGTGTAGGAGTAGGGGTCACGTTAAAGTATTTTTTGTCCTATGAAATTAGACATGGGGTTATAATCAATAGGGTTTGATGTGGGTGGGTTTCCAGCCAGTGGGTCTGTGACGGGTAGGGTTAGTTGAGAGTGGGGATCACGTTAGTGGATTTTTGTCCATGGAAATTCCTACTCCCTCAAGTGTTGTGTGTGAGGGAAATTTGTGAGACACATCTTCAGTAGCGTACCTCAGTATCAACGGGTGTTTCAGCTCTTTAAACACTATACACCCTCCTCTGAGGCGGCCCGTCTGGGGGATCAGTCCCAAACGTGTGTCTCGAGATCAATTTGCTAAGGTTTCTAACAAGAACCACAATGGTGTGTTTTTTGGGTTCTGGTGTGTGATGTTCTAATCCTAGGTAATGGTCGTTGATTCAGTTTTTTAGGGGATGTGGCGATTATAGGTGTTTTTAAGGAAGGGGCCTGGGAATGATAGGCTGGTTGTGGTTTGGGTCGGAAGGAATCTGTTCGTACCAGGAAGTGGACCCGAAGAAACAAGTGGGAAGATTTGTTTGAGTTGAACTCCAA
>NC_137114.1:58988887-59061776 GCF_949357685.1 Gobio gobio | reverse complement strand
TGTTACCAGAAAAGCATACGTTAAAAAGTGATTTGTACATATTTAAAAATTTACATATATAACAACATTTAAGCCTCTCATTAAGGCACATAATGTGGTGTCATTACCTATACCTCATGGCTAGTAATGGCCGCCAATAACATTTTTCGTCAACCCTGTTACCGTCAACCCTGTTACCATTCCAGGATAACAGGGTTGACGAAAGTATGCTTTTTGGTGTCTTACCCATGTTGTATACCCAAGAAGGGTTAAATCAAGGGCAACTGGACTTGGTACTTCATTTGAAGATGTTTTGACTCTCATCCAAGGGGTTTCTTCAGTTCTAAATGACTGATGGGGAGTGCCAGGTATTTAACCCATGTGGGGTTGTCACCCCTGAGCCAACCCTTCTTGGATAACTATAACCTGGATGACTGAGAATTTTCATAGACGTACTTTTCTTACTAATAGTATTTACATAATATACATGTTTTTACAGTTTTCATCCTAAGGCTAAAATGTGTTGAGGTTACTGATCTATACTGATGCACACAAGTGCATTGGGTTTTATAAATGTGCTTTATAAACCAAAAGTCATTATTATTTTTATTATGAGAAGTCAATAAATAAACAAGGTTGCTGTTAAAGTGTTTTATGTATTTTTATTTGATTTGATTTTGTTAGGATGCCTCTTTCTGCAGCTGAGAAACAGCGCAGATACAGACAACGTAGAGATGCTGATCCTGAGAGACGAGAAGCATATTTAGAAAAAGAGAGGGCAAAATGGAGAAAGGACAGAGACACAGGGAAAAAGCGGTCAGTTAGTGAACTAAATGACAGAGAAAGGAGAGCCAAGCGGCGAAACTGGAGAGCAGCACAAGTGAAAAGCAGAACAGCCAAAGCAGCAAGTGCAGCAATCATAGATCAGTGCGTGACGCCACCTCTAAGTCCAGAACCAGGTGTAGAGCCAGCACCAGGGCCCTCAAGGTTAGAGTTAGAGTAAATAGAAGTTAAGGCTTTTATTCAATGTTTCAATTTTGTAAATTTCAATTTAAGGTGTGTGTGTGTGTGTGTGTGTGTGTGTGTGTGTGTGTGTGTGTGTGTGTGTGTGTGTGTGTGTGTGTGTGTGTGTGTGTGTGTGTGTGTGTGTGTGTGTGTGTGTGTGTGTGTGTGTGTGTGTGTGTGTGTGTGTGTGTGTGTGTGTGTGTGTGTGTGTGTGTGTGTGTGTGTGTGTGTGTGTGTGTGTGTGTGTGTTTGTTTGTGTGTGTGTGGGTGTGTGTGTGTGTGTGCGGGTGTGTGCATGCATCTCCCTATTTATTTATGATAATTTGATTGTCAGTACAAGTATTTCATTAATCAGTGCTTGATTGTGTTGCAGGCAACGTGATCAGGGGCGTTTAAGGTCAAAGAAGGAGAGAAAGAGGCTCCACCATGACCTGGGGAAATTGAGGCAAAGCCTGGAAAAAGAAAAACAAAAGACAAATAAGTACAAAAAAAGATACTTCCGCCTAAAATATAAAACAACATCCCCTTCTTCTAAAGTCAAACATCAATTGAGCACCGCAGCTGTGCAGTCGCAAGCTCGAAAAACCCTCAAATTTCATTCTGCACTGTTGAGGGACATAAAAAGCAAATATACAACTTCATATGATGAACGAGAGAGGCAGATTATCTCCAAATTGGTATCTGGGCAGATTGTGAAAAAGTACCGCATGCAGAAATATGGACAGAGTGCCATTGGTCTTCCAAGAAGAAGGTGGAAGACTTTAGATGGAAATGCACTTTCTTTCTCTCGTAAAGAAAAGCTCCGCATTCCAACACAAATAAAATCAAGTATCAGAGCCTTCTTTGACCGGGATGATGTCAGTCGGGTCACCACTGGGAGAAAACAGACAATAACGCGAAACAAAGTAAAAAAACAGAAGAGATTTCTTGTTGATACACTGTTAAACCTTCACAGAAAGTTTCTGTCTGAAAATGCAAACAGAGCTTTGTCCTACACTCTCTTTTGCAGACTTCGTCCCTTCTGGGTTGTACATCCAACCATTCAAGACAGAGATACTTGCATGTGCAAAATCCATGAGAACCTCGGCTTTGTGGTTGACAAGTTGAAGCAACTAAATTTTCTTCCCAACTCAAACCTTGAGAAGCTAATAGAGGAGGTATCTTGCAGCACCAGCAGTAAGGAGTGCATGTATGGAGAGTGTCCCAAATGCAAACTGAAAAGCTTCCCACTGGATACTGTTACCAATGCATCAATGCGTATAACATACACACAGTGGGTACTGGAGGAGAAAGAGAAGAACAGAATGCCACAAGAAAATGAGGCTGTGTCATTCAAAGTGACAGCAAAAAAACAAATCGAAAGCTCTTTAGAGGAACTCATTGAGCATTTCACGTGCCTGCTGCATAAGTTCAAGAAGCATGTGTTCAACATCAAGCAGCAGTTCTCATTCTCCAGAGAACTAAAGAGAAGTCTGTCCTCACATGAATGCATTATACATGTGGACTTCTCGGAAAACTACTCGTGCAAATACAGTGCTGAGATCCAGGCTGTACATTTCGGTGCCTCACACCAACAGGCAACAATGCACACAGGTGTGTTATATGTTGGTGACAATGCTAGCCCTCTCTGCTTCTGCACCATCTCTCAATCCAAGCAAAAAGGTCCCCCTGCAATCTGGCAACATCTTGAACCAGTACTGGACTACATACAAGCCCATCATCCATCTGTGTCTGTGGTCCACTTCTTCAGTGATGGCCCTTGTACTCAGTACAGGCAGAAAGGTAATTTCTTCCTGTTCAGTACTGAGTTGAGCAAGAGGGGCTTTGAGAGTGGCACCTGGAATTTCTTTGAAGCGAGCCACGGCAAGGGTGCTCCTGATGGTGTTGGGGGAGTGTTAAAAAGATTGGCAGATCAGCTTGTGAGTCAAGGGCGTGACATCCCTGATGCCATCACACTCTACCGAGCTCTACTGACCACTGGCACCACAGTGAAGCTCTTTTATGTGGAAACCGAGAATATTGTGGATGCATACCGTAACATTCCAGCAAACATCCCATCGGTCCCTGGGACAATGCGAATACACCAAGTGGTCACCAACAGAAAAGGCCACTTGATCTCCAGAGACGTCAGCTGTCTGTGTGCTACACTGAATAACCTGTCCTGCACATGTTTCAACACTCACCACTTCACCTTCCCTCCACTGTCAGCTACCTCAAGCACATCAGTCAGACCTCAACCAATCCAGTCAGAGGAGCACCTGACAGAAGAACTTCAGATCGACTGGAATGACGACCAGATTATCGGAAAATGGTGTGTCCTGACATATGACAAGGAGATCTACCCAGGAATCATCGTGGCAAAAGATGAAGGATATGCCCAAGTGAAGTGCATGCACATTGTTGGCCCGAATAGATATTTCTGGCCAGCCCGTGAGGACAGCATCTGGTATATACTTGATGACATTTTAAGATTGATTCCTGCTCCTCTTAATGTGACAGCACGGCACGTAGAAATACGGAAAGACATCTGGTCAAAACTTGTTGGGTAGGCAGACAGGAATGTTACATTGATCATTAGTGATCATTGACTTTTGTTTATTCTGTTAAGGCCAAACATGTTCAACAGTTAGCTTTTCCTTTACCGAGTCCTTTCCTTTACCGAGTGATCGTTAGTGGTTTTTGCTTTGGCCAAACATGTTCAATTGGTCATTTAATTGCAATGTAATGTTAATGTTTTAATAAAACAGTTGGTTTACATTTACATGCGCAGAATCATCATAATTTTTCATAATTTTTATGCTAAAATATCTCAGTAGAGCTGTTTACAAAATATGCTGATTAGTCATGTTGAATTAAAGGTTTATGAATGTCCAATTAAGACTCCATTACACCCATAACTGTAACTCTAACAAGCAGTATAACCAATACGGTAACTGTTGTCAACCCTGTTACTTGTATAATATTCTAATATCATTTAAAAAATGAAAATAAAAATGTAATCAACTAATTGTAAATGTTTAGTAAGAGAGGCTAATAATCCACTCAAAATTGAATTGAGGCGTTTTATTTTTGTTTCCATACATTTTTCTTAAAACAGAAGATGCTGGGAGAGTGTAATTTGGAAATGAACGTATTCATCCACTAAACAAAATAAAACTTTCAATATTCTCAATTCACAAAAACTCTTAATGTAACAAGGGGGGGTTTATCTTTCACAGTATATCAGATTTGTTCTATATATGTATTTAAAACCTTTTCAAAAAGTAATTAATATGTCGGTAACAGGGTTGACGAAACACACACATTTACGTTGGTTTTATTAAAATAAAATAAAAAATAAGATAGCCTGAGATGGCACGGCACATTTTCCTGAGAGGTAAGGATCTACTTCATCCAAAAAGGGGCTTAAAGATTTTCAAAACAGTACTTTGAAAATCAAACATTCAAAGTGAGAAATGGCACGTTTTCGTATAATGACCCCCCTATTTTCGTGGACCGGCCGGTCCTAGGGAAAGAGGGAGAGAAACTTTTAGAAGAGGTGACCCAAGAGGTTATGAGCAGAACAGGAGAGATTTTCAGAGCTTTTACGGACCCAGTTACGGCAGGCGGAGTTGGTCAGCAGATCCTAGACTGACCAGGAATGAAGCGTCCAGGCCTGGACGCTCATATGTTCCCACCGCTTCACACGACGAACGGTTTTACACTAGGGCTGATCCAGACAGATCTCCTGATCACCGTTTTCGCCATACAGAGGCAGCTGACACATACAGGCCTCAAAAAAATAATCAAAATAGAAACCGTAACAAAAAGAACAAAAAGAGGGACACAAGAAATAATACACAGAGGTTTAATGAGGGTGCATATTTTGAAACTCGAGCTGAGGACAGACATCCTCGATCATATGAGAGTTCTTATAGAGCACCACCTTACCAGAACCGTCCAAACAGAAGCCCCTCTTACGCAGCCACCTCCTATGCTCCCACACGTTTCAGAAATAAAAGAGTCTCCTTTCTCGGTCACGATGTAAGATCCCGTGATTTTTCAGTCCCTTCACACATAAGGACACAACAAAGTGTCAGTAAAAAACAGAGAGACGGTAATTACCGTCATTCTCCACAAGGGAGAGCCAGAGGCTCAGGTGGCTTCTCAAAAGAAGGAGGTAGATTAACGGGAGGTTTAAATAAAGCACAAAACACTGCGTCCACACCGGCGCCACCTCTACTCAAAAACACCATGAAACTGTTCTATGACGTGATCAGGCTGGTGCATCACCTGAGTAACATAACCACTAAGGTGCCTAACAATCAGCCAGTTACGTTCACAAGGCTCACGGAACTGCTTACAGACACAATTAAGCCTGCCTCGCCTAACGATCGTGTTAAGGAAATGCTGGAGGGTAATGCAAAAAATTGGTCTTTTACCACCCAGCTCATTTTAGAACAACACTATGAGGCGCTGATAGAGGAGGCTATGTCTAATATTAGACAACAGAATAACCAAGCAGATTGGCCGCAAGCCTTCGAGACAGCGAGTAACTGGGCTGAGAGAAGGTTCGGAAAAAGAATCACCAGCCAAACCATCGAACAGGCCGAAGCCTTGATCGCGGCAGAAAGAACAGAGGAAGCCACTAATGCAGTGGCTCCCTCAGAAAGAGCTGTAGTAGAGGTGGCGCCGGCACCACCACAAAAAAGACGCACCTATGCAGAAATAGTGGCACAAGTGTCCACTTCACAGCAGGCGGGTCCCAGTCGGGTCTCTATGCCAGTGGTGCGACCCAGAAAGGGGGTTCAACATGTAGAGGTGCAGACTTCGCCCACGCTATTAGGGTCCCCTTTAAACAGGAGGGACTGGTCTTTCGAGGAGGAAGTTCCTCCAGCAGACCCCCGGGAGGTGCTCCAGCCCATACAGGCTGGTGAGTTCCCTCCATTGGAACAAAGGGCCCAAAAAAGAGCACAAAAACTCCGGCACTGCACTCGCCACCCTGACACCCCCGAGGCTCGCCCACCTCATGCAGCAGAAGTCTCTCCTGCCATAGCAGGGGAGCTGCTGTCATTTGAGGATGAGCAGCCACCACAGAGCCCACCTCATGCGGCAGAAGCCTCTGCTACAATTGTAGCGGAGCTGCTAGCATTGGAGGCCGAACCTCCTGTGGAGAATCCTCCTTCTCCTCCTCCTCCTCCTCCTCCCGCAGCAGAAGCCTCTGCTACCATAGTAGCGGAGCTGCTGGCTCTGGAGGAGGACGCTCCTTTAAACTCATTCCAAGTTCCGACCAGTCAGAATGACCCTGACCCCTTGTTGGACGCTCAGTCACCACAGTCTAGCGTCATCCTTTTCTCCTCATATCATTCGGAGGATCCGGCCCAATCACCATCTCCACTCACTAAACTCCTGAGACAGCTCTCACCAAATCTTAGTCCCATCACGGCTGTAGATAAAGAGAAAGGTCAGGAAAGTGAGACAGCGGAAAGGGTACAACAGGTCAAAATAAACCAACCCGTATTCACTGACATAACAAAAAGCAAGACAGTGCAGTTTGAGAGGTTCCCGTTAAGACCACTCTATGCCCCGACACACAAAGCACCAGAAAAGTCCACACTTGTGTCGTTGCGGCCGCTGGCAGATAACAGAGAGGTTCAGGTTCAATCACTTCTTCCAGTTAGTCCGATAGGCAGACCGGTCAGGCACGCAAACACGTACAAGAAGCTGTCAGATTGGAGTCTAACCATTGAGAAAAAATATGTCATCATCGGGGACTCTAATCTGTCCAGATTTCCTGATTTCGACTGCCCGGAGCTCCAGGTAGAAAGCTACCCGGGCGCCAAATTGCATCATGCGGGCCATTTAATAGAAAAGGCCACTATAACAACGGAACCAGAGAAAGTTATCTTAGCCTTCGGACTAAACAATAGAAGTCAGAGAAACAAACTCACAGCGGTCACTGAGCTGGTCCGAACTAACAGAGCGGCCATCAAAAGACTGCCCAGAACGGAGATCCTGTACCCTATCATTAATTTCTCCAGATCTCTTCCTATCTTTGAACAGGAAGTACTAGAGCATATTAATTCACATATAAAAAAGCACTTGAATTTTGTACCGGCCCTGCCCTCCACCAGTTTCCATGTTGACACGGACGGTTTTCATTGGAGGCCTGTTACTGCGAAAGCCATGCTGGAACATTGGATGCAGGCTTTAAACTGCCAGCTGTCCATAACCGAGTAGGGGGACAGAACAAGCTGATAGTTAACCTTTCCAAAACAGTAACACTCAGCCCAGTACAAAATGCAGTGCTCTCTCGTGGTCTCTCTTTCATTCCCACTCCGCTAGATTTTAAAACGCAAAGAATAGAGCTACTTAAAGACCTTCAAGACTATCACCGTAGACTTAAATTAGAGGCTTTCTTTGAAGGGAAGAAAAACAGTAAGGAAAAGGTCCCTTTTACCCACAACTCAGACTGGTCTCCAGCACTGTCCAGTCTCCCCAAGGAAATTATAAATATTATTAAAGCGGATAATTATGCATACAAACACTTAAATTGGGGACATAAAGATATCTTAAATTTAACGTCTACGGAAAGAAAGGCTTTGAAAGAATTAAAAAATAATAATAACATTATAATAAAACCCGCGGATAAAGGGAATGCGACTGTGATTTTAGATAGAGAGCAATATGTTCTAGAGGGACAGAGACAGTTAGGAGTGGAAGAACATTATCGTCCATTAGAAAAACCTATTTATACAGATACAATACAGGAAGTGAGAGAGATTTTAGAGGAAATGTGTATAAAGAAAATAATTAGCGGTGCGCAAAAGGGGTATCTGATGGGCGAGACATCCCCTAGGCCGAGGAGATTTTACCTCCTGCCGAAGATCCACAAAGAGCCAGAGAAGTGGAGCGTCCCCCATGAGGTCCCTCCAGGCAGGCCCATCGTCTCGGACTGCAACAGCGAGACGTATCGCACGGCGGAATATATTGAACATTTCCTGAATCCTCTCTCCACCAGACACCCCAGTTATTTGAAAGATACTTATGATTTTATTAATAAAATAGGGCCACTAAAAATTCCTCCAAACTCATTATTATTTACTATAGATATTGACAGTTTATATACCAACATAGAGACGGAAGTGGGATTAGAAGCAGTAAAAAAGATGATGATTAAATATCCAGATTATAACAGACCAGATAAATATATTCTCCAACTATTAAATATAAACCTTACTAAAAATGATTTCGAGTTTAACAATAAATATTATTTACAAACCAAAGGAACTGCCATGGGCAAAAAGTTCGCCCCTTCCTATGCCAATATTTTTATGGCAGATTGGGAGGAATCTGCTTTAAACACGGCCCCTATCAAACCATATCTATATTATAGATTTTTAGATGACATCTGGGGCGTCTGGACCCATTCTATGGACGATTTTGTTGCTTTCACTAATCACTTAAATAGTCACCAATCATCAATAACAATTAAATATACGGTACATCCAGAAAAAGTAAATTTCCTGGATGTTGTGTCTTACAAAGGTCCCAATTTTCCTGCCACCGGTCAGCTGGACTTCAAGGTCTATTTCAAAGAGACCGATACGCATTCACTACTACACAAAGACAGTTACCACCCTAGCCACACTTTTGGAGGTATAGTAAAATCACAGTTGTTAAGGTTCAAGAGAATTTGCACACAAAACACATCTTTCCTTGAAGCATGCAAGACCTTGTTCACAGCACTGAGAAAACGAGGATATACCCGTACTTTTCTCAAAAATGTATTCAGAACTTTTGATCGGCCGGCAGAGAAACCCTTAGAGGACGTGAGACAGAGAGACAAAATCATACCTCTGGTGACACATTATTCTAGTTTTAGTACACAGTTAAACGCAGCAGTTAAAAGTAATTTTGAAAAATTCATAACACCCTCTAAATACTTGCAACGTCATAAACCCATTGCAGCCTATAGGAGAAATAAAAACTTCCTGGACATACTGGTCCAAAGTAAACTTGTTAAACCAAAAAACAAAGGCCGAATTGGCAGTTGCAAATATTATGTTTCTCACAGATTCATTAAAAGCAGGGTAAATAAATGCGTTATAAAACTGTCCACGTCTCTGTCACATCTTAGCAAGAACTGCATATATCTCATTTACTGCCACAAATGTCGACGACAGTATGTAGGCCAAACCAAAAATGAATTAAGGGAAAGAGTGTACCAACATGCACATAATGTGACGCACAAAATAATGAAAAGGCAACATTTGGTACAGCATTTCCTGGTTCATGGCCTACAGTCGTTGAGGGTCACGTGTCTTCAAGCTAACCCACGATGGTCCTTACAGGAGCGACTCAGGGCCGAGAGTCGCTGGATCAAACGCTTGGACACTGTGCACCCCAGGGGACTAAATGAGATGTAAAAACTTATATGTATCTATCCTCTTTTATCTTTCTATCCTTTTCTCCACTTTCCAAAGCCTATGTTTTTTCCTTCTTTGAGCCACGTGTTTTTTATTAAGGTGACACACCACTCTAACCCTAAACCTAACCATTTGAGACCTGGCTCATAACCCTGATGGGCACACACCACTCTAACCCTAACCCTAACCAGCACAGCCCTCTGGCACACAACCCTGAGGCGCTCACCCCTCGCTCTTCTAACCCTACCCGATTCTAGCCCGCGGGGTTAGAACCCGGGTAATAATAGCCCGCTCCAAAATTACCCCTCTGAACCGTACCCCGGGCTTGGTGTGACCCCCGGAAAAAACAAGTGGCTTTCTTTCTTCCCTTTTTGTTCTTTTTCTTAAATTATCAATACATTATTAATATATACCCCCTCTGTTCCTATAAAAACAGAAGTAATGGATAAATGGTTATATAAATAAATAAATAAATGAGTACATGAACACACTACAACACATCACACACAAGGAAACATGCAACTGTGGGGCAGAGTACTGTGGGGTTTGGACCCTGGCCCCGTCCAGTAGCCGTCTTTAGTGGTCAGTGGTTGGGTGGAGAGTGCATAACCATTTCCGATTCCTTCGGGGATCGGATCTTGGATCGATTTCCCCTAACAGGCCAGGTCCTCCAACTCTGAGCTTCGGATGGTGATGGATGGGGCTTGTGGTCACTCACTTCTCGGTTCTCTTCCCCTATTATTAAAAACATTTTAATACATGATCGCAATAAATATAATATAATAGGATAAAAAAGATCAGTGATAATAGAAATGGATTCATTAACATCAAAATGAGAATCATTCAGAATAAATACAAAAAAACATGGAATAAAGATGACACACACATTAAAAAAATACACATATTTTATTACCATGCACAGGATTGAAATAAATAAATATAATTCATAGACAGGAATTTTCTGTACAGATTGCTTCATTTTTAGCAGCTTTGGGAGCTATTTTGATAAGATTCTGAATGATTCAGGACAATTCTAATACATGATCACAATAAATATAATATAATAGAATAGAATAAAAAAGATCAGTGATAATAGAAATGGATTTATTAACATCATAATCAGAATCATTCAGAATAAATATAAAAACATGGTAATAAAGATGAGACACACACAAATAAAAAAATACATGTCATATCTTATTACCATGCACAGGATTGAAATAAATAAATATAGTTCATAGAAAGGATTTTTCTGTACAGATTACTTCATTTTCAGCAACTTTGGGAGCTATTTTGATAAGATCAAACATTTAAAATGTCTTTTTTCAATGTTATTGTATTGTTTACATCGTTTCACAAACCTTTCTGTCATTTGTACAGTTCCATGGATGGATTTTCATCGGGTTTTCACACTTAAAACTGTTGGTTCATATATTTTACTCTCTGAGAAGGACTCATTTGCATACAGCTGCATTTTACACACACACAAACACGTGCAGCTAAGGAGAGAGACACATGATACTGTGAAAACTCGTTATATCTTCTTAATCTTCCTTTCTTTATTCTTAACCTCTTCATAAACCTTTTCTATAGGATATTCCACTATTTTTCGCTGTTTCAAACTCAAGTTTCATGTTGTTTTAGACTCATTGTAGTACTTTTTAGTTTCTCAGGATGACGTCATCCGATCCCTATATAAGGGGGCGCGCTTTGCGCGAGCTCTCATATGCAGCATAGCAGAGCTAGAGTACACACGTCGAGCAAATCCTCCGTGTTCTAAAACGAATTTTGACTTTAAAAACCTTTCTTTTGATTAACATTTTCTACTTTTACAACAAGCCCTTCCTGAAGAAGGTACAAATCAGTACCGAAACGTCGACAGGGCTTGAACAACTTTAATTAGACTTTTATTTATATCTTTTTTGATTTCTCATTCCATTTTTCTTTATTTTCGATTTTTTATTTTTATTTTCTTGTTTAAAACAAAAAACAAAAAGACCAAAAAAATCAAAAAAAAATCAGAAAGACCAAAAAAAGTGTTCTCTTTTTTATTTTCTCTGTACATAGTTAGTTTGAGATAGTGTAAAAAGACAGGATTAGTTAAATAAACATGTACAGAGGGAGACAGAGACAGATAGAGTCTCCTGGGCCCAGATACAGGCCTGATTACAGCTATGATGGCTCATATTATGTGAGAGCACGCCCCTATTTTCGTGGACCGGCCGGTCCTAGGGAAAGAGGGAGAGAAACTTTTAGAAGAGGTGACCCAAGAGGTTATGAGCAGAACAGGAGAGATTTTCAGAGCTTTTACGGACCCAGTTACGGCAGGCGGAGTTGGTCAGCAGATCCTAGACTGACCAGGAATGAAGCGTCCAGGCCTGGACGCTCATATGTTCCCACCGCTTCACACGACGAACGGTTTTACACTAGGGCTGATCCAGACAGATCTCCTGATCACCGTTTTCGCCATACAGAGGCAGCTGACACATACAGGCCTCAAAAAAATAATCAAAATAGAAACCGTAACAAAAAGAACAAAAAGAGGGACACAAGAAATAATACACAGAGGTTTAATGAGGGTGCATATTTTGAAACTCGAGCTGAGGACAGACATCCTCGATCATATGAGAGTTCTTATAGAGCACCACCTTACCAGAACCGTCCAAACAGAAGCCCCTCTTACGCAGCCACCTCCTATGCTCCCACACGTTTCAGAAATAAAAGAGTCTCCTTTCTCGGTCACGATGTAAGATCCCGTGATTTTTCAGTCCCTTCACACATAAGGACACAACAAAGTGTCAGTAAAAAACAGAGAGACGGTAATTACCGTCATTCTCCACAAGGGAGAGCCAGAGGCTCAGGTGGCTTCTCAAAAGAAGGAGGTAGATTAACGGGAGGTTTAAATAAAGCACAAAACACTGCGTCCACACCGGCGCCACCTCTACTCAAAAACACCATGAAACTGTTCTATGACGTGATCAGGCTGGTGCATCACCTGAGTAACATAACCACTAAGGTGCCTAACAATCAGCCAGTTACGTTCACAAGGCTCACGGAACTGCTTACAGACACAATTAAGCCTGCCTCGCCTAACGATCGTGTTAAGGAAATGCTGGAGGGTAATGCAAAAAATTGGTCTTTTACCACCCAGCTCATTTTAGAACAACACTATGAGGCGCTGATAGAGGAGGCTATGTCTAATATTAGACAACAGAATAACCAAGCAGATTGGCCGCAAGCCTTCGAGACAGCGAGTAACTGGGCTGAGAGAAGGTTCGGAAAAAGAATCACCAGCCAAACCATCGAACAGGCCGAAGCCTTGATCGCGGCAGAAAGAACAGAGGAAGCCACTAATGCAGTGGCTCCCTCAGAAAGAGCTGTAGTAGAGGTGGCGCCGGCACCACCACAAAAAAGACGCACCTATGCAGAAATAGTGGCACAAGTGTCCACTTCACAGCAGGCGGGTCCCAGTCGGGTCTCTATGCCAGTGGTGCGACCCAGAAAGGGGGTTCAACATGTAGAGGTGCAGACTTCGCCCACGCTATTAGGGTCCCCTTTAAACAGGAGGGACTGGTCTTTCGAGGAGGAAGTTCCTCCAGCAGACCCCCGGGAGGTGCTCCAGCCCATACAGGCTGGTGAGTTCCCTCCATTGGAACAAAGGGCCCAAAAAAGAGCACAAAAACTCCGGCACTGCACTCGCCACCCTGACACCCCCGAGGCTCGCCCACCTCATGCAGCAGAAGTCTCTCCTGCCATAGCAGGGGAGCTGCTGTCATTTGAGGATGAGCAGCCACCACAGAGCCCACCTCATGCGGCAGAAGCCTCTGCTACAATTGTAGCGGAGCTGCTAGCATTGGAGGCCGAACCTCCTGTGGAGAATCCTCCTTCTCCTCCTCCTCCTCCTCCTCCCGCAGCAGAAGCCTCTGCTACCATAGTAGCGGAGCTGCTGGCTCTGGAGGAGGACGCTCCTTTAAACTCATTCCAAGTTCCGACCAGTCAGAATGACCCTGACCCCTTGTTGGACGCTCAGTCACCACAGTCTAGCGTCATCCTTTTCTCCTCATATCATTCGGAGGATCCGGCCCAATCACCATCTCCACTCACTAAACTCCTGAGACAGCTCTCACCAAATCTTAGTCCCATCACGGCTGTAGATAAAGAGAAAGGTCAGGAAAGTGAGACAGCGGAAAGGGTACAACAGGTCAAAATAAACCAACCCGTATTCACTGACATAACAAAAAGCAAGACAGTGCAGTTTGAGAGGTTCCCGTTAAGACCACTCTATGCCCCGACACACAAAGCACCAGAAAAGTCCACACTTGTGTCGTTGCGGCCGCTGGCAGATAACAGAGAGGTTCAGGTTCAATCACTTCTTCCAGTTAGTCCGATAGGCAGACCGGTCAGGCACGCAAACACGTACAAGAAGCTGTCAGATTGGAGTCTAACCATTGAGAAAAAATATGTCATCATCGGGGACTCTAATCTGTCCAGATTTCCTGATTTCGACTGCCCGGAGCTCCAGGTAGAAAGCTACCCGGGCGCCAAATTGCATCATGCGGGCCATTTAATAGAAAAGGCCACTATAACAACGGAACCAGAGAAAGTTATCTTAGCCTTCGGACTAAACAATAGAAGTCAGAGAAACAAACTCACAGCGGTCACTGAGCTGGTCCGAACTAACAGAGCGGCCATCAAAAGACTGCCCAGAACGGAGATCCTGTACCCTATCATTAATTTCTCCAGATCTCTTCCTATCTTTGAACAGGAAGTACTAGAGCATATTAATTCACATATAAAAAAGCACTTGAATTTTGTACCGGCCCTGCCCTCCACCAGTTTCCATGTTGACACGGACGGTTTTCATTGGAGGCCTGTTACTGCGAAAGCCATGCTGGAACATTGGATGCAGGCTTTAAACTGCCAGCTGTCCATAACCGAGTAGGGGGACAGAACAAGCTGATAGTTAACCTTTCCAAAACAGTAACACTCAGCCCAGTACAAAATGCAGTGCTCTCTCGTGGTCTCTCTTTCATTCCCACTCCGCTAGATTTTAAAACGCAAAGAATAGAGCTACTTAAAGACCTTCAAGACTATCACCGTAGACTTAAATTAGAGGCTTTCTTTGAAGGGAAGAAAAACAGTAAGGAAAAGGTCCCTTTTACCCACAACTCAGACTGGTCTCCAGCACTGTCCAGTCTCCCCAAAGAAATTATAAATATTATTAAAGCGGATAATTATGCATACAAACACTTAAATTGGGGACATAAAGATATCTTAAATTTAACGTCTACGGAAAGAAAGGCTTTGAAAGAATTAAAAAATAATAATAACATTATAATAAAACCCGCGGATAAAGGGAATGCGACTGTGATTTTAGATAGAGAGCAATATGTTCTAGAGGGACAGAGACAGTTAGGAGTGGAAGAACATTATCGTCCATTAGAAAAACCTATTTATACAGATACAATACAGGAAGTGAGAGAGATTTTAGAGGAAATGTGTATAAAGAAAATAATTAGCGGTGCGCAAAAGGGGTATCTGATGGGCGAGACATCCCCTAGGCCGAGGAGATTTTACCTCCTGCCGAAGATCCACAAAGAGCCAGAGAAGTGGAGCGTCCCCCATGAGGTCCCTCCAGGCAGGCCCATCGTCTCGGACTGCAACAGCGAGACGTATCGCACGGCGGAATATATTGAACATTTCCTGAATCCTCTCTCCACCAGACACCCCAGTTATTTGAAAGATACTTATGATTTTATTAATAAAATAGGGCCACTAAAAATTCCTCCAAACTCATTATTATTTACTATAGATATTGACAGTTTATATACCAACATAGAGACGGAAGTGGGATTAGAAGCAGTAAAAAAGATGATGATTAAATATCCAGATTATAACAGACCAGATAAATATATTCTCCAACTATTAAATATAAACCTTACTAAAAATGATTTCGAGTTTAACAATAAATATTATTTACAAACCAAAGGAACTGCCATGGGCAAAAAGTTCGCCCCTTCCTATGCCAATATTTTTATGGCAGATTGGGAGGAATCTGCTTTAAACACGGCCCCTATCAAACCATATCTATATTATAGATTTTTAGATGACATCTGGGGCGTCTGGACCCATTCTATGGACGATTTTGTTGCTTTCACTAATCACTTAAATAGTCACCAATCATCAATAACAATTAAATATACGGTACATCCAGAAAAAGTAAATTTCCTGGATGTTGTGTCTTACAAAGGTCCCAATTTTCCTGCCACCGGTCAGCTGGACTTCAAGGTCTATTTCAAAGAGACCGATACGCATTCACTACTACACAAAGACAGTTACCACCCTAGCCACACTTTTGGAGGTATAGTAAAATCACAGTTGTTAAGGTTCAAGAGAATTTGCACACAAAACACATCTTTCCTTGAAGCATGCAAGACCTTGTTCACAGCACTGAGAAAACGAGGATATACCCGTACTTTTCTCAAAAATGTATTCAGAACTTTTGATCGGCCGGCAGAGAAACCCTTAGAGGACGTGAGACAGAGAGACAAAATCATACCTCTGGTGACACATTATTCTAGTTTTAGTACACAGTTAAACGCAGCAGTTAAAAGTAATTTTGAAAAATTCATAACACCCTCTAAATACTTGCAACGTCATAAACCCATTGCAGCCTATAGGAGAAATAAAAACTTCCTGGACATACTGGTCCAAAGTAAACTTGTTAAACCAAAAAACAAAGGCCGAATTGGCAGTTGCAAATATTATGTTTCTCACAGATTCATTAAAAGCAGGGTAAATAAATGCGTTATAAAACTGTCCACGTCTCTGTCACATCTTAGCAAGAACTGCATATATCTCATTTACTGCCACAAATGTCGACGACAGTATGTAGGCCAAACCAAAAATGAATTAAGGGAAAGAGTGTACCAACATGCACATAATGTGACGCACAAAATAATGAAAAGGCAACATTTGGTACAGCATTTCCTGGTTCATGGCCTACAGTCGTTGAGGGTCACGTGTCTTCAAGCTAACCCACGATGGTCCTTACAGGAGCGACTCAGGGCCGAGAGTCGCTGGATCAAACGCTTGGACACTGTGCACCCCAGGGGACTAAATGAGATGTAAAAACTTATATGTATCTATCCTCTTTTATCTTTCTATCCTTTTCTCCACTTTCCAAAGCCTATGTTTTTTCCTTCTTTGAGCCACGTGTTTTTTATTAAGGTGACACACCACTCTAACCCTAAACCTAACCATTTGAGACCTGGCTCATAACCCTGATGGGCACACACCACTCTAACCCTAACCCTAACCAGCACACCCCTCTGGCACACAACCCTGAGGCGCTCACCCCTCGCTCTTCTAACCCTACCCGATTCTAGCCCGCGGGGTTAGAACCCGGGTAATAATAGCCCGCTCCAAAATTACCCCTCTGAACCGTACCCCGGGCTTGGTGTGACCCCCGGAAAAAACAAGTGGCTTTCTTTCTTCCCTTTTTGTTCTTTTTCTTAAATTATCAATACATTATTAATATATACCCCCTCTGTTCCTATAAAAACAGAAGTAATGGATAAATGGTTATATAAATAAATAAATAAATGAGTACATGAACACACTACAACACATCACACACAAGGAAACATGCAACTGTGGGGCAGAGTACTGTGGGGTTTGGACCCTGGCCCCGTCCAGTAGCCGTCTTTAGTGGTCAGTGGTTGGGTGGAGAGTGCATAACCATTTCCGATTCCTTCGGGGATCGGATCTTGGATCGATTTCCCCTAACCCATTTTCTGATTCGTCCTTTCAAAATAGGATTTCTCAAATTGATTTCTCTCACGAGTTGACCTTCACCATAGACCAAAATACTTCACCTCTGGGGGAGTTGCGATGCTGGATCAGGATTATCAGGCTTCGGCTTGGTTCGCTGGTCCAGAGCAAGTTCAGACCGGAAACTTCGCAATTCCTAAAAACCAAAAAAAAGAAATAAGAACAATAATTTTCACCAGTAAAGGTTAGCCACGACTCCACTACCACACTTAAACTTACCCATCAGAATAATCCAACCTGACATTATAATAAATAAAAGGCAAAACAACAGAAGTTTCATAAACTAACGAAAAAAATAACAAGCTACCCACCTGGCCCATAAGCCAAAAAAGGCATTGCTCCTAGACGGGAGCCAATCACAGGCGACATAGTATAGTCTGACATGCGTCGGCCCGTGCCCCTCCTCATTCTCCCTACTACAAACCTTTCCAGACGAGTGCTGGCTTGGGGGGAGATGTTGTAATTTCCCCTAACCTAACCCTAACCCTAACCCTAACCCTAACCCTAACCTTAACCTAACCCTAACCCTAACCCCTAACCCTAACCCTTAACCCCTAACCCCTAACCCTAACCCCTAACCCTAAACCTAACCCTAACCCTCCCTTAACCTACCCCCACAACCTCAAATAACCTTAACCTACCCCTGACAGCCATAACCCTCCTAAACCTACCCCCATCACCCTCAAATCTACCCCTGACAGCCATAACCCTCCTAAACCTACCCCCATCACCCTCAGATCTACCCCTGACAGCCATAACCCGCCTAAACCTACCCCCATCACCCTCAGATAGCCTAAACCTACCGATTGTTCCACCCCTTCGAAACCCAACCCGGAAGTTGCAATGGGCTGCCATGGTCCCTCTGCTCTGCCCTCTTTCGGGGTTGGGGTCCTATTTGGAGCGGCCAGTTTGGGGGAAGGACCGTGCAAAACCGGGCCTGGATCCTTCTGGACCCAGGCTCTGGAATTTTTTTTCCCCTAACCCTAACCCATGCCCAAATAGGCGTCGAGTTGGTCAAAATGGCCTCCATCATTGGTGTGAGTGATGTTGAAGAGCCGCATAATTTTTTCTCCGTCCCCTGTGACGTCGAGTGTCTCCTTATGTCCAAATAGACGGGAGTTATATATGTCCAAATAGACGGGAGTTATATGCCCCTCACCACATCTGCCTAAAACCTAACCTTCGTTTTTTTATAAAATTAAACCCTTGTTAATATAGCCCTCTTGATTTGAACCCTGGCAATTTTAGCCCTATTTTATTTTTTAATAATGATATATATCTCTCTGTGTGTATGTGTGTGGACTCGTGGCGGCCAGTGGTACTCTGGACAGTGCACAACCGTTTCCGAATCCTTCGGGAATCGGATCCTGGATCTTCATTCACCTAACACAGCCCGCGCCGAGACGACTGGACCTCGGGTTGACCGCATGCTGGATTGTTTATATATGGTTATTAAATTTTAAAATTAAAAACAAATGTATTGATAGTGAAAAAACGATTTATGAAGCACCATACAGTGTTGAAAGGTATTTAGCAGTGGGAGGGGCACCCCGCCCTCTACCACTATGGAGTTGGAGAGGGAACAGAAACAGTTGTCATCCCAATTCGCCTGATGAGAACCTTGGGAAAGTTCGAAACGCGTCGCGAGAGTGTGCCTGGATGACACGGGACCGTAAAAATGAGTACAGCTGCCATCATTTGAAAGGTGGGTGATGTAGCAGAGCCTTGGAAAATTTTCTCTTCATGCCCAAATAGGCGTCGAGTTGGTCAAAATGGCCTCCATCATTGGTGTGAGTGATGTTGAAGAGCCGCATAATTTTTTCTCCGTCCCCTGTGACGTCGAGTGTCTCCTTATGTCCAAATAGACGGGAGTTATATATGTCCAAATAGACGGGAGTTATATGCCCCTCACCACATCTGCCTAAAACCTAACCTTCGTTTTTTTATAAAATTAAACCCTTGTTAATATAGCCCTCTTGATTTGAACCCTGGCAATTTTAGCCCTATTTTATTTTTTAATAATGATATATATCTCTCTGTGTGTATGTGTGTGGACTCGTGGCGGCCAGTGGTACTCTGGACAGTGCACAACCGTTTCCGAATCCTTCGGGAATCGGATCCTGGATCTTCATTCACCTAACACAGCCCGCGCCGAGACGACTGGACCTCGGGTTGACCGCATGCTGGATTGTTTATATATGGTTATTAAATTTTAAAATTAAAAACAAATGTATTGATAGTGAAAAAACGATTTATGAAGCACCATACAGTGTTGAAAGGTATTTAGCAGTGGGAGGGGCACCCCGCCCTCTACCACTATGGAGTTGGAGAGGGAACAGAAACAGTTGTCATCCCAATTCGCCTGATGAGAACCTTGGGAAAGTTCGAAACGCGTCGCGAGAGTGTGCCTGGATGACACGGGACCGTAAAAATGAGTACAGCTGCCATCATTTGAAAGGTGGGTGATGTAGCAGAGCCTTGGAAAATTTTCTCTTCATGCCCAAATAGGCGTCGAGTTGGTCAAAATGGCCTCCATCATTGGTGTGAGTGATGTTGAAGAGCCGCATAATTTTTTCTCCGTCCCCTGTGACGTCGAGTGTCTCCTTATGTCCAAATAGACGGGAGTTATATATGTCCAAATAGACGGGAGTTATATGCCCCTCACCACATCTGCCTAAAACCTAACCTTCGTTTTTTTATAAAATTAAACCCTTGTTAATATAGCCCTCTTGATTTGAACCCTGGCAATTTTAGCCCTATTTTATTTTTTAATAATGATATATATCTCTCTGTGTGTATGTGTGTGGACTCGTGGCGGCCAGTGGTACTCTGGACAGTGCACAACCGTTTCCGAATCCTTCGGGAATCGGATCCTGGATCTTCATTCACCTAACACAGCCCGCGCCGAGACGACTGGACCTCGGGTTGACCGCATGCTGGATTGTTTATATATGGTTATTAAATTTTAAAATTAAAAACAAATGTATTGATAGTGAAAAAACGATTTATGAAGCACCATACAGTGTTGAAAGGTATTTAGCAGTGGGAGGGGCACCCCGCCCTCTACCACTATGGAGTTGGAGAGGGAACAGAAACAGTTGTCATCCCAATTCGCCTGAAGAGAACCTTGGGAAAGTTCGAAACGCGTCGCGAGAGTGTGCCTGGATGACACGGGACCGTAAAAATGAGTACAGCTGCCATCATTTGAAAGGTGGGTGATGTAGCAGAGCCTTGGAAAATTTTCTCTTCATGCCCAAATAGGCGTCGAGTTGGTCAAAATGGCCTCCATCATTGGTGTGAGTGATGTTGAAGAGCCGCATAATTTTTTCTCCGTCCCCTGTGACGTCGAGTGTCTCCTTATGTCCAAATAGACGGGAGTTATATATGTCCAAATAGACGGGAGTTATATGCCCCTCACCACATCTGCCTAAAACCTAACCTTCGTTTTTTTATAAAATTAAACCCTTGTTAATATAGCCCTCTTGATTTGAACCCTGGCAATTTTAGCCCTATTTTATTTTTTAATAATGATATATATCTCTCTGTGTGTATGTGTGTGGACTCGTGGCGGCCAGTGGTACTCTGGACAGTGCACAACCGTTTCCGAATCCTTCGGGAATCGGATCCTGGATCTTCATTCACCTAACACAGCCCGCGCCGAGACGACTGGACCTCGGGTTGACCGCATGCTGGATTGTTTATATATGGTTATTAAATTTTAAAATTAAAAACAAATGTATTGATAGTGAAAAAACGATTTATGAAGCACCATACAGTGTTGAAAGGTATTTAGCAGTGGGAGGGGCACCCCGCCCTCTACCATACGGAGTTGGAGAGGGAACAGAGACAGTTGTCATCCCAATTCGCCTGATGAGAACCTTGGGAAAGTTCGAAACGCGTCGCGAGAGTGTGCCTGGATGACACGGGACCGTAAAAATGAGTACAGCTGCCATCATTTGAAAGGTGGGTGATGTAGCAGAGCCTTGGAAAATTTTCTCTTCATGCCCAAATAGGCGTCGAGTTGGTCAAAATGGCCTCCATCATTGGTGTGAGTGATGTTGAAGAGCCGCATAATTTTTTCTCCGTCCCCTGTGACGTCGAGTGTCTCCTTATGTCCAAATAGACGGGAGTTATATATGTCCAAATAGACGGGAGTTATATGCCCCTCACCACATCTGCCTAAAACCTAACCTTCGTTTTTTTATAAAATTAAACCCTTGTTGGTATAGCCCTCTTGATTTGAACCCTGGCAATTTTAACCCTCTGGCAATTTTAGCCCTCTATTTTATTTTTTAATAATGATATATATCTCTCTGTGTGTGTGTGTGGACTCGTGGCGGCCAGTACAACTCTGGACAGTGCACAACCGTTTCCGAATCCTTCGGGAATCGGATCCTGGATCTTCATTCACCTAACCCTAACCCTAATCCTAACCCTCACCCTAACCCTAACCCTAACCTTAACCCTCTTGACACAGACATCAGAGCTGCACCTAAAGAATGTGGATCCAAAAGCACACAGCAAATAAAATACTAAAATACATTGATGTCTTGCCAGTCATTTTCAACGCAAGGTATTCAAAAGATGCAACGTCATGGAACTCAAGCTTTGATATTGTGATACTCTCACGACAAACTACAGCTAACCCTCCACCTCTACGATGAAGACGAGGTTGAGAGAAATATATGTACCCAGGTGGTGTTAAGAGGTTTACATGTGAAAAGCCATTGGGCACCTGCCAGGTTTCTGTCAAAATTAGCATGTCCAGGTTGGCGTCAATAATAATGTAATTTAGCACTGATGCCTTATCAGTTAAGGAGCGAGTGTTCAATAGTGCACATCGCATATCTGAAGAAGCATTTCTGGCTGTTGTTCATGTTGTGATGAACAACAGCCAGAGTGTAAGTGTCCAGCAGATGGTGCTGTTCTGTTATATTATGGGTGAAGACTGTAAGTGTCCAGCAGATGGAGCTGTTCTGTTATATTATGTGTGAAGACTGTAAGTGTCCAGCTGATGGAGCTGTTCTGTTATATTATGGGTGAAGATTGTAAGTGTCCAGCAGATGGAGCTGTTCTGTTATATTATGTGTGAAGACTGTAAGTGTCCAGCAGATGGAGCTGTTCTGTCATATTATGTGTAAAGACTGTAAGTGTCCAGCAGATGGAGCTGTTCTGTTATATTATGGGTGAAGATTGTAAGTGTCCAGCAGATGGAGCTGTTCTGTTATATTATGTGTAAAGACTGTAAGTGTCCAGCAGATGGAGCTGTTCTGTTATATTATGTGTAAAGACTGTAAGTGTCCAGCAGATGGAGCTGTTCTGTCATATTATGTGTAAAGACTGTAAGTGTCCAGCAGATGGAGCTGTTCTGTTATATTATGTGTGAAGACTGTAAGTGTCCAGCAGATGGAGCTGTTCTGTTATATTATGTGTAAAGACTGTAAGTGTCCAGCAGATGGAGCTGTTCTGTTATATTATGTGTGAAGACTGTTAGTGTCCAGCAGATGGAGCTGTTCTGTTATATTATGTGTAAAGACTGTTAGTGTCCAGCAGATGGAGCTGTTCTGTTATATTATGTGTGAAGACTGTTAGTGTCCAGCAGATGGAGCTGTTCTGTTATATTATGTGTAAAGACTGTAAGTGTCCAGCAGATGGAGCTGTTCTGTCATATTATGTGTAAAGACTGTAAGTGTCCAGCAGATGGAGCTGTTCTGTTATATTATGTGTGAAGACTGTAAGTGTCCAGCAGATGGAGCTGTTCTGTTATATTATGTGTAAAGACTGTAAGTGTCCAGCAGATGGAGCTGTTCTGTTATATTATGGGTGAAGACTGTAAGTGTCCAGCAGATGGAGCTGTTCTGTTATATTATGTGTGAAGACTGTAAGTGTCCAGCAGATGGAGCTGTTCTGTTATATTATGTGTAAAGACTGTAAGTGTCCAGCAGATGGAGCTGTTCTGTTATATTATGGGTGAAGACTGTAAGTGTCCAGCAGATGGAGCTGTTCTGTTATATTATGTGTGAAGACTGTTAGTGTCCAGCAGATGGAGCTGTTCTGTTATATTATGTGTAAAGACTGTAAGTGTCCAGCAGATGGAGCTGTTCTGTTATATTATGGGTGAAGATTGTAAGTGTCCAGCAGATGGAGCTGTTCTGTTATATTATGTGTAAAGACTGTAAGTGTCCAGCAGATGGAGCTGTTCTGTTATATTATGTGTAAAGACTGTAAGTGTCCAGCAGATGGAGCTGTTCTGTCATATTATGTGTAAAGACTGTAAGTGTCCAGCAGATGGAGCTGTTCTGTTATATTATGTGTGAAGACTGTAAGTGTCCAGCAGATGGAGCTGTTCTGTTATATTATGTGTAAAGACTGTAAGTGTCCAGCAGATGGAGCTGTTCTGTTATATTATGTGTAAAGACTGTAAGTGTCCAGCAGATGGAGCTGTTCTGTTATATTATGTGTAAAGACTGTAAGTGTCCAGCAGATGGAGCTGTTCTGTCATATTATGTGTAAAGACTGTAAGTGTCCAGCAGATGGAGCTGTTCTGTTATATTATGTGTGAAGACTGTAAGTGTCCAGCAGATGGAGCTGTTCTGTTATATTATGTGTGAAGACTGTTAGTGTCCAGCAGATGGAGCTGTTCTGTTATATTATGTGTAAAGACTGTAAGTGTCCAGCAGATGGAGCTGTTCTGTTATATTATGTGTAAAGACTGTAAGTGTCCAGCAGATGGAGCTGTTCTGTTATATTATGTGTAAAGACTGTAAGTGTCCAGCAGATGGAGCTGTTCTGTTATATTATGTGTAAAGACTGTAAGTGTCCAGCAGATGGAGCTGTTCTGTCATATTATGTGTAAAGACTGTAAGTGTCCAGCAGATGGAGCTGTTCTGTTATATTATGTGTGAAGACTGTAAGTGTCCAGCAGATGGAGCTGTTCTGTTATATTATGTGTGAAGACTGTTAGTGTCCAGCAGATGGAGCTGTTCTGTTATATTATGTGTAAAGACTGTTAGTGTCCAGCAGATGGAGCTGTTCTGTTATATTATGTGTAAAGACTGTTAGTGTCCAGCAGATGGAGCTGTTCTGTTATATTATGTGTAAAGACTGTTAGTGTCCAGCAGATGGAGCTGTTCTGTTATATTATGTGTAAAGACTGTAAGTGTCCAGCAGATGGAGCTGTTCTGTCATATTATGTGTAAAGACTGTAAGTGTCCAGCAGATGGAGCTGTTCTGTTATATTATGTGTGAAGACTGTAAGTGTCCAGCAGATGGAGCTGTTCTGTTATATTATGTGTAAAGACTGTAAGTGTCCAGCAGATGGAGCTGTTCTGTTATATTATGGGTGAAGACTGTAAGTGTCCAGCAGATGGAGCTGTTCTGTTATATTATGTGTGAAGACTGTTAGTGTCCAGCAGATGGAGCTGTTCTGTTATATTATGTGTAAAGACTGTAAGTGTCCAGCAGATGGAGCTGTTCTGTTATATTATGTGTAAAGACTGTAAGTGTCCAGCAGATGGAGCTGTTCTGTTATATTATGTGTAAAGACTGTTAGTGTCCAGCAGATGGAGCTGTTCTGTTATATTATGTGTAAAGACTGTAAGTGTCCAGCAGATGGAGCTGTTCTGTTATATTATGTGTAAAGACTGTAAGTGTCCAGCAGATGGAGCTGTTCTGTTATATTATGTGTAAAGACTGTAAGTGTCCAGCAGATGGAGCTGTTCTGTTATATTATGTGTGAAGACTGTAAGTGTCCAGCAGATGGAGCTGTTCTGTTATATTATGTGTGAAGACTGTAAGTGTCCAGCAGATGGAGCTGTTCTGTTATATTATGTGTGAAGACTGTAAGTGTCCAGCAGATGGAGCTGTTCTGTTATATTATGTGTGAAGACTGTAAGTGTCCAGCAGATGGAGCTGTTCTGTTATATTATGTATGAAGACTGTAAGGGTGCGTTCCGTTCGACCGTAAGTGGACTGCAAAGTGGACTTCAGAGGGTATTCCGCCATTTTAAGTGAGATTCCAATCCAAAGGGAGCGAACATGTTCAGTCCGAAGGGCACTGCTAACGGCGCAGGGAAGAAGGGAACATCGATACATCGCTTCACTGGAAGTAGAGAGTGAAAATCACCCAAATGTCTTTGCGCGTCGCGTGTATCACCTGTATCACCTGTCTGAACTAATTAATGATGGAGCAGAGCCGTTGGTTGGAATAGTTTTTAAACAGCTCTGCGATTAAGGAGTGTACATATGCATTTGAATATTCATAGTTATTATACAAACTAGAGTATTTATGAATGGTTATGGCAATAACTGTTACATTTGTATATTATATTTTATGAATATGTAAACAAATTAAAAGTGTTGAGAAGCACCTGAGGGCTGTCATGTTTTATATTTTCCTTTATTTACCTCAGGAATGTTTACTGTGCAGCTGCACTTGGGAAAGAAAGCGCACGAGATGTGACCGCTACAAAGACCATTAAGAATAGCCTACAAACATAGTTAACCAAATCAAAGTATTTTCATATTGAATGACAGGTGCAGCTTCAAATCTGTTCATAGCCAATACAGGTTATAAGTAAACTAATAAAATGAATGGACAATGTTTTCATTATATGTTTTATATAGCCTATAGTCTACTGTGTGTTATGTAAATGTATATGCTTATTATATGGTTTTAATTTGAAAGTAAAGTAAATTACAATATTAATTTATATCATAATCTGCACCCGTCGTTGCCTTTCTTTGATGATGTTGCAGGGCGTTCCAAATGAGCGATTATTGTCAGCGAAGTCCACTTCAACTGATATACCGTGCTCAGGGAGTAGGGAGGAGTGAACAGTGCGTAGGGACCCTGTCGAATGGAATGCACCATATGTGTCCAGCAGATGGAACTGTTCTGTTATATTATGTGTAAAGACTGTTAGTGTCCAGCAGATGGAGCTGTTCTGTTATATTATGTGTAAAGACTGTAAGTGTCCAGCAGATGGAGCTGTTCTGTTATATTATGGGTGAAGATTGTAAGTGTCCAGCAGATGGAGCTGTTCTGTTATATTATGTGTAAAGACTGTAAGTGTCCAGCAGATGGAGCTGTTCTGTCATATTATGTGTAAAGACTGTAAGTGTCCAGCAGATGGAGCTGTTCTGTTATATTATGTGTGAAGACTGTAAGTGTCCAGCAGATGGAGCTGTTCTGTTATATTATGTGTAAAGACTGTAAGTGTCCAGCAGATGGAGCTGTTCTGTTATATTATGGGTGAAGACTGTAAGTGTCCAGCAGATGGAGCTGTTCTGTTATATTATGTGTGAAGACTGTTAGTGTCCAGCAGATGGAGCTGTTCTGTTATATTATGTGTAAAGACTGTAAGTGTCCAGCAGATGGAGCTGTTCTGTTATATTATGTGTAAAGACTGTAAGTGTCCAGCAGATGGAGCTGTTCTGTTATATTATGTGTAAAGACTGTTAGTGTCCAGCAGATGGAGCTGTTCTGTTATATTATGTGTAAAGACTGTAAGTGTCCAGCAGATGGAGCTGTTCTGTTATATTATGTGTAAAGACTGTAAGTGTCCAGCAGATGGAGCTGTTCTGTTATATTATGTGTAAAGACTGTAAGTGTCCAGCAGATGGAGCTGTTCTGTTATATTATGTGTGAAGACTGTAAGTGTCCAGCAGATGGAGCTGTTCTGTTATATTATGTGTGAAGACTGTAAGTGTCCAGCAGATGGAGCTGTTCTGTTATATTATGTGTGAAGACTGTAAGTGTCCAGCAGATGGAGCTGTTCTGTTATATTATGTGTGAAGACTGTAAGTGTCCAGCAGATGGAGCTGTTCTGTTATATTATGTATGAAGACTGTAAGGGTGCGTTCCGTTCGACCGTAAGTGGACTGCAAAGTGGACTTCAGAGGGTATTCCGCCATTTTAAGTGAGATTCCAATCCAAAGGGAGCGAACATGTTCAGTCCGAAGGGCACTGCTAACGGCGCAGGGAAGAAGGGAACATCGATACATCGCTTCACTGGAAGTAGAGAGTGAAAATCACCCAAATGTCTTTGCGCGTCGCGTGTATCACCTGTATCACCTGTCTGAACTAATTAATGATGGAGCAGAGCCGTTGGTTGGAATAGTTTTTAAACAGCTCTGCGATTAAGGAGTGTACATATGCATTTGAATATTCATAGTTATTATACAAACTAGAGTATTTATGAATGGTTATGGCAATAACTGTTACATTTGTATATTATATTTTATGAATATGTAAACAAATTAAAAGTGTTGAGAAGCACCTGAGGGCTGTCATGTTTTATATTTTCCTTTATTTACCTCAGGAATGTTTACTGTGCAGCTGCACTTGGGAAAGAAAGCGCACGAGATGTGACCGCTACAAAGACCATTAAGAATAGCCTACAAACATAGTTAACCAAATCAAAGTATTTTCATATTGAATGACAGGTGCAGCTTCAAATCTGTTCATAGCCAATACAGGTTATAAGTAAACTAATAAAATGAATGGACAATGTTTTCATTATATGTTTTATATAGCCTATAGTCTACTGTGTGTTATGTAAATGTATATGCTTATTATATGGTTTTAATTTGAAAGTAAAGTAAATTACAATATTAATTTATATCATAATCTGCACCCGTCGTTGCCTTTCTTTGATGATGTTGCAGGGCGTTCCAAATGAGCGATTATTGTCAGCGAAGTCCACTTCAACTGATATACCGTGCTCAGGGAGTAGGGAGGAGTGAACAGTGCGTAGGGACCCTGTCGAATGGAATGCACCATATGTGTCCAGCAGATGGAACTGTTCTGTTATATTATGTGTAAAGACTGTAAGTGTCCAGCAGATGGAGCTGTTCTGTTATATTATGTGTAAAGACTGTTAGTGTCCAGCAGATGGAGCTGTTCTGTTATATTATGTGTAAAGACTGTAAGTGTCCAGCAGATGGAGCTGTTCTGTTATATTATGTGTAAAGACTGTTAGTGTCCAGCAGATGGAGCTGTTCTGTTATATTATGTGTAAAGACTGTAAGTGTCCAGCAGATGGAGCTGTTCTGTTATATTATGTGTGAAGACTGTTAGTGTCCAGCAGATGGAACTGTTCTGTTATATTATGTGTAAAGACTGTTAGTGTCCAGCAGATGGAGCTGTTCTGTTATATTATGTGTAAAGACTGTAAGTGTCCAGCAGATGGAGCTGTTCTGTCATATTATGTGTAAAGACTGTTAGTGTCCAGCAGATGGAGCTGTTCTGTTATATTATGTGTAAAGACTGTAAGTGTCCAGCAGATGGAGCTGTTCTGTCATATTATGTGTAAAGACTGTAAGTGTCCAGCAGATGGAGCTGTTCTGTTATATTATGTGTGAAGACTGTAAGTGTCCAGCAGATGGAGCTGTTCTGTTATATTATGTGTAAAGACTGTAAGTGTCCAGCAGATGGAGCTGTTCTGTTATATTATGGGTGAAGACTGTAAGTGTCCAGCAGATGGAGCTGTTCTGTCATATTATGGGTGAAGACTGTAAGTGTCCAGCAGATGGAGCTGTTCTGTTATATTATGTGTGAAGACTGTTAGTGTCCAGCAGATGGAGCTGTTCTGTTATATTATGTGTAAAGACTGTAAGTGTCCAGCAGATGGAGCTGTTCTGTTATATTATGGGTGAAGATTGTAAGTGTCCAGCAGATGGAGCTGTTCTGTTATATTATGTGTAAAGACTGTAAGTGTCCAGCAGATGGAGCTGTTCTGTTATATTATGTGTAAAGACTGTAAGTGTCCAGCAGATGGAGCTGTTCTGTCATATTATGTGTAAAGACTGTAAGTGTCCAGCAGATGGAGCTGTTCTGTTATATTATGTGTGAAGACTGTAAGTGTCCAGCAGATGGAGCTGTTCTGTTATATTATGTGTAAAGACTGTAAGTGTCCAGCAGATGGAGCTGTTCTGTTATATTATGTGTGAAGACTGTTAGTGTCCAGCAAATGGAGCTGTTCTGTTATATTATGTGTAAAGACTGTTAGTGTCCAGCAGATGGAGCTGTTCTGTTATATTATGTGTAAAGACTGTTAGTGTCCAGCAGATGGAGCTGTTCTGTTATATTATGTGTAAAGACTGTAAGTGTCCAGCAGATGGAGCTGTTCTGTTATATTATGTGTGAAGACTGTAAGTGTCCAGCAGATGGAGCTGTTCTGTTATATTATGTGTAAAGACTGTAAGTGTCCAGCAGATGGAGCTGTTCTGTTATATTATGTGTGAAGACTGTAAGTGTCCAGCAGATGGAGCTGTTCTGTTATATTATGTGTAAAGACTGTAAGTGTCCAGCAGATGGAGCTGTTCTGTTATATTATGTGTGAAGACTGTAAGTGTCCAGCAGATGGAGCTGTTCTGTTATATTATGTGTAAAGACTGTAAGTGTCCAGCAGATGGAGCTGTTCTGTCATATTATGTGTAAAGACTGTAAGTGTCCAGCAGATGGAGCTGTTCTGTTATATTATGTGTGAAGACTGTAAGTGTCCAGCAGATGGAGCTGTTCTGTTATATTATGTGTAAAGACTGTAAGTGTCCAGCAGATGGAGCTGTTCTGTTATATTATGGGTGAAGACTGTAAGTGTCCAGCAGATGGAGCTGTTCTGTTATATTATGTGTGATGACTGTTAGTGTCCATCAGATGGAGCTGTTCTGTTATATTATGTGTAAAGACTGTAAGTGTCCAGCAGATGGAGCTGTTCTGTTATATTATGTGTAAAGACTGTAAGTGTCCAGCAGATGGAGCTGTTCTGTTATATTATGTGTAAAGACTGTAAGTGTCCAGCAGATGGAGCTGTTCTGTTATATTATGGGTGAAGACTGTAAGTGTCCAGCAGATGGAGCTGTTCTGTTATATTATGTGTAAAGACTGTAAGTGTCCAGCAGATGGAGCTGTTCTGTTATATTATGTGTAAAGACTGTAAGTGTCCAGCAGATGGAGCTGTTCTGTTATATTATGTGTAAAGACTGTAAGTGTCCAGCAGATGGAGCTGTTCTGTTATATTATGTGTAAAGACTGTTAGTGTCCAGCAGATGGAGCTGTTCTGTTATATTATGTGTAAAGACTGTAAGTGTCCAGCAGATGGAGCTGTTCTGTTATATTATGTGTGAAGACTGTAAGTGTCCAGCAGATGGAGCTGTTCTGTTATATTATGGGTGAAGATTGTAAGTGTCCAGCAGATGGAGCTGTTCTGTTATATTATGGGTGAAGATTGTAAGTGTCCAGCAGATGGAGCTGTTCTGTTATATTATGTGTAAAGACTGTTAGTGTCCAGCAGATGGAGCTGTTCTGTTATATTATGGGTGAAGATTGTAAGTGTCCATCAGATGGAGCTGTTCTGTTATATTATGTGTAAAGACTGTAAGTGTCCAGCAGATGGAGCTGTTCTGTTATATTATGTGTGATGACTGTTAGTGTCCATCAGATGGAGCTGTTCTGTTATATTATGTGTAAAGACTGTAAGTGTCCAGCAGATGGAGCTGTTCTGTTATATTATGTGTAAAGACTGTAAGTGTCCAGCAGATGGAGCTGTTCTGTTATATTATGTGTGAAGACTGTAAGTGTCCAGCAGATGGAGCTGTTCTGTTATATTATGGGTGAAGATTGTAAGTGTCCAGCAGATGGAGCTGTTCTGTTATATTATGGGTGAAGATTGTAAGTGTCCAGCAGATGGAGCTGTTCTGTTATATTATGTGTAAAGACTGTAAGTGTCCAGCAGATGGAGCTGTTCTGTTATATTATGTGTAAAGACTGTAAGTGTCCAGCAGATGGAGCTGTTCTGTTATATTATGTGTAAAGACTGTTAGTGTCCAGCAGATGGAGCTGTTCTGTTATATTATGTGTAAAGACTGTAAGTGTCCAGCAGATGGAGCTGTTCTGTTATATTATGTGTGAAGACTGTAAGTGTCCAGCAGATGGAGCTGTTCTGTTATATTATGGGTGAAGATTGTAAGTGTCCAGCAGATGGAGCTGTTCTGTTATATTATGGGTGAAGATTGTAAGTGTCCAGCAGATGGAGCTGTTCTGTTATATTATGTGTAAAGACTGTTAGTGTCCAGCAGATGGAGCTGTTCTGTTATATTATGTGTAAAGACTGTAAGTGTCCAGCAGATGGAGCTGTTCTGTTATATTATGTGTAAAGACTGTTAGTGTCCAGCAGATGGAGCTGTTCTGTTATATTATGTGTGAAGACTGTAAGTGTCCAGCAGATGGAGCTGTTCTGTTATATTATGTGTGAAGACTGTAAGTGTCCAGCAGATGGAGCTGTTCTGTTATATTATGGGTGAAGATTGTAAGTGTCCAGCAGATGGAGCTGTTCTGTTATATTATGTGTAAAGACTGTTAGTGTCCAGCAGATGGAGCTGTTCTGTTATATTATGTGTAAAGACTGTAAGTGTCCAGCAGATGGAGCTGTTCTGTTATATTATGTGTGAAGACTGTAAGTGTCCAGCAGATGGAGCTGTTCTGTTATATTATGTGTGAAGACTGTAAGTGTCCAGCAGATGGAGCTGTTCTGTTATATTATGTGTAAAGACTGTTAGTGTCCAGCAGATGGAGCTGTTCTGTTATATTATGTGTAAAGACTGTAAGTGTCCAGCAGATGGAGCTGTTCTGTCATATTATGTGTAAAGACTGTAAGTGTCCAGCAGATGGAGCTGTTCTGTTATATTATGTGTGAAGACTGTAAGTGTCCAGCAGATGGAGCTGTTCTGTTATATTATGTGTGAAGACTGTAAGTGTCCAGCAGATGGAGCTGTTCTGTTATATTATGTGTGAAGACTGTAAGTGTCCAGCAGATGGAGCTGTTCTGTTATATTATGTGTAAAGACTGTAAGTGTCCAGCAGATGGAGCTGTTCTGTTATATTATGGGTGAAGACTGTAAGTGTCCAGCAGATGGAGCTGTTCTGTCATATTATGTGTAAAGACTGTAAGTGTCCAGCAGATGGAGCTGTTCTGTTATATTATGTGTAAAGACTGTAAGTGTCCAGCAGATGGAGCTGTTCTGTCATATTATGTGTAAAGACTGTAAGTGTCCAGCAGATGGAGCTGTTCTGTTATATTATGTGTGAAGACTGTAAGTGTCCAGCAGATGGAGCTGTTCTGTTATATTATGTGTAAAGACTGTAAGTGTCCAGCAGATGGAGCTGTTCTGTTATATTATGTGTGAAGACTGTAAGGGTGCGTTCCGTTCGACCGTAAGTGGACTGCAAAGTGGACTTCAGAGGGTATTCCGCCATTTTAAGTGAGATTCCAATCCAAAGGGAGCGAACATGTTCAGTCCGAAGGGCACTGCTAACGGCGCAGGGAAGAAGGGAACATCGATACATCGCTTCACTGGAAGTAGAGAGTGAAAATCACCCAAATGTCTTTGCGCGTCGCGTGTATCACCTGTCTGAGGTCTGAACTAATTAATGATGGAGCAGAGCCGTTGGTTGGAATAGTTTTTAAACAGCTCTGCGATTAAGGAGTGTACATATGCATTTGAATATTCATAGTTATTATACAAACTAGAGTATTTATGAATGGTTATGGCAATAACTGTTACATTTGTATATTATATTTTATGAATATGTAAACAAATTAAAAGTGTTGAGAAGCACCTGAGGGCTGTCATGTTTTATATTTTCCTTTATTTACCTCAGGAATGTTTACTGTGCAGCTGCACTTGGGAAAGAAAGCGCACGAGATGTGACCGCTACAAAGACCATTAAGAATAGCCTACAAACATAGTTAACCAAATCAAAGTATTTTCATATTGAATGACAGGTGCAGCTTCAAATCTGTTCATAGCCAATACAGGTTATAAGTAAACTAATAAAATGAATGGACAATGTTTTCATTATATGTTTTATATAGCCTATAGTCTACTGTGTGTTATGTAAATGTATATGCTTATTATATGGTTTTAATTTGAAAGTAAAGTAAATTACAATATTAATTTATATCATAATCTGCACCCGTCGTTGCCTTTCTTTGATGATGTTGCAGGGCGTTCCAAATGAGCGATTATTGTCAGCGAAGTCCACTTCAACTGATATACCGTGCTCAGGGAGTAGGGAGGAGTGAACAGTGCGTAGGGACCCTGTCGAATGGAATGCACCATATGTGTCCAGCAGATGGAACTGTTCTGTTATATTATGTGTAAAGACTGTAAGTGTCCAGCAGATGGAGCTGTTCTGTTATATTATGTGTAAAGACTGTTAGTGTCCAGCAGATGGAGCTGTTCTGTTATATTATGGGTGAAGATTGTAAGTGTCCAGCAGATGGAGCTGTTCTGTTATATTATGTGTAAAGACTGTAAGTGTCCAGCAGATGGAGCTGTTCTGTTATATTATGTGTAAAGACTGTAAGTGTCCAGCAGATGGAGCTGTTCTGTCATATTATGTGTAAAGACTGTAAGTGTCCAGCAGATGGAGCTGTTCTGTTATATTATGTGTGAAGACTGTAAGTGTCCAGCAGATGGAGCTGTTCTGTTATATTATGTGTGAAGACTGTAAGTGTCCAGCAGATGGAGCTGTTCTGTTATATTATGTGTAAAGACTGTTAGTGTCCAGCAGATGGAGCTGTTCTGTTATATTATGTGTAAAGACTGTAAGTGTCCAGCAGATGGAGCTGTTCTGTTATATTATGTGTAAAGACTGTTAGTGTCCAGCAGATGGAGCTGTTCTGTTATATTATGTGTAAAGACTGTTAGTGTCCAGCAGATGGAGCTGTTCTGTTATATTATGTGTAAAGACTGTAAGTGTCCAGCAGATGGAGCTGTTCTGTTATATTATGGGTGAAGACTGTTAGTGTCCAGCAGATGGAGCTGTTCTGTTATATTATGTGTAAAGACTGTAAGTGTCCAGCAGATGGAGCTGTTCTGTTATATTATGGGTGAAGATTGTAAGTGTCCAGCAGATGGAGCTGTTCTGTTATATTATGTGTGAAGACTGTAAGTGTCCAGCAGATGGAGCTGTTCTGTTATATTATGTGTAAAGACTGTTAGTGTCCAGCAGATGGAGCTGTTCTGTTATATTATGTGTGAAGACTGTAAGTGTCCAGCAGATGGAGCTGTTCTGTTATATTATGTGTGAAGACTGTAAGTGTCCAGCAGATGGAGCTGTTCTGTTATATTATGTGTAAAGACTGTTAGTGTCCAGCAGATGGAGCTGTTCTGTTATATTATGTGTAAAGACTGTAAGTGTCCAGCAGATGGAGCTGTTCTGTTATATTATGGGTGAAGATTGTAAGTGTCCAGCAGATGGAGCTGTTCTGTTATATTATGTGTGAAGACTGTAAGTGTCCAGCAGATGGAGCTGTTCTGTTATATTATGTGTAAAGACTGTTAGTGTCCAGCAGATGGAGCTGTTCTGTTATATTATGTGTGAAGACTGTAAGTGTCCAGCAGATGGAGCTGTTCTGTTATATTATGTGTGAAGACTGTAAGTGTCCAGCAGATGGAGCTGTTCTGTTATATTATGTGTAAAGACTGTTAGTGTCCAGCAGATGGAGCTGTTCTGTTATATTATGTGTAAAGACTGTAAGTGTCCAGCAGATGGAGCTGTTCTGTTATATTATGGGTGAAGACTGTAAGTGTCCAGCAGATGGAGCTGTTCTGTTATATTATGTGTGAAGACTGTAAGTGTCCAGCAGATGGAGCTGTTCTGTTATATTATGTGTAAAGACTGTAAGTGTCCAGCAGATGGAGCTGTTCTGTTATATTATGGGTGAAGACTGTAAGTGTCCAGCAGATGGAGCTGTTCTGTTATATTATGGGTGAAGACTGTAAGTGTCCAGCAGATGGAGCTGTTCTGTTATATTATGTGTGAAGACTGTAAGTGTCCAGCAGATGGAGCTGTTCTGTTATATTATGGGTGAAGACTGTAAGTGTCCAGCAGATGGAGCTGTTCTGTTATATTATGTGTAAAGACTGTTAGTGTCCAGCAGATGGAGCTGTTCTGTCATATTATGTGTAAAGACTGTTAGTGTCCAGCAGATGGAGCTGTTCTGTTATATTATGTGTGAAGACTGTAAGTGTCCAGCAGATGGAGCTGTTCTGTTATATTATGGGTTAAGGCTCTGAAATAAACCCTTTATCTGCAGTGTCAGTCTCTCGAGGTGGAGTTGCTGGCCTCCGTCACACACACACACACACACACACACACACACACACACACACACACACCCTAAAACCAACAGTGCCAACCCTTACGAAAGAGAAGTTTTCTTGAGTAATGTTCAAGTGGGGTAGAGTGGGGTAAAACGCCCCATTGGCTTCTGCCCAAAAGAACCACTAGATAACCACAAACGTTTGGACCGTTGAGCAGAGATGGAGAAGCTCACACTGAGAGAGTTCATGTTGAGGGTTAGAGGGGTTAACAGTAAGAAAAGTGTTCTAACGCTCGTTTTGCAGAACATCACCGTTTTGGATGAATGAATTAACCTTTATTGCCCCAAAGGGAATTTGTCTTGCACTCAGTGGAGCCACATTGAACATTTAAGCACAAACAACAATAAATAACAATAAATAAATAGTAGAAGAAAAGACACAACAAACATCTAACCACATTGAGGACGTAGAGAATACAGAGCATTGACATCAACAAGATCAACACAGTAATGACAGCGCATCAGTCCAGTAGCTAAAAATGCATAAAATTAAATAAATAATAAATGGTAAAAGGTGCACATTTAAAATATCTATGTGCCTGAGCTTGATTTGTTCAGTAACTGTATGCTCCTTGGCACAAAAGATATAATGGCACATTTGGTTTTAGTCCGGGGCATTCTGAATCTACGTCCAGAGGGCAGGGGGGGGGGCACTGAAAAAAGTTAGGGTGGGATGGATCATCCAGTATCCTCAGGGCTAGATTGAGGGTATACTGTTCGGTGAGGGTAGTTATGTTTTTTATTTCGGATCCAGTGATTTTCCTGCCCATTTTAGTCACCCTGTCCAGCATGTTTCTGTTTTGGACAGAAAGAGCACCCCCCCAGCACTGGATGGCGAAAGTCACCACACTCTGAATAAAAGTTAAATAAGTTGTGGTGTCTGCATTAAAACTGCGCAATTTCCTTAAAAAATGGAGCCTTTGCTGTGCTTTTGAGTATCGTGCCAATGTGTTAGAAGACCAGGTGAGTTTGTGATCAATAATAGTGCCCAGATACTTATACTCCTCCACTGTCTCAATGACTGTCCCATGAATAGTGATAGGTTGCAATGGAGGGGGCCTCTTCCTAAAATCAATCACCATTTCTTTTGTTTTAGACACGTTTAAAATAAGTGAATTTTGATTGCACCAATCATGGAAATGGTCAACCTCAGACCTGTAGTCTTGATCACTGTCTGTTAAAAAACCAACTGGTGCAGCATCATCTGCAAACTTAATTAGTGAGCAGTTGGAGTGGTGGCTAACACAATCATTAGTGTATAAAATAAATAACAATGGTGATGAAACACATCCTTGTGGCACACCCGTGTTTGTAATGATGGTTCTAGAATGACTGTAACCCGCCCTCACATACTGTTGTCTGCCTGTTAAAAAGTCCTGAATCCACTGCACCAAAATGAGGTTTACACCCATTTGGGTCAGCTTCTCTATCAACATGTGTGACTGAATGGTGTTGAAAGCTGAAGAGAAGTTTGCAAACAGAATGCGTACATGAGAGGCAGGTGTTTCCAGATGTTTATAAATTCCATTCAGGAGGGTTGTGACAGCATCTTCCCCTCCCCTCCTCTCTGTACGCAAACTGTAATGTGTCCATGTGTGCATGAGTTTGTATTTTAAGACGTGTTAAAATGATCCGCTCAAAGCACTTCATGGCAACAGAAGTGAGTGCCACTGGTCTAAAATCATTTAGTCAACTGGTTTGGGTTTCTTAGGAAGTGGTACAATTTCCGCTGTTTTCCATATCACTGGTACTGTTTGCGTGTCAATTGATTTCTGAAACAGTCCTCTTAACACCGGGCTCAGTTGTTCTTTGCAGCTCTTTAGGATGATGCCTTCCAGCCTGTCAGGGCCGGCAGCTTTCCGTGTCCTTATATGGGAGAAGATCCGCCCCACTTCCTCACAGCTTACCGTGATTGGTGCGCTTGGAGCACTTCCACTAAGGCTGATTGGACTGACTGGCTCGTCACTCTCCCATCTCGCAAAGTGATCATTCAGAGCATTCGCCTGCTCGACTGTATGTACCGGGGTGTTAGAGTGTTGATTTTGGCCGATAATAGTTTTAATACCCCTCCACGCCAAACGCGAGTTGTTTTCCTTGAGTTGTTGTTCAACTTTGTCTTTATATTGTCTCTTGCCCTGTTTGATTGTGGTCTGTATTTCCCGCTGAATCAGCTTCTCCCCACGTCTGTCATTTGCTTTAAATGCTCTTTCTTTATACGCCAACAGTTTTTTAATGTCGGTCGTAATCCAAGGTTTAGAATTAGCAAACTGTTTCACACGTTTTGTCGGGATCACATTATCCACGCAGAAGTTAATGTAAGACGTGATGACATCCGCATGGTTGTTGAGGTCCGCACAGTCAAAGACACTCCACTCCGTGCAGTCCTCCCACACCCTCACTGATGTAGATCTTGGTTTTTCCCTTTTCAGTTTTTGACGGTACGAGGGCAGTAAAAATACAGTGTTGTGATCTGACCTGCCTATTGGTGGTTTGTTGATGGCTTTGTATGCATTTATGTTGCCATAACATAGATCAATTGTTGGGTCTGTGATGTGTGTGTAGGGTCTGTGGTGTGTGCAGGGTCTGTGGTGTGTGTGTGTAGGATCTGTGGTGTGTGTGTGTAGGATCTGTGGTGTGTGTGTGTAGGATCTGTGGTGTGTGTATGTGTAGGATCTGTGGTGTGTGTGTGTAGGGTCTGTGGTGTGTGTGTAGGATCTGTGGTGTGTGTGTAGGGTCTGTGGTGTGTGTGTAGGGTCTGTGGTGTGTGTGTAGGGTCTATGGTGTGTGTAGGGTCTGTAGTGTGTGTGTAGGGTGTGTGTGTGTGTGTGTGTGTGTGTGTGTGTGTGTGTGTGTAGGGTCTGTGGTGTGTGTAGGGTCCATGGTGTGTGTGTGTGTAGGGTCTGTGGTGTGTGTGTGTGTGTGTAGGGTCTTTGGTGTGTGTAGGGTCTATGGTGTGTCAAGTCAAGTCAAGTCAACTTTATTTATATAGCGCTTTTAACAATGTAGATTGTTTCAAAGCAGCTTTACAGTGTTAAACAGGAAAATAATGCAGCATAATTTTATTCAGCTGTATAGCCATTCTGGAAAAAACGCTGATGTCATCAGTTCATTTCAATTATCATACAGTGATAGTGTTGGCTTTAGATCAATAATTCGATCAGTAATTTAGTTTAAATGGTTAATTTAGTTTATTAATTAGATTTATTTCAATGTTTAGTTGAAAAATTGAGTGTCCCCAACTGAGCACGCCAAGCCAGAGGCAACAGTGGCAAGGAAACCAAAACCCCATTAGGTGACCTAATGGAGAAAAATAAACCTTGGGAGAAACCAGGCTCAGTCGGGGGGGCAGTTCTCCTCTGGCCAATTAACAAACAGCGTATTATTATTATTATTCTGGCAGCTTTACAGCTCAGAGGTCATAATAGATCAGAATATTCGAGGGACCGGGGGCAACATGCTGGAGACGGGTTTATTGAGGATGATGTTGATTAAATAATTATTAAAGTGCAATATTCGAATGATCGGAGGCAACACGCTGGAAACGGGTTTATTGAGGATGACATATCGATTTAAGTATTATTTAATTGTAATATTCGAACAATCTGAGTCAACACGCCGGAGACGGGTTTATTGAGATGCCGTGTCGATGAGGCAGTTGCAGGGGGAGTCTAATCACGGTCTCTCAGACACTTCGGGGTCCTGTGTTGGTCTTCTCTGGCCGCAGGTCCACCATCTGAACTGGATACGGCCCGGATCCGGCTGACTGCAGTAAAGCTCGGGATAAAACAGAGAGACTATCATTAGCGTAGATGCCATTCTTCTGATGATGTAACGAGTACATCAGGTGTTATGGGAAGTGTTCCCGGTTCCGGCTGACCTAGTTAATGCAGCCTAACAATCATTTCATTGAAAAAAATGTTTATGTGTGTGCCACAGTAAAGAGATGTGTTTTTAGTCTAGATTTAAACTGACAGAGTGTGTCTGCTTCCCGAACAATGTTAGGAAGACTGTTCCAGAGTTTCGGAGCTAAATAGGAAAAGGATCGACCGCCTGCAGTTGATTTGGATATTCTCGGTATTATCAACTGGCCAGAATTTTGAGACCGCAGTAGACGTGATGGAGTATAATATGTTAAGAGCTCGCTCAAGTATTGGGGAGCTAAACCATTTAGTGCTTTGTAAGTAATAAGTAAGATTTTAAAATGCATGCAATGTTTAATAGGCAGCCAGTGCAGTGTTGACAGAAGCGGCTAATATGGTCATACTTCCTGGTTCTAGTAAGAACTCGAGCTGCTGCGTTTTGGACCAGCTGGAGTTTATTTATTAAGCGAGCAGGGCAACCACCCAGTAGAGCATTACAATAATCTAGCCTTGAGGTCATGAACGCATGAACTAACTGTTCAGCATTTTGCATTGAGAGCATGTGCCGTAATTTAGATATATTTTTAAGATGGTAGAAAGCAGTTTTACAGATGCTAGAAATGTGGCTTTCAAACGAAAGATTGGTATCAAAGAGCACACCCAGGTTCCTCACTGACGACGAGGACTTGACAGAACAGCCATCAAGTGTTAGACAGTATTCTAGGTTACTACTTGTGGAGCTTTTTTGTCCAATAATTAAAAATTCTGTTTTTTCTGAATTTAGTTGCAGGAAATTACCAGTCATCCAATGTTTTATATCAGCTCTGCATTCCGTTAATCTTGTGAATTGGTAAGTTTCTTTAGGGCGTGAAGAAATATAGAGCTGAGTATCGTCAGCATAACAATGAAAACTAACACCATGCTTCCTAATGATATCTCCCAGTGGTAGCATGTACAGGGTGAAGAGTAGCGGTCCTAGCACTGAGCCTTGTGGTACTCCATACTGAACTTGCGATCGGTGTGACATATCTTCATTTACTACTACGAACTGATAACGGTCGCATAGGTATGATTTAAACCATGATAAAGCAATTCCACTAATACCTACATTATTTTCGAGTCTATTCAAAAGAATGTTGTGGTCGATAGTATCAAATGCAGCGCTAAGATCGAGTTACACTAATAGAGAGATACAGCCACGATCGGATGATAAGAGTAAATCATTTGTAACTCTGATGAGAGCAGTCTCAGTGCTACGATACGCTCTAAATCCTGACTGGAAATCCTCACAGATACCATTTCTTTCTAAAAAGGAACATAATTGTGAAGACACTGCCTTTTCAAATATTTTTGACAGGAAGGGTAGATTTGAGATTGATCTATAATTGACTAATTCTGTAGGATCAAGTTGCGTTTTTTAATAAGTGGTTTAATAATAGCCAACTTAAAAGTTTTCGGTACATATCCTAATGACAAAGATGAATTAATTATATTAAGAAAAGGATCTATGACCTCTGGTAGCATCTCTTTTAATAGCCTAGTCGGTATAGGGTCGAGCATACATGTTGTCGATTTTGATGATTTAACGAGTTTAGCCAATTCTTCTTCTCCTATAGCAGTGAATGAGTGTAATTTTTCCTCAGTGACACTACAATGCTCTGTCTGATGTGATGTGATACTGTAGTAGACGGCTGCATGGTTAACATTTTTTTCCTAATATTATCAATCTTACATGTGAAGAAGTTCATAAAGTCATTACTGCTGTGCTGTTTACAATCATCAGAAGTTGAAGCTTTATTTTTGGTTAATTTAGCCACTGTATCGAATAAATACCTTGGGTTGTGTTTGTTTTCTTCCAAGAGAGTTGAGAAATAAGCAGATCTAGCAGTTTTTACGGCCTTTCTGTATGTGATCATGTGCTCTTTCCACGAATTACGAAATACCTCTAATTTTGTTTTCTTCCAGCTGCGCTCCATTTTTCTGGCTGCTGTTTTAAGGGCCCGAGTGTGTGTGTGTGTGTGTGTGTGTGTGTGTGTGTGCTCGTTGTACCACGGCGTTGGACTATTTTCTTTAATCTTCTTTAAGAGCAGAGGAGCAACTGTGTCTAAAGTACTGGAAAAGAGAGAGTCAATAGTTTCTGTTGCAACATCGAGTTCTTCTATACTATCTGGGATGCTGAGCAGATGATACTGATGAGGAAGATTATTTAAAAAGCAATCTTTAGTAGCGGCAGTGATTGTCCTGCCATATTTGAAGCGAGGGGGCGGCCTTGCAACCTTAGCTAAATTAAGTATACATGATACTAAGTAATGATCTGAGATGTCATCGCTCTGCTGCAGAATTTCAACGGTATCAACATTTATTCCATGTGACAATATTAGGTCTAAAGTATGATTATGGCGATGAGTGGCTCCTGACACGTGTTGCCTAACTCCAATAGAGTTTAGTGTGGGTTAGGCCAGTCTACGGCCAGTACTAACTCTGATAGAAAATCAGCAAATTCTTTGATAAAGTCTGTATTATGCCCTGGTGGCCTGTATACAGTAGCTAACACAAATGTTGAACGGGTTTATCATGTACACTACATAGCGTTACATAAAGCACCAAAACTTCGAAGGAATTATATTTGAAACTAGACTTCTGAGTAATACTGAAGATATTATTATAAATTACAGCAACCCCTCCCCCTTTACCTTTCAGACGCGGCTCATGTTTATAACAATAATCTTGGGGGGTGGACTCATTTAAGGTAATGTAGTCGTCAGGTTTTAGCCAGGTTTCTGTCAAACAGAGCACATCTAGATTATTATCTGTAATAATATCATTAACAATAAGCGCTTTTGGGGAAAGGGATCTAATATTCAGCAACCCAAGCTTTATCAATTGTTCATCTGTATTATATCTTTTGTTTATTTGTTGGACATCAATTAAATTTTTACTGTCGAATGGTTTTGATGATTTTTTGTATTTACTAATTCGGGGAACAGACACAGTCTCTATATGATAATATCTAGGTGAAAGAGTCTCTATGTGCTGGGATTTATCTGACTCCGGTAACGTGAGACAGCTAGCAGACGGTCGGTTTAGCCAGTTTGTCTGCTTCCTGACCTGGGCCCTAGTGAGTCAAGGTTTAGCTCTAAGACTATGTGCCAAATTACTAGAGAGAAGAGCAGCACCACCCCAAGAGGGATGGATGCCATCCTTCTTCAACAGGTCAGGTCTGCCCCAAAAACTTTTCCAATTGTCTATGAACCCTATGTTATTTTGCAGACACCACTTAGACAACCAGCCATTGAGTGATGATAGTCTGCTAACTATCTCATCACTCCTTTTTACCGGGAGCGGTCCAGAACAAAAAACAGCCTCTGACATCGTACTAGCGAGTTCACACACCTCTTTAATGTTAATTTTGGTGATCTCCGACTGGCGAAGTCGAACATCATTAGTGCCGACGTGAATAATAATCTTAGAGAATTTATGATTAGCTTTAGCCAGCACTTTTAAATTTGCTTTGATGTCAGGTGCTCTGGCTCCCGGTAAACAAGTGACTATGGTGGCTGGTGTCTCTATCTTCACGTTCCGTGTAATAGAATCGCCAATGACTAGGGCACTTTCAACAGGATACTCAGTGGGTGCTTCACTGAGAGGGGAGAACCTGTTTGATGTTCTAACCGGAACGGAAAAGCGGTTCTTTGGTCTGCGACTATGCTGCCTCACTGTTACCCAGTTTCCCTGCTGCGAGGGCCCTGCAGCCGGAACCGAAGAATGTGCAGAGTTCACTAAGCTATTCGCATCCAAATCAGTGTCTAAAACTGTTACATCCTCACTACTCTCAGATTAAGTATGGATGCGTGTTTCTAATTCTGAAATCTTCTCCGTCAGCCTAACTATCTCCTTACATTTATCACATGTGAAGCCCTGTGTGTGTGTAGGGTCTATGGTGTGTGTGTGTAGGGTCTGTGGTGTGTGTGTGTGTAGGGTCTGTGGTGTGTGTGTGTAGGGTCTGTGGTGTGTGTGTGTGTGTGTAGGGTCTGTGGTGTGTGTGTGGGTCTGTGGTGTGTGTGTAGGATCTGTGGTGTGTGTGTGTGTGTGTGTGTGTGTAGGGTCTGTGGTGTGTGTAGCACTGCAGGGGACTCGTACTGTGGGCTCATTAGGGTTGTGGCAGCCATAAGTGTCTGTTCCTCTACTCCTCCGAGGGCGAGTGTGTGTGTGTGTGTGTGTGTGTGATACTGTATCTGTCAAGCTCTACTGCTCTAATTACTCAAGACCAGCTTTAGAAGAAACCTCGATGGTCCAGCACAAGCGGATGCGTTTCCTCTTCATTTGGCCAGATGTTTGTGTGCTCCTGTAAAGTGGAGTAACTGGGTGGGGTGTAGCGTAGGACAGGTCTGTCACAGGCAGGTGTGTGTGTGTGTGTGTGTTTCTCGTGACGAGAGACCAGCGCTGGGACTCTCAGGTTGAAGAGCACACACACAAACACACACAGTAATTGGTCCCACAGAAATAAGGTTTGACTCTGGCATTAGTGAAATCTCGCCCTGTGGATAGACTAGGCTAAAGGTGGCACAGCGAGGAAGAGCTGACCTACACATGGCCAAGGGTCAGCGAGGGGCTTCTCCCATTGGACGGTTTCCATCCCCGTTCAATAAGACCCAATTATAGACCCTGGCATGTGTCTGTGTTTGGCCTGAGCTCATTTCCTGTGTGTCGAGTAGCATTACCTGTGTTTGGGTGTCAGTGCAGGAGCAGGCGGTGGGAAACCGCTAAACCGGTAACATGTGAGATGGTGGTCCAGTGGGTTAAACCATGGACCTGATATGCAGAAGTTTGCTGGTTCAATCCCAGTGGTCACCACCAGTGTGTCCTTGAGCAAGGCACTTTACTCCAGGGGGATTGTCCCTGTAATAAGGCCACTGTAAGTCGCTTCGGATAAAAGCGTCTGCCAAATGCATAAATATAAACTCTTTACCGCTGTGGACTGTGCTTTAGAAGTTTGATGAGACCAGAAGAGCAATCTCCAGAGCTCCTGTACTCTCACACAGTCGCCGGTAAACCCAACGGAGCAGCAGAAGCTCCTGTACTCTCTCACACACACACACACACACACACACACACACACACTCGCCGCAGCAGAAGCTCCTGTACTCTCTCTCACACACACACACACACACACACTCGCCGCAGCAGAAGCTCCTGTACTCGATGACGGATGATCTGCCGTCCTGCAGCCAAAGCGATTCATCACGCCGCTGTAAGGCCTCAGACTTCCTACTAGAGACGTTTCAGTTTCAGAGACACAGAACACTAGCAGTGCGTCCTCTGCAGCTGTCAGAGACACATGACAATTCACATCCATTCATCTGTCCATCCACCCATGCATTCATCCATCCATCCATTCGTCTGTCCATCCACCCATGCATTCATCCATCCATCCATTCGTCTGTCCATCCATCCACCCATCCATCCATTCATTGATCCATCCATCCATTCATTGATCCATCCATCCATTCATTGATCCATCATCCATTCATTGATCCATCCATCCATCTATCCATCCATCCATTTTTTTATCCATCCACCCATCTATTCATTCATTCATTCATTCATCCATCCATTTATTAATTCATCCATCCACCCATCTATTCATTCATTCATCCATACATTCATCCATCCATTTATTCATCCATCCACCCATCTATTCATTCATCCATCCATCCATCCATTCATTGATCCATCCATCCATTTTTTCATCCATCCACCCATCTATTCATTCACCCATCCATACATTTATTCATCCATCCACCCATCTATTCATTCATCCATCCATTCATCACTCCATTCATTGATCCATCCATCCATTCGTCTGTCCATCCACCCATCCATCCATTTTTCATCCATCCACCCATTCATTCATTGATCCATCCATCCATCCATTTTTTCATCCATCCACCCATCCATTCATTGATCCATCCATCCATCCATTTTTTTCATCCATCCACCCATCTATTCATTCATCCATCCATCCATTCGTCTGTCCATCCACCCATCTATTCCTTCATCCATCCATCCATCTATTTATTGATCCATCCATCCATTTTTTCATCCATCCACCCATTCATTCATTCATTCATTCATTCATTCATTCATCCATCCATTTTTTCATTCATCCATCCACCCACCCATCCATTCATTGATCCATCCATCTATCCATCCATCCATTCGTCTGTCCATCCACCCATCCATCCATTTATTCATCCATCCATCCATCCATTCATCGGTCCATCCACCCACCCATTCATTGATCCATCCATCCATCCATCCATCTATCCATCCATCCGTCCATCTGTTCACCCACCTGTCCATCCATCTATCCATCCATCCATCCATCCACCGGTCTGTCCGTCCGTTCACCCACCTGTCCATCCATCCTTCTAACCCTTGTTTACTGTAGCGTTGTGGGAGTGCTGGATGGAGGTCAGGTTATATTAATACTCACACAGATGATTCTGTGTCTCCAGTTCTCCAATGCTGCATGTCTATGAGTCTGCCAGAGACAGAAAGCCTCCTAGCTCAAGCATATGGCCAGGGCATATATTCACCATTGATAAAGATGTACAGTATACGTGTTTTAAAGCACAGATCTGTAATGATGTGTGTTCAGGAAGAATAATGAGTGAGAGATTGAGAGACACGTTAGTTACTTTACAGCAGTTGATCCACAGGGGTCCGTGTCATTCGGTCTTTTCGAATGGAAATAAAATGCTAAATATTTAATGTACACAATAATTATGTTGTAACTATTGGCAAATGATCCGTCTGATGTGAAACTCACAGAAGAGGATGGATACGCATGAAGTTGTGGATCGTTTGTGCTTCAGTTTTTAAGATATTAGTTATTAATATTATTAATTTAATATTTATAGGTCCCCCCACATGCTCCAAATTTACCCAAATAGTCTCGTTTGTTTTTTTGTTTTTTTAAATGTTAGACACTGAATTATAGTCGAATTAAAGGCTGATGTTTAGTAGGCTATCGAATACAATAGAACAGATCCCTGGTAGCGTTCTCTGTCATTCTGATTATATACACTCACCTAAAGGATTATTAGGAACCTGTTCAATTTCTCATTAATGCAATTATCTAATCAACCAATCACATGGCAGTTGCTTCAATGCATTTAGGGGTGTGGTCCTGGTCAAGACAATCTCCTGAACTCCACACTGAATGTCGGAATGGGAAAGAAAGGGGATTTAAGCAATTTTGAGCGTGGCATGGTTGTTGGTGCCAGACGGGCCGGTCTGAGTATTTCACAATCTGCTCAGTTACTGGGATTTTCACGCACAACCATTTCTAGGGTTTACAAATAATGGTGTGAAAAGGGAAAAGCATCCAGTATGCGGCAGTCCTGTGGGAGAAAATGCCTTGTTGATGCTAGAGGTCAGAGGAGAAGGGGCCGACTGATTCAAGCTGATAGAAGAGCAACTTTGACTGAAATAACCACTCGTTACAACCGAGGTCTGCAGCAAAGCATTTGTGAAGCCACAACACACACAACCTTGAGGCGGATGGGCTACAACAGCAGAAGACCCCACCGGGTACCACTCATCTCCACTACAAATAGGAAAAAGAGGCGACAATTTGCACCAGCTCACCAAAATTGGACAGTTGAAGACTGTAAAAATGTTGCCTGGTCTGATGAGTCTGGATTTCTGTTGAGACATTTAGATGGTAGAGTCAGAATTTGGCGTTAACAGAATGAGAACATGGATCCATCATGCCTTGTTACCACTGTGCAGGCTGGTGGTGGTGGTGTAATGGTGTGGGGGATGTTTTCTTGGCACACTTTAGGCCCCTTAGTGCCAATCGGGCATGGTTTAAATGCCACGGCCTACCTGAGCATTGTTTCTGACCATGTCCATCCCTTTATGAGCACCATGTCCCCATCCTCTGATGGCTACTTCCAGCAGGATAATGCACCGTCACAAAGCTGCAATCATTTCAAATTGGTTTCTTGAACATGACAATGAGTTGACTGGACTAAAATGGCCCCACAGTCTCCAGATCTCAACCCAATAGAGCATCTTTGGGATGTGGTGGAACGGGAGCTTCGTGCCCTGGATGTGCATCCCACAAATCTCCATCAACTGCAAGATGCTCTCCTATCAATATGGGCCAACATTTCTAAAGAATGCTTTCAGCACCTTGTTGAATCAATGCCACGTAGAATTAAAGCAGTTCTGAAGGCCAAAGGGGTCAAACACAGTATTAGTATGTGTTCCTAATAATCCTTTAGGTGAGTGTATATTAGGCTATATCTTTGTATGATTTATGAGCAGTGAGCATTTTATTTCGGGTTTGTAATGTATTCAATCTCTTGTTGCTGGTGAAGATGTTGTAGTGGAAGTCCTCCTCAGTGTTTTTGTAGTCACTGTGGTGTTTATTAACCTTCTTGGTGTTCAGATATTATATCATGTCTATACAGCAGCATCAGCTAAATATTCATCTGGTGTCTCTGGGAAAGTGGATTTGTGAGTCGTAGTTTTATGTAACTAAATCAGCTCTCGGCACGAGAACATAAGCACAAATCTCCTCGGTGTGAACACGCTTTAAGAATCGAATTACAAGCATAGAAAGTAGAGGATAAGACAAAAGTCGTTACTAAATCAAATCTGGCAAATGTACAATGTTTAACACGGTCAGTTACAATATTATGAGTTAATTCAAGATTAAGGGAAAGAAGTGGCATGTTTATTTTTGTTTTAATCCACTGTCACAGTTGGTTTTGGGATTTGGTTCACGTTTATGTTTTCATGACTTTTATTTTGTAATTTTGCCTCAGTCATGTTTCCTGGCTCTTGTCATGTGACCTCCTTGCCCTTATGTGATCATGTCATGTGCTTCCCTATGTGTCATGTTCTCATTGGTTGGGCTAGTCATGTGTCCATAGTTCTCATTGGTTCATTGTCTTGTCATGTGGTTGAGTTCTGGTTGTTCATTGGTTGTCATAGTCATGTGTTCCCCTAGTCTGTGTATGTATAGTGCTCATGTTTGCCTTGTCAGTATTGGTCAGTTTTGTTCCTGTAACCTCTGTTTGTGAGTTTGTCAAGTTTGCTTATGGTTCATGTGCAAGTCTGTTTTAGTCAAGTCGAGTCATGCTAAGGTCAAGTCATCGTTCACTCTTAGAAGGAATGTGTAGAAAAGTTACACAAATAATGTATAACACTCGAATTTACAAATGTTGTGTCAATACTAACTAAAAATGTGTGGGGAAAACCTCTATTACACACATCAATGTGTAGCTTAAAATTAACACAACTTGGGCATTTACTCACAGCATTTAACACAGTGGGCCTCATTCATGAAACACGAGGAGAACGAATGTATGTGTAAAAAGCCGCTCTGATGTAAATTTTCGGATTCACAAAAAATTTCGTATTTTCAGTTGGTACGAAAGAAATGTACACCTGCTCCCTGACACAAGTAAATGGTGCGTAAAACATTTTAACGTTCTGTGTTCTAATTTGGGCAAACTGACCACATTGCATTTTGCATTTTGATGTCCAATCAGAGTGGAGGAGGGGTGGGTCAAAAACTACACAGACCAATCATCCCACTTGTACACCGACTGAACAACAATAATGGAGAAGTTAATACTGCTTTTTACTGCATTTTTTATATTCAGTAATATTCTTCAAAATAAGACACTAGTAACACATTACAGCCCTGGATATTCTGTATCATATTCATAGCAATCAAAGTATCTCAGATGGAAAAATGCTGCCCTTGCAAAGTGCTTTCAGTGCCACCAGCTGGCCGTTTTCAGAAGAGCACCAGGCGTTTTTTAGCTGGCTAAAATGCTTTGATGGACACATGATGATTGAATATTTATTGCTAGGCATATGGTCAATTCATCTCTTTAGCATTTATGTAAAATACTGGAGGCAAACCTGAGAAAGAATCCAGAAGAGTCCACAGCGTTCCTGCACACGTCATTTGCAGTTGTAACTCATGGGAGGGGATTATGCTGACTATGAATGAGCGTGCACGCGTGTCCTATTTACGAATGTTTGGAATTAATTAATATTCACACTTTTAACTACCGAATCCGTGGTATACGAAGCGTTTGTGAATCTGGAGGAGAGTTTTCGTAAATGTCCATTTTACGCGCAAATTACTCAGAATTTGCTCATATATTTACGAAAGTTTCATGAATGAGGCCCAATATGTGTAGACAGATTGCTAACACACTTCATGTGTAATTTTTATATGCGACCATTATTTAAATGAGCTAACTGAACCAATAGGGACTAGGGGGGACTTTGACTGAACAGAATCCAGTCAGCCAGCCCATAATCTGTTAAGGACAGCGACCATTACGTTTTTACTTCTATATTGTTGAAAATAAGATATTTATATCATATCACTTCATTGTGTTAATTGACTGATTACCCGTCATGCAGAACTGCTTGTGATCGTGAAAACCACCTTGAATCACAGCGGTGACTGCTAGCAAGATTCTTAAGGTAAGCTCTACCTGAAATCATATTTTTACAATATTTTCTGCTGCTGTTATTTTAATACTGGTTTGAAAGCGCGGTCACGACGAAGTTTTGCGGGCAATAAACGTCCTTTGCCAGTAGTGTATGTTAGTAGCTGAAGCACAGCTAAACCAAGCAAACTTGTCAAGATTCAAGAGTTTTATTTGTCACATACCTGTTTACATTTCACTGCCAGTTGTATATTGTGTATATAACTGTGTATGTGACAAATAAAACTCTTGAATCTTGAATCAAACTTGTCGTGTTGACTAACAAATGTTGGTCAACGTGGCGAATTTGCGTGAGAAACCTGATTCAAAATCGACTTTTCCATTTTCACACGAAATTCCCGATAATGAAGCTACCGTTATATATTAATGGATTTTGCGCACAAAATGTAAAAAAAATTTTCCAAGCAATGGAAACGTCAGATGTGACCGCACCTTTAGACTGTGTACTGTAAGTTAAGTTACCCAATTTACAATACACGAAATGTTACCTGCAATGGCGTATTAAAATGTTGTACTCCTTATTGGTTATGTCTAAAATAGTTGTAGTGCATTTGAAAGTTTGCTGAATGATTAGCAATAGTTATAAGTGCTTTGGAGCTAACGTTAACTTAACTGGTGCGGTGCAGGCTAGGTATCATGAGAAAATGTGCTAACTTATCAAATAAGTGACTTTTGCATTATGTCTAACATATTTATTACACAGTAAATATGAACCAATCAGAAGATGGAGCATTTTCTATGTTCAATCTCACCAGATTGGATTTATTCAGGGAAGCATTGCAGTAAAAGTCACTAAATCATTCATTCATTCCAAGCAACTTTAGTTTTTATTTTAGTATTATTTTGATCTTTTATTAGGTCGAACAGGAAGATGCCCAATCTCATTCCAGCCTATCAGCACACAGGTGGGTTAACTGCTGAGGGAAAGAAAAAGATCATCACATTGTGATTTCTTCACATGTCTTACTGTGTGTTTGTCTCAAACAGATATCCCTTCACTCCGGACAAGCTGAAATTGCCTAAATCCTTGATTGCGTTCTTGGCGTCTATACATCACAGCATTTTTGGAGAAATAAGTATATGTAAGTATTAAAATTGAGCCTGGCATAATTGAGTGTGCAGTTCAGCTGAAATGTTTGAATATGCTGACAAAAGGTTGTTACTTACAAATATCTATTCTAAATTATAGTATGTTGTTGGAGATTAAAAACTATTTGACACTCTCTCTTTCCCGCTTCTATTCTTATTTAGTGTTGGAACCTTGATCTGAGAAGAACTTGGGCACATTTCTGTTTGTGGACACGCATCCTGGGAACATTCAGATGTCAGTCAAGTTCTGAACAGGAGCCAATCTCTGGAGAAGTTCATTTATCCCCAAAGCTGGACAAAAACATTGTGTTGGCTTTTTAGAGACTTTTTATTTTTATGATCACTTTTACTCCTATGCTGTGGAAAAGATGTACAGAGGACAGACATTGATAATAATCAAAAATTAGATTAGATTAGAATGATTTCTGAAGGACCATGCGTCACTGAAGACTGGAGTAATGATGCTAAAGATTCAGCTTTAATCACTGGAATAAATTACACTTGAAATGAGTTCTTTGGTGAGAGACTTCTTTCAATGTGTCATACTATCTTGATTTTGTCCTGTGTTGGACATTTTCCTTTTTGACTGCTTAAAATTGTATTGTTATATTCTGCATTTAATATAACTATTGATATTTCATTATAATATATATATTTTTTTACAATAAAATCATTATTTTCGATTATTTTAGATACCTTTTTAGTGTAGCCAAGGATAGCACATATGATAGTTAGACAACTTTTACATATGTCAACACATCTTTGTTCTAATTTTCTGACACATTTACTGTGTTAAACAGTGCTTGAGTGAACATTAACACAGAACTAGTGGTCCTGGAGCTCACCCACGGATGTGTAAACATTTACCACGGGTTGTCATTTTAAACACATCTTTTCTAAGAGTGTTGGATTGTGTTTATATCCCCTTGTTTAATTAAAACTGCCCTTGGGTAAAAACCTGCCCCTCTGGCCTCCAGTGGACTATGTTAGCGTGTTTTCCTGACTCTGTTTGGAGAAGTGTCTGCTCTTCTGGAGGTCAGGCTTGAGGTTTGCTGATGTTTGCACTCGGGTCTAACTCAGATCATAGCTTGACAGTGTTTTAAAGGTCCATTATTTGTGTTAATGGCTGTTCAATAGTACACATTCAGTTTCAAAAGTAAAATCATTCTGCCTTAATTCATTGAGTCATGAGTTTCCATATATATACTGTATATATAGAGAGAGAGTAAGAAGTAAAAACCCTTCCCTTGGAGCTTGTTCTTCATCCCACACCTCCTGTGATCCGCTGTGTCCATTAAAGTCAATGCTAAGAGTTAATGGGATTGGGTTTACCGTTTGAATCTTACCTGGCTAGTTCTGTATTGAGAAAAGAAAGCCCACAAACGAAACTGAGCACAAACAAATGAGACTATTTGGGCTGAATTAGGACCAGGTCGGGGGGGCTGGTGATGTCATCACCTATAATTCAAACTCTAATATTTGAATAACCGAAGCGGCACAAACGATTGAGATGTGTGTTGGGTGAGCGGCTAACTTCACACAGGTGGAAATCACTGCTGTTCTCAGAAACACAGTAGCCAATACAGCCGGCCTTTGCAAGACATCACTTGACTCTCTCTCTCTCTCTCTCTCTCTCTCTCTCTCTAATGACCCGGTTTCCGTATCGGAGCGGGAGAAGGAGAAGGAGAAGGAGAAGGAGAGGGAAGAGAGGTGTGATTAATATGGATAGAGCGCACTCAGCTGCTTCATGCTGTGGGAATGCCATAAACTCCAGGGGCCCGTTCTTCGTACGTCGCTAACTCAGTTAGCTGGATTTGATTGTTGACGATTTGACATGATCTCGGATTGTTTGGTTCTTCGAAGCTCATCCTGGACTTGCTGTCATAGTAACAGGTCCGTAAGCTTAGACCTGCTCATGAGCGGCTTATTTCATGTAAACAGGATTAGATCGCATCTTGAGGTGATACTTAAAATCTGTCCCAGCCACTGCTACTTTATTACAAGAGTTCATTACTGAACCAGGGGCAATAATAATAATTTTAAATAATAATAATATAAAAATGTTATATTGTATGAGAATGTGTATATAATAATATAGACACAGCCACTTGATTGAGCGATTTTATTTGTGATGGAATAATTACTTTATAATTTTATTGGAGGTTTACACACATGTTGTACAGTTAATCTGAGCCGTGCATTAATTTAAGCGATGACGGATATTATGGGATGGCTTGATGCAGCGCAAGAGATGCAGATAATTTGATCTTGACCCTTAAGAAACTTTAATACTGTCACGTTACAAATCTGCTCCAAATTGAATTAAAAATTAAATTACAACATTGAAATAAAAATGTAAAGGGTGTACAAATACTGTATAAAATCGTGAATATTAAATAATTGGTAATCATGTAAAAAAAAAAAAAAAACATTTATCATTTATCTATAATAACTTTTATGTTGGTTTGGTGGTTTGGCTGTTTCCTTATAAAGGTTCAGAAATTCGTGGGTTTTTTACTGAATAATTTGTCAAGTTTTTTTGCCAGGTGGCTTTTTTAATTATATGATGTCATTACGTTGCTGTCTTGACGCCAGCCAATCGCTGCATTGCTGATCATGGTTTCTAGTATCGATGCATCTGCCCTCTTCAGGGAACACAAGAACGCGCAGTGATCTTAGATCATTTAATCCAGATATTTTAATCCAATCCGCAAATTCGTTTGAAGAACCAAATTAGCCAGAGATCAGTTATCACGATTAAAAGATCTGGGATCTGTCAAATCATCTCAGATGTAATAAGCAACGTACGAAGAACGGGCCCCAGCTCTTTAGAAGGCCGTCTTCCTCAGGAAAACAAACCCTGAATATCTGTGCGTCTGCATAGAAAGGTGTTCGTCCTTGAAGCCATTCTTTGAGTCTTGAATGATTTACAGTGCATTATTTCTGAGAATCACTGCACAGCCTTGAGGGGAACAATCGCTGTAGATAAAGCTCATTCAGCAGCTGGAGAACATCACTGGAAACGCCACGGTCGTGGGGTTGTGACACCGTTAGCATGCCTAACCTAACCTTGGACGTCCATTTCTTTGCTGAAACTTCTGCCATTAATTCCTCATGTCGTTCCAAACTCTTCAGACACAGATGGAGATGTTTCTGATGAAATCCCACAGTAAATCTAAAGTATTCTCATCTCTTCATCACATTAAGGCTGAACCGCTGGAGTCACATGGGCTATTTTAACGATGTCTTCACTTTCAAGGGCCCTTGAAAGTGTTCATCACACTGCTGTCTATGAATTTCATCAGAAAAATCTTCATATGAGGTCTGAAGATGAAAAAAGGGCTGACGGGTTTGACATGAGGAATTAATGACAGGATTTACACTTTTGAGTGAACTGTCCCTTTAATTGGTGGTCACTACAGGCGCACATACACATTCAAACGCACATGCTTATAGACTAAACACGTTACACGCATGTGCACGCCGTCAGCGCTTTCACAGATTCACGTTTTTGAAGTTGATAAACGGGATCGTTTTCAAAACTTGCAAGCCTGTTTCAGAGTCTGAGTCTTTGTGCATTGCAGTTCAGAATTGAATTGAATTTCAATTGATGTCAAAAACAGGATCTAGAATTACAATTCGAATTTGAATTAAAGGAAACATCTTGCCATAACTTCCTCTGCATTCTGTTGAGAGAATCTGAAGTGTTGCAGGACAGATCTTTAGACTCGATGATAAAACATTAGAGGAGCGATTATGAATTAGATGTTGCTCAGTGAGTTTTGCACTGGAATAAATAATCACTGCATTTACAACAACGTTGTGTTATTTAATTACTTTGAAATGAAAATAACACTGGAACAAAACTAATTAAACAACACTGAGGGGGTCATTTATTTCTGGAATTTGATCATTATCTGTATTTTAGAACAGAATGTACGCAGGGTTGAGGAGTGATACACTGTAAATAATTAATCATGGGTCTTGTAATTTTCACCAAAAAAATTAAGGTGATCATTGAAAATAGTTCTTAAGAAAATTGTGGGTCAGTGTTGTTTAGAAAATATTGAGAACATTTCACTAATAAAACCGAGAGATACATTTTCCTCATTTTTTTAAGGAAATGAAAGCAATCTTGAGGCTTCAACTGAAGAACCAAATAAGCTGATCAAATGAAGGAAAATAAGGTTCCCCATTTATTTTAAGAGAATTAGCTCAATTGTGCAGTTTTATTTAGAAACACCATTGTTAGTTCCCAGCATGCTTTGCATATGGCTGGAAATAGAGGTAATATTGAAATGAAGTGTATTTAATGTGTGTTTGAGTGAAGGGAAACAGCTGCTAATGTTTACTGTTCAGTTATGTTTGACCGTTGTGCAGAAGAGTAGAGCTTATGGTTGTGATGTGAATAACTGCATTATTATTATTATGCATACATTAGTATTATTATTATGAAATGTGTTGCTTTGTTCAATGAGCAATAACTTTGCTAATGCTACTTGTTTCTACTTGTGCTAGCAATAAACAGTCTATTAATTATATAACATAACTCAGAGTCAAATATAAACGGGTAATTTCCATTTACTCCAATTTATACCCTTTTTTTAAAGTCAACTTAAATTAAAAAAGCACATTCCACTAATAATATTAAATTAATCATGTGCTATAGACTAAATAATTTTACTTAATTTATTTGGGTAGATTCCGCAAAAAAAAAAAAAATTAAATATGATGTGTAATATTGTTACCATATTTTTTTTAAGTAGATGGTGTGTAATGTTTTTTATAGTGTAGTTACGTGTAATGAAATTGTTATTAAATTACAAAATGTATGTAATTCGTGTAATTCGGTAAAATGTGTAATTCAATTAGTTACTATAATCATATTAAAAGGAAATTGCTTTGCATTGATAAAGTAATCCACATAAAGTAAAATAAAGTAATCCAAATAAAGTAAAAATAAAGTAAACCAAATAAAGTAAAATAAAGTAATCCAAATAAGGTAAAATAAAGTAATCTAACTAAGGTAAAATAAAGTAATCCAACTAAGGTAAAATAAAGTAATCCAACTAAGGTAAAATAAAGTAAACCAAATAAAGTAAAATAAAGTAATCCAAATAAAGTAAAATAAAGTAATCCAACTAAGGTAAAATAAAGTAATCCAACTAAGGTAAAATAAAGTAATCCAAATAAAGTCAAATAAAGTAATCCAAACCACATTAATAATGGGTTATTATAACCGTAAGCAACTACATTTCCAAAGTGACCTTCCTAACACTGAATGTGTGTGAGATTCAACACAATCTTTCTGTTGTGTGACTGTGTGGAATTTATTTGAATTGTCATGAATTTAATTCCACTTCCAGTCCTTCCAATTCAAATTCAACTTCCTGTGGGGCAGAGTCAATTCAATTCAAATTCCAATTCATGAACTGAACGGAGGGCAATTCTAAAATTCTGAATTTTGCTCAAGCCCGAGCTGTGTGTAACTGAAGGAACGCATGACGTGTTTTCAGCTGAACCGGTCGCTCGTTAATGATGTTTACAACAGAAATTAATCCATCATATAGTTCCTTAAACTGGACAATTACTTCTAGATCTTTATGAACATGTTAACGATTACTAATACATCTGAATATTTTTTGTAAAAAGCTAGGATGTGTTGAATAAGATTCATTTGTTGCTTTGCCCGAAGTCTCCTGCCGTCTCCGTTTAGTGAAGCGATGCTTTTGATTGGCTCACACACACACACACACACACACACACACCGCTGAACGCTTTAGTCTTCCTGTTTGAGAGATCCCCCATCAGTGATAATGCGTTCCAGGGCTGGAAATGTAAAAATTATTTAATCCAGAAATTGGAAAAGGGCGCAAATATAACAGTTCAGTGCGAAATATGCTTGACGGTTTCAATGTGGAAGCTGAGGAAGCATCTCTGCTAACCTGAAGCGCCTCCTAGTGGACAAATCTCCATTAGTTTATCCCACTTGATTTAAAAACAGAGCTATTTAACTACACCACTGGCCATGAGTCCATGCTAGGGCTGCACGATTCATCGAAAACGAACTGCAATCGCGATTTGGCTTGTGTGCGATTATGAAAGCGCAAAGGCTGCGATTTTAATCAAAGGAATAAATGCTCAGCGTGTGTGAAGAGCAGCTCTGAGATCAGTAAACGCTGCTCCGTCTGAAAGACTGCGAGTTTGAGTCGTTTATTATAACATGCGCTTGGAAAAGCAACATGTGTCAAACAAACTAGTAATGAGAAGCGTTCATAAACCTGTTGTCCTACGAAATTCAACGTTTAATAACATGTTTTAACTCACTTCATATCATCAGTCGAGCTGATGTGGCTTCTCATCACAGAATGTCCATCAGCACTGAATACTTTATTATTATGAAAATACCCGAGAGGACTTGAAGAACTCAAAGACACCATATCTTGCTGCAGTGGCGTTTATTGTCGTCATGTTTAATCAAAGCGTTTCTATCTTCATTTTATTCAGCTTATAGCGTTAGCTTCGCTTCACATTAGGGATTTCCAGAACACGATTACTTCTCTGGCAAATGTGGAGTTTCTGCTCGAGGGCGCCCTCTTGCTTCCAGTATGAAGGAAAGTTTTGGGTAGAAAATAAGAAAAATAATACTTCTAAATAAATGTATATGACAATCCATATATTTTTCTTCAATGTAGCCTACAGGAGTTTTAATCCCCACAGTGGATGCATAAGAGGCTCATATTTCATATTAAAGACAATTGATATCACAGATAAAAAGCACAGATTTTGATTATTTTATTGATTTTTTACAATAAATCCTTAGACCTTTCTAATGATTTTTAGTCATAGGCTGTCTGCATATTAAAGGGTAACTAAACCCTAAACCAACTTTTTTTAGTTAATGATCTGTAATACTGGGGCTTTATTAATGCTGTTCATTGATGCGAGTAAATGTTTTGACATTTGAGTATAAAGTGTTTTAATTCTATAAAATATGGTGTAAAACCGCCAAAGTGCTGCCCTCTTAAGGTTGAACGGTGGCTACTGCAGTTGAATTTTCCTATTGGACGTTGTGGTACATCGTGACGTAGGATGGTACCTCCAACGGCTCACTATCCGCGCCCCTAGCGCGAGCTCACCACGCCCTCAGAAATGTTTCCCCCAATCACATGATGAGAGCGGCTTCACTCCAGTATGAACTGTCATGTTACATGAAGTAAACATTATGAATGAAACTCACTTGACCCAATTGCTTTAACCCTCTATGGCATAGTGTTGCCCTCAGGCAACAAACCACCTTTTTGGACCTCACACCGCCCCTTTAACTTTTTTTAATATTTTTTTTAAATACATAATATCACCTGACATGTTTGTTCAATGAAATGAGGGGCTGAAGTGGGTGTGACTTTTTGTTTGGGGGTGGAGCAGTCCTTTCATGAAGCAAAGCCACATGGGACACAGTGCCATCAATTGCTTGGATAAATATCACTTTTTAACATGTTTAAATTGAAATACATTTATTAAAAAAAATATTTGCATGTGCATCAGCATGTAACAAAGTATGTTTGATTGTTTAAATATTTATTTTGTTTTTATTTATATACTAAAACTGTGTTTTTTTGTTTGTTGCCTCAGGGCAACACTATGCAGTTAGACCACTTTTGTTCAGGCAATATCATAGTGTTAGTACCATATGGTGCATTCAAGTCTTCCTGGGAAGTTTGTTTTTACACGTTCAGAAAACTCAAAGAATGTGCATTATGAGTATCATTTATGTTTTTTATTATTATTATTAACACCGATCAGGCATAACATTATGACCGTATATCCCTAATATTGTGTTGGTCCCCCTTTTGCTGCCAAAACAGCCCTGAGCCATCGAGGCATGGACTCCACTAGACCCCTGAAGGTGTGCTGTGGTATCTGGCACCAAGATGTTAGCAGGAGATCCTTTAAGTCCTGTAAGTTGTGAGGTGGGGCCTCCATGGATTAGACTTGTTTGTTCAGCTCATCCCACAGATGCTCGATTGGATTGAGATCTGGGGAATTTGGAGGCCAAGTCAACACCTCAAACTCGTGCTCCTCAAACCATTCCTGAAGCATTTGTGCTTTGTGGAAGTGTGAAAGAGTTAAAGAGGCTACAGCCACCAGGGAACACTGTTTTCATGAAAGGGTGTACATGTACTGCAACAATGCTTAGGTAGGTGGTGCATATCAAATTTACATCCACATGGATGGAGGACCCAAGGTTTCCCAGCAAAACATTGCCCAAAGCATCACTGCCTCCGCCGCCACACCTTCTTCCCATAGTGCATCCTGGTGCCATGTGTTCCCCAGGTTAGCCACACACATGCACCCGGCCATCCACGTGATGTAAAAGAAAATGTGATTCATCAGACCAGGCCACCTTCTTCCATTGCTCAGTGGTCCAGTTCTGATGCTCAAGTGCCACTGTTGGTGCTTTGGGCGGGGTCAGGGGTCAGCATGGGCACCCTGACGGGTCTCAATGAGCCTCGGCCGCCCATGACCCTGTGGCCGGTTCTCCACTGGTCCTTCCTTGGAGCACTTTTGATAGAGACTGACCACTGCAGACCGGGAACACCTCACAAGAGCTGCAATCTTGGAGATGCTCTGACCCAGTCGTCTAGCCATCACAATTTGAACCTTGTCAAACTCGCTCAAATCCTTACGCTTGCCCATTTTTCCTGCTTCTAACACATCAACTTTGAGGACAAAATGTTCACTTGCTGCCCAATATATCCCACCCACTAACAGGAGCCGTGATGAAGAGATCATCAGTGTTATTCACTTCACCTGTCAATGGTCATAATGTTATGCCTGATTGGTGTATGAATATAATACATGAGGTGTTAGTTGTAATTAGTAGTAGTGTTTTTGTATTGTTTGATGTTTTTCAAAATATAATTTTATCTAATGCACATATTGCTTGTTTTCCCTATTGAAAATCTATGTAGAAAACCTTGGAGTTTTAGTACCCTTATGGCACAGTGTTGCCCTGAGGCAACAAACCAAAATCTGGTTCAGGGGTGGGGGGGCGACACTTTTTATGATGGATATATTATCAGGGACCCCCAAGCTCCCAAAAAATGGGGTGAAATATTTTTTTCCCAAAAAAATAAAAAGTCATGCCATAGAGGGTTAACATTGTATTGAAGAAAATACGGTTAAATAATGCAGTTGTCAGTACACGTCAGGCTTTTCTTGCGATATTATTGCCGCCCGTCATGTGTAACTTACAGATAATTTTCATACATGAGACGCGCTTTCAAACCCTGACACGCAAGTGGTTGCCGCGGACGCAGATAGATTAGGTCAGTTCTCTTGCGCGGCTGCTTCATCGTCTACATCGGGAGTTAACGCAGTTTGAGCAGCGGCTCGCATTGATAAGGCTCTGGGTCTGTGTCTACAGACACTTCACCCTCCTCCACTTCAGGTGAAGGTAGGAGAAATGACCGCTCTGTTGCAAAGCTGGCGTCACTCCAGTCATTCTCCATCTTTGCGACTCGCGAGTCTGACAGCTGTCAATCAATCCGTCACTGCGGGTCTCAGGTGCACGCCCTCCGCTCAGCCCCGCCCTCGGTTCGTCCCCTCTGTGTCCGCCGGGCTCTGCCCACTTTTCCAGCATTTTTTGAAAATTGCCAGTGGGTGGAGTTAAGCTCTGAGCAGGGGTTTAGTTACCCTTTAACAGGCAACCCATAATGTTTTAGTTTTCTGTAAAATATAAATATTATTATTATACTGTTATATTTATTATTAAATGCTCTATTAATTTTTTTTAATAATGAATGTTATTGTAATAGTAATATTTCTTATTTTTATTTAGCCATAATAATAATCATAATTATTATTAGTAATATTAACATATAAAAACAAAATGTTATATACACACTTTTCATTTGTAAAACAAATAAATAATAATAATCACATTTTAAATCGCAATCGCAATTTTAACCAGAATAATCGCGATTAGATATTTTCCCCAAATCGTGCAGCCCTAGTCCATGTATTACCGCCAAATATGATCTCGCTCACTGCAGTGTGAACAAGTGTCTCATAGTAGCGCGACAGTAGCATTAGAACATCACTTTAACACACTCACGTGTGTGAGAGGATCAAACACACACGCATGAGCGGAAGAAGCGCTTGCGGCAGAATAAAAGCTCCGCCCACTCACGAGTCAAGACACGCCTTTGAGTCTAGTAATTACACACTGCGCCTTTAATGATCCAAACTCACCTGTATAATAAAACACATAAAAGCGGCACTAGTGTTTCCATGGTTACTACACAATAACACCGAGGGTAACACAGGGGTGATGTCATTGATAGGCGACACACACATACACACACACACACACACACACACACTAGCCGTGTCCTGGTTAAAATAACATTCTTGGAACATAATGTACATAACACTGAACCTTAACACCTATTGTGTGTTTACTCAACATCTCTGTGTTATCCAGCTCTCTTCAGACTGTGTTTTCCAGCCATAGCAATGCGGTTTCCTTTAAATGTAGAACAGCTCGCATATAAAGAGGCTCGTGAGCGAGATGTGTTCGTGAGAATGAGAGAGGACAGGAGAGCTGTACGTGTCTTTCATCGCTAATGAGCTTCACTCGCGGCTTTCGTTAGATGGCAGCAGAGCTCCAGAAGAGCTCCAGAGGAGAGAGGAGCTCTGCAGCAACCGCATCCGAGCCGCTGTCATTACCGAACCGAGCCGAGCTCCAGCAGAACACACACACACATACACACGCGTGCGCGAGGGGACGGGGCAGAGCTGTGTTCAGCGGAACCGGGCGAAATGAGCTGCTTTTGGATACACTCGATCCTCATCCCGGGATTCTTCCTACTCTTCGGATTCGAAGGTAAGACGCGACTGATGCGCTTTTGTCACGATCTGTTGTTTGCGCGGCGCGCGCTCGCGAGGCGTGTGTTCATGGCGCTCGCGTCAGTCATAACTTCAGTCCAAGACTAGGTTTCTCTCCGGGCTCTGTGCTGGAGTTCAGCGAGGGTGCTCGACACACACACACACACACACACGCGCGCGCGTGTTCAGACATGAGCCCAGATCTGAATCAGAGGCAGATGTGTGTATGTGTGTGTGGAGGTGAGGGGGATTTGTTGTTGATGCAGAGCTACTTCTGCATGTGTCCTGGCAGGACCTCAGCACTGAAGCTGCTCTCAAACAGGTCCTGCTGTCAGTCAGCGCTCAGCGGATGATGGTCAGTGCTGACCGATGGAGCAACCTCAGGTGTAGTTACGGGTATTGAGCAATAACTCTGTGTGTTTTTCTCTCTAATGTTATTGATGAGGTTGCTTATGTCCATTAGTGCTATCGATTTACTCTCAGGATAAAGAGGGCGCTCATTAGGATGCACAGCGACTCTGGAAACCCAAAGACACTCAATTATCTCTCATTTAAATCAGAGCAGGCTTTACAATGCGTTCATACTGGAGACCCTTTTCTTTGTCTTCGGTGAAGTTACCAGCATGTGAAATAAAGTCAACCGTGACGATATACCCAAAACCTTGACCTGACCGTGTGTTTGTTCTTTAATCGCTAATGTGAGCTTTGACCCCACAGGTTGAGCTAAACTGGTATTATCTAAACTGATGTGAGAATGAGTGTGAGTAAATGTTGTTCTGTCTGTAAATGTTCATTTTGCATTACTATACCCAAAAAATGCACTTGTTCTCAGTGCTCTTGCCTAAAGATGAGGAGCGTGAGCTGATTCTCCTTCTCAGAAGAGCACGAGTGATATGGTAATTGTGGACGGACTGACAGTTGTTTGATCAAACTCATAGCTCATGATGTACTGTATTTATTACTGGCACCGGTTTGGTCCCGCGACTCCATTTCGTCAAGAGCGGCCGTCATTACCCATTCCGGTCAGGCAGCGTTTGATGGGTGCCGAGGAGAACAGGGAAAGGAAATGAATTCTGCTCTGGGAGCGACTGATTCCATTCGGCTGTCCGTTTATTGACTGCACAGCTCCTGTAAAAGTGCTTGAGCGGCCACAGAGGTCAGAGAGCACTCAAACCTGACGGGACGCTGCTGTGGTCAGTCCTCGGGAAAACTGCAGATACGCTGACTGAAGGGTTTAATACTTTAGAGGATTAGAGAAAGCCCATGTTTATATGGTCACACACACTCACGATTATATCAATGCTCTTGTGAGTATTGACTAGAGCTGCACGATTAACCGAAATCATTGTGCGATTTATGAAAGTGTAAAGGAGTAAATATATGACCGTGTCAGTGAAGAGCAGCTCTGAAATCAGGAGTAAACGCGAGTTTGAGACGTTATAACGTCGTTTGAAAGAGCGACACGCTTCAAACTGCTGATGCAAACCTGTTCAACTAAACTCACGTCTAAAGGCCAATTTATACTTCTGCGTCGAGTGCACGCAGAGGGTACGGCGTACCCTACGCATAGACGCGTTGGATACGCCGTACCCTACGCCGTAGCCTGACGCGCACCTCTCCAAAAATGTAACAACGCGTCAATTCTACGCGGACCGCAAGCGCTGTGATTGGTCTGCCAGAACCCTTCCCTCAGGTCAATAAATAAATAAAAAATCTGCGATAGGAGTGTGTGTGTGTGTGTGTGTGTGTGTGTGTGTGTGTGTGTGTGTGTGTGTGTGTGTGTCCAGAAATTGGATGATAGTTCCTTACGTCTGCTATAACACACTATTTTGCAGTCCAGCGATTCTTTATGGTAGTAAATAAATACATAGATCCGCTGAATATAGTTTATTTATTTTCTCATTAAAACCAAAGATGTTAATCAGTAATTGTATATCAAGAACAGGGACACATTAGGGTATATTTCGTGAATGAAGTCTCCGCAACAACAATCGCTTGCTGAGCCACCGCTGCTGAAAACAGCGGCCACGAGCTCCGCATGGTTTCACAAATGCATTCCAGCGCCAGATCGCCTTATTTAACTTTACTAATCAACTAGAGATGCTTAATTTGTATTAGATACAACAACTCAAGCTGCAAGAAAAGCCGCTCTCTCACTGCTGCTGATATTCCGACATGAATGTACAGATTCTACACATCAAGCTGCTTCTTCTTCGGCTGTTGTCTTGATTACACCAACATGCCCGAGGACACTGCCTTCTAGTGTCTGCATGTGGAATTGCACATTGACGCAGACAACAGCGCAGAAGTATAAATGCTCACGACGGCGTCGGCTACGCGCGTAGCCTACGGCGTACACTACGGCGTACACTCGACGCAGAAGTATAAATGGGCCTTAACTCTCTAAGTATTCAGTCCATTTTATCACGAAAGTCAAGCGATAAATGCCGTTTTGACGCTCTGTGGCGTGACTGATCGCAGTTCAAGCAGCTGCGCAATGCGAGCGATCATCTGTGAACGTGATCTATCATCTCTTCCTAAAGAATAAACATGAATGAACATCTGAAGGTATGCTGAGGATACATTACAATTTACTGTCATGTATATATGTGGTGTTATCACTAAATCAGTGTTTCAACGGCGGAAAGACGTCATTATAACTGCTTGTAAACTAAACAATGTCATGTAATGTTAGCATCACATTTACTTCAGGCAGTGTCCACAGAATTTTATCCACTAGAAAAATCAACTCTTTCACTAAATATATGCTCTATATTAGCCGTTATATTCATTATATTCTACTGAACCTGTTAGTGATGGCTTGTTTATTTCTTGTATGTTTAAATAAACCTGTCATGAAAATGACACACTGTGTATAAATGATTATATTTCAACAACGAATTAGAGATAAAACTATTTTATAATTAGATTTAGAAGTTAATGCAAAAACTGCCTTATGTGAAGTTTACATGTTTGTGTACTGTGTGTTATTTGAGTGTTGATTATTATACCTAAAAATAAATAGCAACTGAATTACTATTTACAGAAATATCTTCAATAAACTTTGTTATAATTTAATTCATTCAGGGACAGACACTTTTTTTCTTCTTCAGTAAACCACTGTTTAATAAAAATAAATAAAAAGCAATTTGTAAAACTGCTGTACCGAACCGTGACTTCAAAATCGAGGTACGTAGCGAACCGTCTATAATTTACTGTATTATTAAGAAAATACCCCAGAAAAGGCTTGAAGCACTCAAATCCACCATATATTATCGCGTGTGTGTTTATTGTCTTCATGTTTGATCAAAGCGTTTCTGTCTACAGCGCTCGCTTCACATCAGAGAGCACTCAAACCTGACTCAATAACTTCTGTAGCTTTAATAGAAGTCGGTGTGTGTATAATTCATACTGTGAAGACTAAAGCAGGGTCTTATTTAGTTATTCAGGTGCTTTGGGACCTTAGCGTTCGTTTCAGAACCCGCTGCGTTTTCTCCCATGGGTCGGTTCATTTAGGCAGTCGTGCTCGGATCCGCACCAAATACTCGTTCTTTATTTTACTTAAAAGAAAAAAAAACCCTTGTACACATTCTTAGTGTATTGTATAATATAAAATAAATATATATAAAGATGTAAAGTATGAATGAATAAATGTAAAAATTAAACACTACATAGACTTCACTGTAAAATATACAAAGTGTTTCAGTCAAGAGCTTGGAGTGATTTTCTCTTTGTCTGTTGTTGTTTTAAGATTAAAGGGATAGTTCACGCTCAAGCTTGAATCAAGTTCTTCTGTTGGACATAAAATATATATTTGAAGAAGTCCCCACTGACTTCCATTGTCGGAAAAATACTATGGAAGTCTGGTTACCAACGTTCATCAAAATATCTTCTGTGTTCAACAGCAGAAATGAAGACAGGTTTGGAACAACATTAGAGTGAGTAAATAATGACAGGATTTTAATTGAGGTGAACTGTCCCTTTAAGGACAGCATGTTCACTATTAGGCTGCTGTCACTTTAAGACCTGCGCAGTCCGCATTTTACTTTCACTTTTGACATAAACTTCACTTGTGTGTGTATTTGACAGTATTCGGCTGCTTTACACTGACGTTAACATTACACTGTTTGTGTAGCGATGCTTCTCATAGAAATAAACATGTATAATGGTTATCATTTTCAGTTTTTAAATGTATTTAGATATCATTTAACTTTATTTTACACACTTAAAGGCACCGTGTGTAATTACTCTGACCCTTGAGTGGGCGGAGCTTTTATTATGCCGCGAGCGCTTCCGCTTCTTCCACTCATGCGTGTGTGTTTGATCCTCTCACACACATGTGAGTGTGTTAAAGTGATATTGTAATGCTACTCTGAGACACTTGTTCACACTGCAGTGAGTGAGATCATATGAGGCGGTAAAACATGGCCCTCTGGGTAAATCAACAACAGCAGATTTACACAATCAGACTAACTGTGTTGAGCTGGAGAACAATGAGGAGTTTCTGTCCATCAATGATCCAAACAGTGGCTAATAAAACACATCAGATATTAAAGCGCCGCTAGTGTTGCCATGGTTACTGCACAATAACACCGGGGATGATGTCACTGATGGGCGGCGTGTCTTGTTTCTTGGACACATTTGGGATAAAGTCAACACAATATATAGCACTGATCTAGAGGATATTTGAACCCTAAAATCTTACATATTGTGCCTTTAAAGCATATATGAAATATTGCATATCTTCAGGATCGTACAGCCCTAGTCAGGACACTAACTGACTAACTAACTAACTAAGTTTGTGATGGAGCTGGTGTGTGAACGAATGTCCATATAGTGAACATTTGTTCTCCGCTCTTCAGATTCTGAGTGCCAGCGCACACACACACACGCGTTTAACATGCCATTTTATCGTGTTTGAACAAGAGTTCAGAAATGTGTCAGCCGGGAAGCGTTCAGGTACGTGAGGAGAATCCTGTCTTCTCTCTTCATTCCTCCGGTTCATTGTGAAGTGAGGTGTTCAGTCTCCAGGTGTTCACACACACGCGTGTGCCTGGTTTGAGCCTGACCCTGGCTGACCCCGCACCTCTGTCGTGTTGAGCATCTCGAGGGAACGCTGACCCGGGACAGCAGACACGAAGGTCACCGCGTGTTTGGCTGTCGAGAACAGAAACCTCCTGACATTCAGATATCACAGCGCTTCAGAGGAAGGGTGGCAGACGCAGTTGTCATGGCAACCTGTTAAAACACAAGGCAGTGCACTCGAGGGCCAGATTATGCAAACCTTTCAAACATCCTGGGCTCTGTTCGCTGCTGGAAGGGAAGGGTCTGAGGGTAGATGTGTCTGTGTCGAGAGCCGTCATCTGTACGGAGACAGCGGCTAGGCCATTACATATTTAAAACAGGAATATCCCATAATAAACCTAAACTAATCTTACAATCTTAGAGATCTTACAATCTCTAGTTTTCATATCTGGTGACTGATTTTCAAAATATGTTACAGAGGACAGTAACTGATTAATTTGCAATAAGAATATTGTCATACTGATAAGGCGTGTTCAGATCTTTATTTTGAAATGGTGATGAAATAATGACGCACATGCGTGTTCTTAACCCACTCGAGTCGGCGGTCGCGCCGGCGTGATCGGCTCTCTTTTTTTCTTATCAGTGCCAAAGAGACTCAAATAACTCTGTCGTTTGTTATCATTCATGCAAGTGTTATACATCATTATATTCTGTTAAGTAAAATTTTTTGTGTACAGTCACAATAAAAACAAATTGTTGTGCTTTTTGCAAAATAAGGGAAACAAACATGATTTGCGATCTTCAGCCTCTCATTCAATGATGTCTAATCTGATTCTCTTCAGAAAATGACCTCTAGCTTAGTGAATGTTTGTCTCACAAACATGAGACATATGTCTAAAGAAACATTGAAATGTCACGTTTTAAATCATGTAAATTAGACAGGCAATTACTTATAAAGCTTTTACTAAACAGTTAAAAAAATGGCTGATTGACACATATAGCTGTCAACACTAAGACTTGAACCTGTTGTGTCTCTAAAACAATTTGTTTTGTTATTGTTTTTATAGGCTGAATGTCCTGTGTTTTTTCATGGTTGTTTTAGCTATGTGTTTTGTGTATTTGTCATTTGCCAGTAAGGTTTTTTAGATTTGTTTTGTGTTGTTACTAATTTTGTATATTAGTGTCATATTTTTGCTCTTTTAACATCTTGGCCAGGGGACTACAGATGAAAAATAGCCTTTTGGCTAATTCTGGCTTTTTTACTCATGTTTGTTCATGTGTTTTTATGAAATTGCATTGTCCCCTTACAAATAAATGAAATTAAAAATTATTGAATGAAGGAGGTCAGTGACCGCTGGAGCCGTAGATCAACAGAAAGTCATCGATCACTGAACACTTACACCTGAGCTGTGAGTGTGGCGTGATGTGGCGTGATGTGATGTGACGTGGCGTGACGTGGTGTGACGTGGCGTGACGTGGCGTGATGTGACGTGACGAGGTGTGATGTGGCGTGACGTGACATGGCGTGACGAGGTGTGATGTGGCGTGATGTGGCGTCATGTGACGTGGCGTGGCGTGACGTGGCGTGATGTGACGTGACGAGGTGTGATGTGGCGTGACGTGACATGGCGTGATGAGGTGTGATGTGGCGTGACGTGACGTGATGTGACGTGATGTGACATGGCGTGACGAGGCGTGACGTGACGTGGCGTGACGTGGTGTGGCGTGACGAGGCGTGACGTGGTGTGGCGTGACGAGGCGTGACGTGGCGTGGCGTGACGTGGTGTGGCGTGACGTGGCGTGACGTCGCGTGGCGTGGCGTGACGTGGCGTGATGTGGCGTGACGTGACTTGACGTGGCGTAACGTGACGTGGCGTGACGTGTGACGTGACGCACCTGTGAGAGCCTGACGGCCGAGTGTCTGTAGCGCTGATGAGAGACGAGCTGTGTTCGTCCATCTGCCGTGACGGGACAGGCCCATATGCTGGAGCTGCACAGATGCTCCTCACACCTGAGCATGAATATTCTGCTGTGAGCGTGAGAACCTGACGCTGAAACACCAGAGCCGCCCCTCCTGTCAATGTTTACAACCTCGATGAGAATATAGAGCGGAACTATCCTTCAGGTCACGAAGAGAGAGACTGAACTGCGGGAACAGCGATCAGGTAAACGTCTGTCCTCCTGCAGCTGATGTGCATCTCTAGTCTAGATCATTCCGACATGTGTATGGGTCAGATCTGACCGACACACTGGTGTTGTGTGTGTGTCCAGTGCATCTCTTGGTCAGTCTATGTCTCGCTTGCCCGCTGTGTTCTGTGACTGACAGTGGTGTAATGTAATGAAGTAATACTGTTTAGTAAATCTAGTCCTATATGTCCTCAATAACATAATACAAGTGTGTGTGTGTGTGTCATTGGTGAAACACACAGTAATGTTTCTCAGTCTCCACAGACAGAAGCCCAGAGTAAAGCCGCTCTCGTATGGATGTAGGACACTAAGATAGTGACTGTAGAATTAAAGTCTGAAGGCAAATCAATACATAGATTCACTTATTAGTTCTTTTGGCAAAGAAAGGGGCTTTGGCGAAATTGTTGAGAAGCAGGTGTAAATATTCATGAAGTGAAGCTTCCAGGATGAATATTCATGACTGAATTTGACTCAATGCTTGTGTTTGTCTTATTTGAAATGTTATTCCAATGTAAAGCAACTATTCTCTATTTTAATAGATAGTTTAAATAGTGTTTTCCTGTGGTTGCTCCAGTCTTCAGGGTCACATGACGTAAAACAATTGAAGCATGAGGAACTTCCTGTCCTCCATCTCTACTCGCCTGAGTCTGGCCAGGGTTTGTGTACCAATTTAAATGTAATTTGCGTGATCTGATGTGAGCATTAGTGAATAATTGATGCGATGTCGGGCCACTGAAGCACATCAGCGAACCCAACACACTCGTGTGGTCACAGCAGGAGGACGGCGGCTCTCAGTGTCATTGGGGCTGTAATGAGTCTGGAGCCACTCGCCATGATTTGTTTTTAGTTCAAATGAAAATGCATAGATGTTTACAAGAGTCGTTTCGAATGCAATGTAATTAGTATTTCAGTGTGCATGTATATATTCATCAGTTCTGAAACTGCTAAGCGTTAGACTGCTCGTGTAGGGTTTGATGAGGCGGTCGGTTCATTAATTCATCAGGAGTTCAGCTGGTGTGTGTGTGGAGATTTCTCTCACATGCTGAGGAAACTCTGCTTCAACTGCTGGAGGTTTACTCTAGATGAGAATGTGACATAATAATAATAAAGGAAAGGGATGGCAGTTTGATCAAAGTTCTGGTTATTGATCGGCGTTCACTGTGTGTGTGTGTGTTTGTTTGAGTCTGGGACACATCACCCAACTCAACTCGAGGGGTATACTGGGAATATTAGTTGATCTAATGGTTGTGAAAGGTCCTGAGTCTCGGACTCTCGGCTTCAGGCACTGCTGTTAGTGTGTCAGACCCTCTTATAAGGGTTAGGGTTAGGAGACGTGTGTGTGAGATGTGCGGCGTCCCTCACATATGAAATAATGCTGGAGAAGAACAGCAGCGGCTCATAAATAGCGCTGATAAGCAGTGAGCTCATTTATATGCTAATTCTCTAAAGCAACATGTCACGCATTCGCTGCTCTCCACTCCAGTGGACATGAGAAGCAGCATCACTGAGCTGGAGGAGTCACAGGAGCTCATTCAGAGGACGAGCAGAGACCCGCGCGGGTCCACACACTCCAGAGTCGCCCATCACTGGGAAAAGGTTGGGGTGAGGATACACTGGGGAAAGGGTTAGGGTGAGGATACACTGGCGAAAGGGTTAGGGTGAGGATACACTGGGGAAAGGGTTAGGGTGAGGATACACTGGGGAAAGGGTTAGGGTGAGGATACACTGGGGAAGGGTTAGGGTGAGGATACACTGGCGAAAGGGTTAGGGTGAGGATACACTGGGGAAAGGGTTAGGGTGAGGATACACTGGCGAAAGGGTTAGGGTGAGGATACACTGGGGAAAGGGTTAGGGTGAGGATACACTGGCGAAAGGGTTAGGGTGAGGATACACTGGGGAAAGGGTTAGGGTGAGGATACACTGGGGAAAGGGTTAGGGTGAGGATACACTGGGGAAAGGGTTAGGGTGAGGATACACTGGGGAAAGGGTTAGGGTGAGGATACACTGGGGAAAGGGTTAGGGTGAGGATACACTGGGGAAACTTTTTGAGCCATGTTTACGTCAACGGGCAAGCAGGTGAGAGACACGGCCCACGACCGATCGAAAGTATCCAGAGAGAAGTTGGTCATTCAATGGGAAAGGTGCTCTGCAACACTGCTCAAAGTGCCCCGTGTATCACCTTTAGGCTAGTCTTTGAAATGTTAGAATACTGTATATCATTGCAAAATGTAAAAGCGTATAGTACACTCATGTAAAGCAATATATACTATAGAGGTGGGCCGTAACCACCATAGACGCTGAGGGGGCGAGTCCCCCTGAATAATTGGAGATGTCCGTATTGTCCGACCCAATATTTGATATTGCTGATGTTGCTCTGTTGTTCTCCGCTAGCCTAGAAATCCAGACACACCCTAGCGGCAGCAGATGTAATCAGGGTTGTCTAGCAACTCTCCGTTGACTTGCGAGCTGGAAAAACCAAACTTTGGTCAGGCCAATCACATCGTGTGTAGAGTCGGTGGGCGGGCTTAACATGATACCTGCAAACTAGTTGCTTTTCGGTGAAATTCGCCGTTTTGAATCAAAATATGTAATTTATGGGAATCGTGTAGATTCCATGAGTTTTTTCAGGAGGGGGGGGGGGGGGGGGGGGGGTGTTGGTGAAGTTGAAAGCATTTGTTAACTTCACAATAATAATTGGAAATGGGCTAATTTCCCATAGACTGGAGTGAGACCATAGACGTCTCTCAAGTTGTCGCGATCTTTTTTGGCACTCTAATGTGGTGTGACATTCACAAATTCCTGTAGCGTCTCAGTTCAAACAAACGTCACATGAACCGAACACTTCCGCTTTACAGCACGGAAGAAATCACGAATGAACACAGGGCTTGACCATAGACTGTAAGGGGTCGACATTAATCTTTGTCCAGGATAAGTGACCGGACATGTACCTTAAAAGTTATTAAAATAACCAGAAACGCGATTTTATTACATTTCGATGTAAACAGCGATTGATAATGGATATATTTCTAGTATCAAAGTCTGCCTGAGAGAGACATTTGTGAAGAAATCAAAACAAATGAACATAGCACTATAAACCCACAGAAGAAACACACTGGGGTAAAACGTTTTAAAAAGTTTGGGTTTTATTTATAACTTATGATATTGTTAATAACACAAGTAGACTGACGGTTTTGCTGAATGTCATCACGATTGCAAATGTGACATTGAATTTTGAGGTTCAATAAACAAGTAGCCTAGTAAATATTAAGTTACTTACATTTTAGACACAAACAAAGGAAAGCAACACTTGGTTTTTGTTACTGAACGATTCAGCGTTTGAATGAATCATTTGAATGAATGATTCAATGACTCCCTCATTTAGATGGTCACTTGCTGCCACCTATTGGCGGTTAAAAAATGGCCTTTATAAAGTAAATTACGCCCTGGGTTAAATATCACAAATATGCAGATTTAAGCATGTAAAAGCTGAGAATTTTGTTTCAGAATAAATAGATTTACACTGTCAAAAATTATAAATTTGCAATTTGCTATGTACTGTACCTGATAGGCCCCATGTTAATCAATATCAAATCAAATAGTGAAATTTGTTTCAATGCCCAGCGCTATAGTGTAAATGTTTTTTTTGTTTTGTTTTTTTAAAGCAAATGTTGTCTTTTCCCTTTACTTTCTTGTCAGAGTGCACCAGATGCCTCGTTTACATGTTAAAACCACAAAATCTCTCTACTGGGGGGCAATATCCCAGACCCCCCTACAAGTATTTAATTCGGAAACATGTCACCTTTTTCACCACTTGTGAGTTTGCCGGTCGGAACATAATGACGGCAGAGTTGTGGTGGTTCCGCGTGCTACTCGTAAACACAGAAGCTGGC
>NC_137114.1:58973887-58983887 GCF_949357685.1 Gobio gobio | reverse complement strand
AAAATTCGAGCCAGCGCCACCTACTGGTCCGGAGATACGAAAAATGGCTATTTTTGCTTATAACTTCTGAACGGTTTGCCCAAAAAACATAAAAGTGGTTCATTGGCCATTTTGGGAGACAGCCATTTTGGGATTTGTACTAAAATGCTGTATTTCATGAAGGCATTAGCGTATTATTACGAAACTTGGTATGGGTCATTGGCACGATGCCCTGAAGGAGCCTGATAAATTTTGAGCCAGCGCCACCTAGTGGAGAAAACAAACATCAAAATCAAACATTACAAAACCATCGTAGGATCACTTAAATCATAGCGGGTTGATTACATGCTTTAGGCCAAATGCCAAAATATTGATGCAGTCAAAGTCAGGTGTGGGTTGTTTTTCTATGCTCATGAATACAAATGTCTATAACTCCTAAACGAAATGGCCGTTCACAGCTCAGAGCTGAAAAACTCTCAGGAAGTGGGCGGGTAGAGGCTGGGAAAACAACCCATAAAACTCAGACCTGCAACATGCAAGAATATTAAAATATGAAAACAGAAACTCCAGGAAAGAATGAGAGACAACACAAAAACAAAACTGACCACACACACACATCTAGTGCTATTGTTGTTCTCAGTGATGTGCAGCCTGTGCAGATCTGTTCAACACAACGCTGTTACAGGATCTACTTGAGATACAAATCCACGTAATGGAGGTTAAATCACATTAGAAGAAAGCGAGTATCTCTGTCTGAAAGCCATTATAGAGAAGGAGTGTCAGCAGTAAAGCAGAGTGAACTCACTGCAGACGGACATCACGGGATGCCAAACCATCTTCAGGCCGTGTGTTGTGTGGGGATTGCTCTGTCTCTCTGATGTTCATTCATGTCAAATCTGTCTCATCATGATGATGTGTGTGTGTGTGTGTGTGTGTGTGTGTGTGTGTGTGTGTGTGTGTGTGTGTGTGTGTGTGTGTGTGTGTGTGTAGAAACGAGCCTGGACACGGATGGTGAGTTTCATAAAGCTGGACGAGAATGTTGGAAACTGAGCTGATCTTGATCCACAAACTCCTGGACGCGCTTGGACTTGTTTGGGAAGCAGCAGCTTGTGTGTTTCCTCATCCCGTTTCATTACAGATGAAATCTTTTCACTCCCTTAATCTGGAGTTTGCCCAGAAGATGAAGCACTTCATCCTGCCTCTACTGGAGATGACCTGATTCTACACCTGAAATAGACTCGCGCTTTCCTCCTGAGCGTTGAGTAAAATAAAACATCTTACCCTTGAATTCTCAGACCACCCATATATACCTCTCTCTGTCTTTCTCTCTCTCTCTCTCTCTCTCTCTCTCTCTCTCTCTCTCTCTCTCTCTCTCTCTCTCTCTCTCTCTCTCTCTCTCAGTTAATGACTGTCGGTTCCAGCCTGGGCTCTCTGGCATTATGCACAAGGCAATTTTAACCGCTTTCTAACCTAAATCAGCTGTTCTCTATGTGAATATATATATATAGTAAAGTGTCATTTATTCCTGTGATCAAAGCTGAATTTATCATTATTACTCCCGTCTTCAGAGTCATTCTCATATGAGGATTATATGAATATACCCCCAGATCATTTATTATCGCTCGTCAAATTTGCCCCTATTTGGGCTTGAGTGAAAATGTGCCGTTTTTGTGTGTGTCCCTTTAAATGCAAATGAGCTGCGGCTCCCCTACACGCCAACAACAGAACAGGCCAATCTCACTCACACATTGTAAAACTCCAGCGCTGAAGGTGAAGTGAGTAACACTGATGATCTCTCTTAGTTGTGAAACTGAAGCTCATGGTATGATGTCCTCGACTCACCGCAGCGATTCGCCTTCTCTCTGAGCAAGAGATGAAATGAGCAGTGATCATGTGTATTGTCTGAGTCTGAGATGAGGACGAAAGCTAAGCAGTGATGATCAACAGAAGTATAGTAGATACTTTTGGACCTTTAACCCGACAATTCAGCCGCAGTTTCCCAGACGTGTGTGTGAGATGTGCGGCGTCCCTCACAGATGAAATAATGCTGGAGAAGAACAGCAGCGGCTCATAAATAGCGCTGATAAGGAGTGAGCTCATTTATATGCTAATTCTCTAAAGCAACATGTCAGGCATTCACTGCTCTCCACTCCAGTGGACATGAGAAGCAGCATCACTGAGCTGGAGGAGTCACAGGAGCTCATTCAGAGGACGAGCAGAGACCCGCGCGGGGCCAAACACTCCAGGGCCGCCCACACACACACACACACACACACACACACACACTCTCACGCTCACATACACACACACACACACACACACACACACACACACACACCAGGGCCGCCCATCACTGGGAAAGGGTTAGGGAGGAGTTTAAAAGGAGAGTTATTCAGAGTCTTCTGTGGAGCCTGATGGGTCAAAATGCTCTTGTTCCCAACATTTGTGTTCAGCGAAAGAAAGAAAGAACACACACACGCACACACACACACACAGGCACACACACACACACACACACTCACACACACACACACACACACACACACACACTGGTGCAGAACTCCTGCAGAGGCTCGATGTTGAGATGCTTCTGAGAAGGCTTTTGGTCAGAGTAGTGTCCGATCTAAATGCAAATGACAGTTCTGGAGTAATCGATGTTTGAAGGAAACGGATCCACCTCTGATCATGATCATGTTATTTGAATATTAACGCTGTGTACTCACACACACACACACCTGAAGCCTGGCCTTCTGTAGAGTGTGATCAGCCGCTGGGCTGGTGTGTCTCCGTCTGCTGTAGGCCGCTTGATCTCCTCCGCTCCGGCTTCAGATCGAGGGCCAGAGTGTCCTTGAGTTACGGGACGAGCTCTGACTTTAATCAAACCCGTCGGCTGACAGTTCTCTCGCACGCGCGCTGAATGTGACCCGGATCAGCGTGGCGTAACTCAGCGTGTGTGTTTAACGGTGTGTTAGCGCGGCTGTCAGATAAGGCCGAGCAGCACAGCTGTGTGTTAGCGCTCGCTCGGCTGAGGTTTGTCAGACTCGTAATCCTGTGATGAGGATTCGTTTGCACAGCCTTGATTTCATGCTCACTGGATCTCAGACTGTGTGTGTGTGTGTGTGTGTGTGTGCCAATGACGTGCTGTAAACAGAAAAAGATGTAGAGTCCCAGTGTTTTCTAAGGGTTGGTGAGAGATGATGTGTGTGTGTGTGTGTGTGTGTGTGTGTGTGTGTGTGTGTGTGTGTGTGAATCGGCTCTACAGAAGCAGGCTCATATGCGTATCTCTTCTGTTGACTCGTGCTCAGTGTTGTTGTTCTTCTGTAGGTTTACTGGTTTCTTTCAGACGGTGTGTTTGTGTGTGTGTGTGTGTGTGTGTGTGTGTGTGTGTCGTGGGGATCTCCGGAGATCCCGTCTAACTCCCGCTGGTGTGTGTAACGGCCGCTGGTTTGATGAGAGGATCTGTTGCTGTGGCGTCTGATTTCGGTGACGTTTCATCATTCTTGGGTGTTTCAGCTCATCATGTTTTCAGTCGGAATGAAGGATCTCTGAAGTTTCTGCATGAGCATGTGTGGAGACACGCAGTGCATTGTGGGATTGTGTCATGTTTGATGTGCTAATGTTGCTCCACGCCGTCTTTTGACAGATTCCTCTTATTAATTAGTGTATTAGTGGCAAACGGCAGAAAGATTATTAAAGTTAAAACTGAGAGTGTGAGAGTGTGAGAGTGTGAGAGTGTGTGTGAGTGTGTGAGTGTGTGCTGTAAGTCATGAGTGTTTATGGCACAGTAGAACTTGACTAACATTATAAAATAAAAATGAGTTACAACAACTTCCTCTGTCAAGGTGAAACATTGAACTGTCAACCCTCTACTCACACCTTGGCAATAGAATCTTCTTTGGCTAGTACATTTTTTTGTTTAGTTGCCAGACTGGTATACTTTATTATATTATATTATACTATATATATATATATATATATATATATATATAACACCACCAAATGTATCAATATCTTTGTAAAATGGCACAGCTTTTTAAATATCTGAACGTTCACGCTTAACATCAGTCAGCATTAGACTGTTATGATATTATGATAATCAAGCACAGAACTTGACAGAACTTTATTAATTAGAACTAGTTGGAAGGCACATATTAATGCATATTTGTCATTTAACTGAACTTCGGACTGGTGGTGGTGCTTAAGATATTGTTGGTGTTTCTGTAAATCTACTAATTCTACTACTAATAACAATATACACTCACCTAAAGGATTATTAGGAACACACACTAATACTGTGTTTGACCCCTTTGGCCTTCAGAACTGCCTTAATTCTACGTGGCATTGACTCAACAAGGTGCTGAAAGCATTCTTTAGAAATGTTGGCCATATTGATAGGAGAGCATCTTGCAGTTGATGGAGATTTGTGGGATGCACATCCAGGGCACGAAGCTCCCGTTCCACCACATCCCAAAGATGCTCTATTGGGTTGAGATCTGGAGACTGTGGGGCCATTTTAGTCCAGTGAACTCATTGTCATGTTCAAGAAACCAGTTTGAAATGATTGCAGCTTTGTGACAGTGCATTATCCTGCTGGAAGTAGCCATCAGAGGATGGGGACATGGTGCTCATAAAGGGATGGACATGGGCAGAAACAATGCTCAGGTAGGCCGTGGCATTTAAACCATGCCCAATTGACACTAAGGGGCCTAAAGTGTGCCAAGAAAACATCCCCCACACCATTACACCACCACCACCAGCCTGCACAGTGAGAACAAGGCATGATGGATCCATGTTCTCATTCTGTTTACGCCAAATTCTGACTCTACCATCTAAATGTCTCAACAGAAATCGAGACTCATCAGACAAGGCAACATTTTTCCAGTCTTCAACTGTCCAATTTTGGTGAGCTCGTGCAAATTGTCGCCTCTTTTTCCTCTTTGTAGTGGAGATGAGTGGTACCCGGTGGGGTCTTCTGCTGTTGTAGCCCATCCGCCTCAAGGTTGTGTGTGTTGTGGCTTCACAAATGCTTTGCTGCATACCTCGGTTGTAACGAGTGGTTATTTCAGTCAAAGTTGCTCTTCTATCAGCTTGAATCAGTCGGCCCATTCTCCTCTGACCTCTAGCATCAACAAGGCATTTTCTCCCACAGGACCGCTGCATACTGGATGCTTTTCCCTTTTCACACCATTATTTGTAAACCCTAGAAATGGTTGTGCGTGAAAATCCCAGTAACTGAGCAGATTGTGAAATACTCAGACCGGCCCATTTATGAACGAGTTTATGGACACTGGATATGGTTTTTCTGAGGTAAATGTGACGTTACATGACATTGTTTACAAGCCGTTTTACATCTTTCTGCAGTTGAAACACTTGAGCTATTCTATGTGACATGATATGGATTTCGGGAAGTTGTCCTGTATCTTTAACACACTTTCAGAAGCTCATTCATGTTTATTTCACGCTGTTACTGATATTAAGGCGGAAGAGAAGATCTGTTCATCTGCTGCTTCTCTTGAGCTGAGCCAGAGCGATCTTGCGCCACAGCGCCAAAATGGTATTTATGCTTTTGAATTTTGTAAAAAAAATAGATGTAATTTGAAATCTGAGACTTTGTTTCATATCAATAGTAATAAAGCACAAAGATTATTGTGATTTATTGGATGGGAGGTGCGCTACAATGTTTATTTCATTCGTTAACTGAAAACAGGATGACTAATCGATTCTTGGGATTTAAGAATCCATATTGTTTTATAAAAGTGAGAATCGATTAAAATCGAGAAATCAATATTTTTTACCCAGCCCTACAAATGATAAATATTATTTAATCGCACAGAGTGATGATTTACTCGCATTGTAGAGGGTTGCTTTGTCAGTTGCTTTGTGTAAATGTTCAGCACTTCTGACGCGTGTGCAAAGCTTCATGAGTTTTCGAGCGTGTTTACACCATCAACAATGTGATTAATTTCGAAGAATAGATTGAGCAATTCCAATAGAGCCTCACACCATCGGTGCTCGCGCCATAATGATTAAAACTGTAGGCCCTACTTTATATTAGGTGGCCTTAAGTACTATGTACTTACATCAAAAAATAATAACAATGTACTTACTGTGTTCAAATTTTATTGCAAAACACTATTGAGATTTGGGATGGGATTCCGGTAGAGTTAGGGACAGGTGTGGTGGTATGGGTAAGTTTAAGGGTAGAGTTAGGGACAGGTGTGGTGGTGTGGGTAAGTTTAAGGGTAGGGTTAGGGACAGGTGTGGTGGTATGGGTAAGTTTAAGGGTAGAGTTAGGGACAGGTGTGGTGGTATGGGTAAGTTTAAGGGTAGAGTTAGGGACAGGTGTGGTGGTGTGGGTAAGTTTAAGGGTAGAGTTAGGGACAGGTGTGGTGGTGTGGGTAAGTTTAAGGGTAGGGTTAGGGACAGGTGTGGGGGTATGGGTAAGTTTAAGGGTAGAGTTAGGGACAGGTGTGGTGGTGTGGGTAAGTTTAAGGGTAGGGTTAGGGACAGGTGTGGTGGTGTGGGTAAGTTTAAGGGTAGAGTTAGGGACAGGTGTGGTGGTGTGGGTAAGTTTAAGGGTAGGGTTAGGGACAGGTGTGGTGGTATGGGTAAGTTTAAGGGTAGAGTTATGGACAGGTGTGGTGGTATGGGTAAGTTTAAGGGTAGAGTTAGGGACAGGTGTGGTGGTATGGGTAAGTTTAAGGGTAGGGTTAGGGACAGATGTGGTGGTATGGGTAAGTTTAAGGGTAGGGTTAGGGACAGGTGTTTTGGTATGGGTAAGTTTAAGGGTAGGGTTAGGGACAGGTGTGGTGGTATGGGTAAGTTTAAGGGTAGAGTTAGGGACAGATGTTTTGGTATGGGTAAGTTTAAGGGTATGGTTAGGGACAGGTGTTTTGGTATGGGTAAGTTTAAGGGTATGGTTAGGGACAGGTGTGGTGGTATGGGTAAGTTTAAGGGTAGGGTTAGGTGTAAGGGAAGTGCCAACTGTGTAATTACAAATGTAACTACAGAAATTAATTACAGACGTAATTACATGCAGGTATTTTTTTAAATGTAAGTACAATGTAAAAACATGTATGTACACAATAAGTGCATTGTATCAAATGATTAATTAAAATGTTAGTACATAGTTAAGTTAAGGCCACCTAATATAAAGTGGGTCCAAACTGTATAAAACGAAGCCATAATCAGTTGATTAATCAGTCATTTAATGACCACAGAAATGAAGTGTGTGTCCTCCGTCAGAGGTCAGTGGTCATTATCAGCAGTTTCTTCAGAAGGCTGAATGTGCAGCGCTTCACTGGTTGACCAGATCGGGTTATTGATGAGAGAGCAGATCGCGGCCGCACTGGACGTATTCTCCAGACAGATGACTTCGGGACTTACAGTCTGTAATGAATCATGTTCCTCGCTCTGCTTCTTCTATTTAGACTAGACACACACCGCAGCTGTTTGGGTTTAAAGACTCTATGATGGAGCAGTGCTGGTTCTAGCGTGTTATGTGTTTGGCAACAGTTACTTTACAGTATAGTAACAGGGAAGTGATGCAGTTTTGGCAATTCACATTTACTAACATCACGTGTTCAGAAACAATGAGTTCATTAAAGTGATTACCACAGGTTGTGATCATGATCAGAATGTATAGGAGATTTGAGTGTGTGTCGTCGTCTCAGCCGCTACTGCAATAAATCACAGGCTGACATATAACCGCTTAGAAAATATTATTTCACAGCAGAAAACATTTGAATACTCTCAAGTGAAGAGAATGAATCACGCTGACCCTCTGAGAAGATTGTGTTCAGTGTTTGACAAGGACAAACGACATCAAATAACCCGAGACTGCGAGAGCGTCACATGAGTTAGTGTGTTTATACACGGCCGTCAGAGGAGCTCGAGAGGAACCCTTCCCAGTGACGTGTGTGTGCTACAGCACGTCCCACAGACGCTCGACTGGATGGAGATCTGGGGAATTTGGAGGCCGAGTCAACACCTCAAACTCGTTGTTGAGCTCCTCAAACCATTCCTGAAGCATTTGTGCTTTGTGGCGGCGCATTATCTGCTGAAAGAGCCACAGCCACAGGGAAAACCGTTTCCATGAAAGGCTGGACATGGGCTCAACAATGCTTAGGTAGGTGGGACGTGTCAAAGTCACATCCACATGATGGAGGACCCAAGGTTTCCCAGCAGAACATTGCCCAAAGCATCACTGCCTCCGCCGCCACGCCTTCTTCCCATAGTGCACCTGGGGCCATGTGTTCTCCAGGTGAGGGCCAGCCTTCGCTCCCCACGTGCATCAGTGAGCCTTGGCCGCCCATGACCCTGTGGCCGGTTCTCCACTGGTCCTTCATGACCCTGTGGCCGGTTCTCCACTGGTCCTTCATGACCCTGTGGCCGGTTCTCCACTGGTCCTTCATGACCCTGTGGCCGGTTCTCCACTGGTCCTTCATGACCCTGTGGCCGGTTCTCCACTGGTCCTTCATGACCCTGTGGCCGGTTCTCCACTGGTCCTTCATGACCCTGTGGCCGGTTCTCCACTGGTCCTTCATGACCCTGTGGCCGGTTCTCCACTGGTCCTCCATGACCCTGTGGCCGGTTCTCCACTGGTCCTTCATGACCCTGTGGCCGGTTCTCCACTGGTCCTCCATGACCCTGTGGCCGGTTCTCCACTGGTCCTCCATGACCCTGTGGCCGGTTCTCCACTGGTCCTTCATGACCCTGTGGCCGGTTCTCCACTGGTCCTTCATGACCCTATGGCCAGTTCTTCACTGTTCCTCCATGACCCTGTGGCCGATTCTCCACTGGTCCTTCATGACCCTGTGGCCAGTTCTTCACTGTTCCTCCATGACCCTGTGGCCGGTTCTCCACTGGTCCTTCATGACCCTGTGGCCAGTTCTTCACTGTTCCTCCATGACCCTGTGGCCGGTTCTCCACTGGTCCTTCATGACCCTGTGGCCAGTTCTTCACTGTTCCTCCATGACCCTGTGGCCGGTTCTCCACTGGTCCTTCATGACCCTGTGGCCGGTTCTCCACTGGTCCTCCATGACCCTGTGGCTGGTTCTCCACTGGTCCTTCATGACCCTGTGGCCAGTTCTTCACTGTTCCTCCATGACCCTGTGGCCGGTTTTCCACTGGTCCTTCATGACCCTGTGGCTGGTTCTCCACTGGTCCTTCATGACCCTGTGGCCAGTTCTTCACTGTTCCTCCATGACCCTGTGGCCGGTTTTCCACTGGTCCTCCATGACCCTGTGGCCGGTTCTCCACTGGTCCTTCATGACCCTGTGGCCGGTTCTCCACTGGTCCTCCATGACCCTGTGGCTGGTTCTCCACTGGTCCTTCATGACCCTGTGGCCAGTTCTTCACTGTTCCTCCATGACCCTGTGGCCGGTTTTCCACTGGTCCTTCATGACCCTGTGGCCGGTTCTCCACTGGTCCTTCATGACCCTGTGGCTGGTTCTCCACTGGTCCTTCATGACCCTGTGGCCGGTTCTCCACTGGTCCTCCATGACCCTGTGGCTGGTTCTTCACTGGTCCTCCATGACCCTGTGGCCGGTTTTCCACTGGTCCTTCATGACCCTGTGGCTGGTTCTTCACTGTTCCTCCATGACCCTGTGGCCGGTTCTCCACTGGTCCTTCATGACTCTGTGGCTGGTTCTCCACTGGTCCTTCATGACTCTGTGGCTGGTTCTCCACTGGTCCTCCATGACCCTGTGGCCGGTTTTCCACTGGTCCTTCATGACCCTGTGGCCGGTTCTCCACTGGTCCTTCACCCCACAAGAGCTCCAGTTTTGGAGATGCTCTGACCCAGTCGTCTAGCCGTCACAATCTGGCCCTTGTCTAACTCACTCAAATCCTTACACTTGCCCATTTTTCCTGCTTCTAACACATCAACTCTGAGGACAACATGTTCACTTGCTGCCTAATATATCCAACCCACTAACAGGAGATCATCAGTGCTACTCACTTCACCTGGCCATAATGTAATGCCTGAAATCAGGGGCTCATTAGAAGGTGTGTGTGAGTT
>NC_137114.1:58958887-58968887 GCF_949357685.1 Gobio gobio | reverse complement strand
CTAAAGGTCCGCCAAATTACGTCCCCCAACCCTTTAAAGAACTCCACATCATGAGCGTCTCAGAACGTTCTAGGAACGCTACTAGGTATAACAATTTACGAATTGGTTTGTATGATATGATTCAAAAGAAAAACCCGGATCTGTTTTGGCTGCCTGAAGGTGAAATTATGTTTTGGTTATTTGAAAATGAAATTTTTTGTATGGCAACCTTTGTTGAGAAGGCATGGACATTAAGACAAAAGACTTTGTACCCTGAGATGAGGTGATGTAGTTGTGATTATGTCAGGATGTTGTGGCTTATTATATTGTTTTATTGTATGTATATAATACAATTTTGATGGACATCTTTCCTAACGACCGATAGTTTCATATAAGCCCATGTGGGCTGGGCACCATGAGTGCATGACACTTAAATAAAAAATATTCATTCATTCATTCATTCACTAGACGACGTCCTTGACACCAGCGGGAACGTTCTGGGAACATAACATTTCCAAACAAAATATGGTCTCCTAAACGTTCCCAGAACTTCCTGAATGTTCCTAAAGGTCCGGCAAATAATGTCCCCCAACGCTTTAAAGAACTCCACATCATGAGTTGGGAACGTTACATTTATAGCGGGGTAGGCAAGTGTGTGCAAAAAAAGGCAGAGCCCAGAATATGAAGGCAACGTGTTTATAATTACACATTACGCATTTTCCTTAACGTGACTTAATTAGGCCGTGATATTAAAATACCAAACTCTGTAGGCCTGCACACCTTATTAATATAGCAGATAAAAAGAAATATGAACGAAACTGGGGAGTCTCACGTTAAGTGTTTTCTTCTTAACAGGCTCTAAGGGAGGAGATCGTGTTCGTAATCTAGACCGTCTACACACGAAGGCTAAGCGTTTTTTCACATAGAGCCTATTATAAAAGAACGCTTCACTGGCAGGAAGACGTGATATTAAAACTATACACTTTATTGAACATGCGCTATTGCATATTAAATACACAGCCACAAGATGTGCAGCATGATTCACGTGATATCAACGTGAGGCAATGGCCAGAGCATCCCAACTGCTGGACTGAAGACATGCGGTGGGGAAGACAAGATAAGGGTTTTAAAAGAAAGACCAATGGAAGGCTGGATGGACGGGCACAGGTTTGAAATATGGAGTACTGGTCCAGCCTAAAACTCCAGGGGAAGTTCTCAGTATCACACACCATCTATCAGTGAGGAGATCCTCACTTCCTGTGTGAAAGCACGTCTGCAGGTTCTTATCCCTGTGGTTTCCCTGGAGTCAGTCGCCCATATCATGGACAGTTGCTCATCCCTGAAGGGACTATATCGTGCCGGACTTGTGGACCTCACAGCTCCTCAGACTCCCTGTGGCGGATGAGCAGATCTTTAACACACTACTGTACCGTCTGAATGCTTCAGCTCACCTGCAAACACTTTTTTAGGAATCGCTAACACACCAGATATTGTTATCATCTCTCAGAATGGCAAAACTTTTTGAGGTGTCATGTGCATTAGACCGGTTTATGGAGGACTCTGACCCAGGGGCGTAGCTAAGGGGGGGAAAGTTAGGACGATTCTAAGGGCCCACACACTTTTGGGGCCCCCAGAGATCGGTTTTATTAGTAGTAACAGTAGTAATGTATTATAAATGTATAATCTACCAAAGAGTTAAGGCCTTTGCACACTGAGTCCGAAATTTTCGCATGCGTTTTTTCGTATTCGTGATCCGAAAAATTCGTCACGCACAGAGACCTTGCACACTGAGTCCGATGCGTATTAATGAATGCGTTACGGAAAAAAACGCAAAACAACACAAAATGCCGTCTTCAAGTAGTGAGGATGATTTTTTTTGTCCTCTCTCTTAAAAAATGAAAAAGAGAAAATATTGGGTCCATCCACTTCTGCGATCGCGTAGAGAGGAAGGAGAGTTCCTCTTATCAAGGAGCTGATTATCCAGACTGATTCAAAGTTTACTTTAGAATGTCAGTGACTCCGTTTGATGCTTTGCTAGCGATACTGGAGCCACATATTAAAAAGAAGACCACAAATTTCCGTGAATCAATTTATCCTGAACAGAGACTGACAGCCTATGTCTAAAGGGATCCGCGCGTGCGCACACACACACACACACACACACACACACACACACACACACACACACACACACACACACACACACGGTTTACAGGGACTTGGTGTGTTATAATTATAGCTGTGATATAATAATATTTGTAGTATTTTTGATACAATAATATTTGTATATGTAGGTATCTGAGCACTGGCGATTCATTCACCACCATTGCCAGCAGTTTTAGGTTGGGCATCAGCACTATAGATGGGAAAAACGGATGCGATAAACGCAGAAAATCGACCCTGTTCTGATTTTTTTTTTTTGACGGACGAAAGTTTCGGAGGCAGTGTGCAAGAGTAATTGACATAACGTGAGGTCGAATTTATTTTTTGACGTGCGAAAATTTCGCCGCATTTCCGGCAAAATCCAGCAAAACGCTCCACTCATGAACTGCTCACACTCACCGGTAAAACTACGTTCACTCATATCCCACTCCGACATGACGTGCTATAATTGTTGCAGCCATTAAAGGGTTAGTTCACCCAAAAATGAAAATTCTGTCATTAATTACTCACCCTCATGTCGTTGGACACCCGTAAGACCTCCGTTCATATTCGGAACACAAATGAAGATATTTTAGTTGAAAGCTGATGGCTGAGAAAGGCTTCACACAGGCCTCCATTGGCATTCAGTACATTGACACTTCCAAGATCCATGAAAGGCACTTAAAACGTCGTTACAAAGTCTATCTCACCACAGTGGCTCTACAATAATCATACAATGCGACGACAATAGTTTTTGTGCGCAAAAAAAAATCAAAATAACACCTTTATCCAACTTGTTCTCGACTTCCGTGTGTGCCTCCACGACGCATGCGCGAGAATATGACGCAGATCCGGCGTTCGGACACATGACCCAGAAGCGATTTGTTTACTATCAGAGGAAGACGCGCGTGTCTCAGCTGTTGGATTCTACATTGATCGTGCTTTAGGTCTCGGCGTAGTGCTCAAAATGGGGTTAGAGTGTGCATTTCATGGAATCCCGAGCCCCGGCGCTACGTCATATTCTCGCGCATGCGTCGTGGAGACACACGCGGAAGGCAATAACAAGCTGGATAAAGGTGTTCTTTTGATTTTTTTTTGCGCACAAAAACTATTGTCGTCGCATTGTATGATTATTGTAGAGCCACTGTGGTGAGATAGACTTTGTAACGACGTTTTAAGTGCCTTTCATGGATCTTGGAAGTGTCAATGTACTGAATGCCAATGGAGGCCTGTGTGAAGCCTTTCTCAGCCATCAGCTTTCAACTAAAATATCTTCATTTGTGTTCTGAATATGAACGGAGGTCTTACGGGTGTCCAACGACATGAGGGTGAGTAATTAATGACAGAATTTTCATTTTTGGGTGAACTAACCCTTTAAGGTATTTATTTTTATATTTATGTTTAAATATTATAATGTGGGTTTTTTATGTCTATGTTGTCGATCTGTCTATCTATGTCGATTATGAAAAGTAAACAGCATGAGATAGGACACATCATAAGATGAATGGAGTTGATCAGACATGATTCATTGACCACTTCATTAAGTTTTGTTTTGGATAAATTGTATCTTAATTTTAATCAATGTTTCATCAGCCAATTGGGGCATTCTGGGTTGAGCGAGCGGAGCTTAATTGGTCAGTATTATTAAATTGCAGAGAAAGATTTTGGGTAGCTAGGTTGGTGTGGTAGAGGGCCCAACATAATTTTCTTTCATAGGCCCCAAAATTGCTAGCGGCGCCCCTGCTCTGACTGCTCTAAGACTCTAAATTGAGGACCTTGGGTACAAATGCCAGCGTGTTGTGCGAGTGTTTGGTAGTGTAGGTCATGTCACAGGCTGGTCATCCATGGACTTTGCATTGGGGGGGATTTCAAAACAAAATTATATGAAAAAGTTCCAAAAAGTAAAAATTCAGACATGCTAAGTTGAAATTTTGAAATGAAGTCCAAAAAATGACAAAGTCCAAAATAATATGAAAAAGTAAAAAAAAATGACAACAAAGTCCAAAAATCGAGAGACATACTAAGTTGAAATTTTGATATGAACAAGTCCAAAAAATGACAAAATCCAAAATAATATGAAAAAGTCCCAAAAATGACAAAAAGTCAAAAAATTAAGAGACATAATAAGTTGAATTTTTGATATGAACTAGTCCAAAAAATGGCAAAGTCCAAAATGATATGAAAGAACCGATGGTCAAGTCCTGCTCAGTCTCAGCTACTGTAGGTGGCATGATTATCTGGAAGAGGCGATGTTTCCTGTACGCTTAAAACTGTATAATCCATAACAATGTGCTGATGTTTAAATCCGTGTGTGTGTGTGTGTGTGTGTGTGTGTGTGTCACCAGCCGAGCGTTCAGTAGTTTATATGCACATGCACCTGTTGTGAATCTGGTGGGTGTTTTTCCTGCACACACAATGTAAATTGTTCACAGATATCAGTGATTAAGGCCCTGACTGACTGAGTGTGTGTGTGTGTGTGTGTGTGTGTGTGTGTGTGTGTGTGTGTGTGTGTGTGTGTGTGTGTCTGAGCCGCTGGATAACACAGGAGAAATTGTAGTATCACTGAGTCCAAGTGCATGATGGGATATTTAAACAAAACAAACGCCCTCCGATGCGATGATTGTTCAGTCTGCGCTCCTCATCTGCATGTGTGTGTGTTCTGGCAGAATCTCAGTGTGTGTTCCATCAGAGGGTCGGGGGGGGGCTTCATTCCTATTGTTTCCAGCCTCAAACACACTGAGTCAGAAAGGAAGACCGTTTCTACCGACACATTTATTGCGTGTGATTCTGCTGGTTCTGCCATCTGGTGTCTGGGTGGAGAAACGACCATCAGTGTGTATGTCAGTTAGTCACACACACACACACATTGCGGCACAGTGCTGTGTGTGTGTGTGTGTGTGTGATCTCAGTCTCAGGTTCAGCATGTCTTTAGGTTTAATCTCCGCCTGCCGTCTCGTTGTTTTGAAGGCTAATGGGGTCGGAGTGTTTCCACATCGCTTCACATGGTTATTATTCTGTTCCTGACACCAACACACACACACACACACTCAGCGGCTCCTGAGCTGATCATACATCCCTCGGCAGACCAGAGCACTGACCTCTCGTGAAGTTCAAAGGTCAGGTGACAGGTGATTGCTCTGGGGTTGGTAGAGGTCAGAGGTCAGGTGTTCTGGTTGAAGCCATTCTTCTTTGTTAAATTTCAATAACTGGCAAACAAATCATAAAAGCCAATAAACATTTCTGCCAAGAAAACATGATCCCCTTATTGCATTTTCATCCGATTGGTAGATTGATATTCAACGTGGCATCTCTGTTTAATAATATCACGTCGCTTTGATTTATTTGCACTGCAGACTGACATGTTTGTGTGGATGAAGGTCTGTTATGATGAAGATGATGGACACCTCGCTGCTCTTCCTCACCTCCGTCTGCCCAGCGCTCTAGTGTCCTACAGCTTTACTCTGGGCTTCTGTCTGTGGAGACTGAGAAACATTACTGTGTGTTCACCAATGATCACTCACTTAAACACACACACCTCAAACTGCAGCCAAAGTCAGCGAATGATGCTCTGCGGCCCGGTTCAGACAGGAAATAAACCAGCTTTAACCAGCCCAAACCAGTTTAAACCAGCCTAAACCAGCTTTAACCAGCTTTAACCAGCTGTCAAAACCAGTCTAAACCAGCTTTAACCAGCCTAAACCAGCTGAAACCAGCCTTAACCAGCTTTAACCAGCTGTCGAAAACCAGCTTTAACCAGCCTTAACCAGCTTTAACCAGCCTTAACCACCCTTAACCAGCTTTAACCAGTCTAAACCAGCTTTAACCAGCTTTAACCAGCTGTCGAAACCAGTCTAAACCAGCTTTAACCAGCTGTCAAAACCAGTCTAAACCAGCTTTAACCAGCTGTCAAAACCAGTCTAAACCAGCTTTAACCAGCTGCCGAAACCAGTCAAAACCAGCTTTAACCAGCGAGAGAGAGAGAGAGAGAGAGAGAGAGAGAGAGAGAGGCAGCTTCACAGCCCTTTCACAAGAGACCTCAAGAACCTTTTACACGCAGTTTGATTGTGAAATAGAATACTTGCATTACTATGGCTTCTCGTGTGTAAGTGTCTGAGTTGGAATCGTCAGGGAAGTCCACTACGGATCGTCAGGTCCAGGGAGAATTTCTCTGCAGCTCAGGAAAGTCGTTCGAGGAAGCTGCCGGTCTCTCTCTCCGTGGCGGGGATGCCTTCTCTCAGGGTGGCGAAGGCCAGGGTGGTCTTCCTCGTTGTGGCGGAATGCAAAAAGATAATGGTCAGTTCCCGTTCTTATAGATGGGATGGCCAACGCCCAGAGAGTTGGAGGGATCCAATCACGTTCTTTGACAGAAGGCGCGAGTTTTCCTTCGTTCCTGGGCACCCCCCCTCCTCTTGGCTAATCAATTGGGTGATCATTTTAAGCCTCTATTCTTAGAAAGCTGGTACTTCTGTAATAATGCATCTTGTTGTAATTTGTGAACGAGATTCGGTACAGTCGGGTCTCTGCGATAACGGCGATACCAAGAACTGTAATTCTGCGTACAGAGATACTGGATTATCACAGTTACTGGCATACAGAGTTTGATTTACATACAGCAAACATCCTAGTTATTCTAATACATTGTATAAAGATATTAAATCAACACAATATATATATTTAAACGTTATTGAGGCAGTTTTGGTCCACATGGTTCTAATAACGTGGGTGTGGGGGGGGAGGGGGCGTCGCACAAACAGTCCTGTGTTAAGTATGTGCGCCCATTCACATAAAGGGTGTGTGTGTGTGGGTTTAAAGTCACATGAATGTCTCTGGGCTATAAAATTCAACGCTCCAATCTCTTGCGGAGACACTATGGCGCCTGGATCTAATTAGTGTAAATAGTCACATCAACACAAAGGCCCTTTTGTTTATGTATGATCTGATTAGAAGAGTCACAAGAGTCTGTGAGGAGTTCAGGCTTTGGCCATCCTGCCAGATGGCTGATTGAATCAGTACTGTTACAGTCGAAACCAGTCTAAACCAGCTTTAACCAGCCTTAACCAGCTTTAACCAGTTTTAACCAGCTGTCGAAACCAGTCTAAACCAGCCTTAACCAGCCTTAACCAGCTGTCGAAACCAGTCTAAACCAGCCTTAACCATTAGTCGAAACCAGTCTAAACCAGCTTTAACCAGCTTTAACCAGCTTTAACCAGCTGTCAAAACCAGTCTAAACCAGATTTAACCAGCATTCGAAACCAGTCTAAACCAGCTTTAACCAGCTTTAACCAGCTTTAACCTGCTTTAACCAGCTGTCGAAACCAGTCTTAACCAGCTTTAACCAGCTGTCGAAACCAGTCTAAACCAGATTTAACCAGCCTTAACCAGCTTTAACCAGTTTTAACCAGCTGTCGAAACCAGTCGAAACCAGCTTAAACCAGCCTTAACCAGCCTTAACCAGCCTTAACCAGCTTTAACCAGCTTTAACCAGCTGTCGAAACCAGTCTTAACCAGCTTTAACCAGCTGTCGAAACCAGTCTAAACCAGATTTAACCAACCTTAACCAGCTTTAACCAACCTTAACCAGCTGACGAAACCAGTCGAAACCAGCTTAAACCAGCCTTAACCAGCTTTAACCAGCTGTCGAAACCAGTCTTAACCAGCTTTAACCAGCTGTCTAAACCAGCTTAAACCAGCCTTAACCAGCTTTTACCAGCTGTCGAAACCAGTCTTAACCAGCTTTAACCAGCTGTCGAAACCAGTCGAAACCAGATTTAACCAACCTTAACCAGCTTTAACCAACCTTAACCAGCTGTCGAAACCAGTCTAATCCAGCTTAAACCAACCTCAACCAGCCTTAACCAGCTTTTACCAGCTTTAACCAGCTGTCGAAACCAGTCTAAACCAGCTTTAACCAGCCTTAACCAGCTTTTACCAGCTGTCGAAACCAGTCTTAACCAGCTTTAACCAGCTGTCGAAACCAGTCTAAACCAGATTTAACCAACCTTAACCAGCTTTAACCAACCTTAACCAGCTGTCGAAACCAGTCTAATCCAGCTTTAACCAGTCTAAACCAGCCTTAACCAGTCTAAACCAGCCTTAACCAGCCTTAACCAGCTGTCGAAACCAGCCGTAACCAGCTTTAACCAGTCTAAACCAGCTTTAACCAGCTTTAACCAGTCTAAACCAGCTTTAACCAGCCTTAACCAGCTGTCGAAACCAGTCTAAACCAGCTTAAACCAGCGTATGAAGTGAAAATCAAATAAGCTATCTGTCTGTGTGTCTGTCTGTCTGTCTGTGTCTATGTAGATCCATGGCCGTGTTTTCACTCCTAATGAAACATCAGACGGCTGGTGGAAACAGTGTCCAGGACGGGTTTGTTTGGACCATCTGTGTTTGGCAAAGACTCTGGTGGGCTTCATCTGTCCTTTAGAAGAGAGAGAGAGAGAGAGAGAGAGAGAGAGACAGAGAGAGAGAGAGATGAGAGAGAGAGAGAGAGAGAGGAGAGAGAGAGAGAGATGAGAGAGAGAGAGAGAGAGAGAGAGAGAGAGAGAGAGATGCGTCGTCTCGTGTGTCTGTCCCGATGTTCAGTTATTCTAACACACGTTTGTAAACGAGCTGCAGCAGGTCTGAACCTGTGTGTGTGTGTGTGTGTGTGTGTGTGTGTGTGTGTGTGTGTGTGTGTGTGTGTGTGTGTGTGTGTGTGAGTGTGTGAGAGAGAGTTTGATCAGCCTTCTGGACGTGAGGCCGGTGCTGTGGACGAGCCAGAAACTAAATTACATCTGTCTGAGAGAGTAGAGGAATCAGTGAGAGCTTTTGATTATAGAGATACAAACACACACACACACAGAGACTCACACACACACACACACACACACACGTTTGTTTTTGTGAAATGTGAGGACATTCCATAGGCGTAATGGTTTTTATACCGTACAAACCGTATTTTCTATCCCCTTACACTGACCCTAAACCTACCCATTACACACACACACACACACACACTGCCCCTGTCCCTAAACCTAGCCCTCACACACACACACACACACGCACACACACACACACACTGCCCCTGTCCCTAAACCTAGCCCTCACAGGAGACTGTGCAGTTCACTTTCTGTGAAAAAAAACTTGTTCTGTGTGATTTATAAGCATTTTGAAAAGTGAGGACATGGGGAACGTCCTCATATTTCACCCTCTTTTTGTAATACCTGTGTCATTATACACATTTGTGTCCTGATATTTCACGAAAACATGCCCACACACTCACACACACACACACACACACACACACACACACACACACACACACACACACACACACACACACACACACACACACACACACACACACACTCAGACTCTCTCACACACACACTCACACACACACACACACACACACACACACACACACACACACACACACACACACACACACACACACTCAGACTCTCTCACACACACACGTTTGTTTTTGTGAAATGTGAGGACATTCCATAGGCGTAATGGTTTTTATACCGTACAAACAGTATTTTCTATCCCCTTACACTGCCCCTAAACCTACCCATCACACACACACACACACACACACACACACACACACACACACACACACACACACACACACACACACACACACACACTCACACTCACACTCACACTCACACTCACACTGCCCCTGCCCCTAAACCTAACCATCACAGGAGACATTCTGCATTATTACATTTTCAAAAAACATCACTTAGTCTGATTTATAAGATGTTTTCCTCATGGGGACCTAAAAATGTCCCCACAAGGATGAGGATTTCAGATATTGCCATTTTTGTGGGGACATTTTGTCCCCATAACGTGATGATTACCAGCCCACACACACACACACACACAC